>NC_134312.1:25092264-25414836 GCF_964195595.1 Calonectris borealis
ATCCAGGTTAAATACAGACCAGCACTGGTGACGGGTATTTAGCAAAAATGGGCTAATAGTTTCTATGCTCTTAATATACTAAAGTATGTGTAAATTCCCCTTGAAGTTTAGCAAACTCTGAACTGAATAAAGGAGCTAAAGCAGAATATATATAATCAATAAAAAATATTTGAAAAGGTAAATAGCCTAGCTTCAGTCTAAAGGCATAGTTCCTAACTGACAACTGTCAGTTTTTCTAAACTTTAATTTTAATCACTTCCCTCCCACACCAAAATAATGAAGTTTTTTATCTTCACTTTTGCTGTCATAATTGCCATTATGCACTACAAAGGGAAAGGTCTCTGTGGCTTCTCAGCAGATGTCATTACAGAGTGACTCACTATAGCTAGCACTAAGTCTTTATTTAGCTGAAGTCAGTCCCATTTCACTGTCTAGGTTTAAAGGGATCATTGCAGCCGTAGCATATCCACTGCAGGTCTGTTGTGAGCTGGGTCTTTGGCTCGAGTGAATCTGAGCACCACAGTTCACACCAGCTGTGAATCTGGTCCTGGCAAACCGAGGATAGCTTTTTTGTGGGGTTACCATGAAGAAATGTTCAGAGATAACAGGAGATTGCAAAGAACATAGGACACCCCAGCAGATTACAATGCATAGAGACATGTTAATGTTTAAAGTAATTTAGGGCAGTATCAAGAAGGGGGCCTGGCTAAGGGCCAGATTCAGACTTCCTTACTCCGTTGAGTATCCTCTCCACATAGCCTTGCTGATTTTAACCAAACTGCTACAGGAATAGGATACTGTGTAATGTAAGCAATGAAGTCTGGCCGCAAATGATCAATACGGACACCAGTCAGGGTAAAAAAAAGTGGTTTAGACCCACATGTGGGTTTCTTATTAATTTCTGTGTCCATGCTCTGGAACGATACTCAGTCCAACACATCATACAAAAGCCTCCAAAGAAAATTATTTTAATATCTTCCCTAAGTCAGAGAGAGATGTAGGAAATTTCTTGGGTTTATCATCAATTTATCAATCAATATGCTTGTTACATTGAAAGGCTGTGTGGGAGATAGATAGGTCTTTGATGAAATATATATGCTCACACATGAACATGGATCAATGGATAACTGCAAACAGACATGCCACAACCTGACAGGATGGCATGTTATGGATGCTAAATTAACCAGTAGTCAGTGGTTCTTTAAGCTACATAACCTCCAAAGAGGTCCCCATCTGAAGCCGAAGGCTGCAAGCCAAAACATTGCCAGTAAGTAGAGTTCTTCACCTTCTCCTCCCCTGCATGAGGGAGATGCATGTCAGCAGTGGGGTCTGCCAGCCTGTTCCCGTTTCCCAGTCGTTGACCATCCAGCTTGGTTGGGTGGTTGCACAAGAGCAGTAGGAGAGCAGAGTTACCAGACCCATGTAGTTAGCAGAGCAGAAAGCAAAGCCCCTCAGCGGCCCCAAAGGCAGTGGTGATGCCAAGCAGCAAGGCTGCCTGCTTCCCAAGGGGTCGGAGCAAGAGGAGAAGCACTCTCCATCACCTGCCTGGGCAGGAGGACTGTGGGGTGCCAGCTGCCAGAGCCACTCTCAGAGCTCAGGAGCCCCTCACCTAAACACATGTACGTTCTGCTGGTTGGTTGGCACTGTGGGAAAATGAACATTTGACACATTGACTGGCAATTGTGGAGATTTTCAGTCAAACAGTACCTTTGATGGCACAAAACTACCACTGGAAATACTGATACCTCTAGAAGTAACATGAATAAAATTAGGCCTTGAAATACTGAAATATATATTTTTTTAAAGTGTGCACTGATGTATAACTCTGTACTCTTCACACTGTCTATGCAAAAGCAGTGGGATCAGGGAGTTGCAGTGGATGTGTATCTGGGCATAGTGCTGCTGCTCACACAAAATGCTATTTGACTTCAGCAAGAGCTGCAGTGAACAGTTTGTGATCCCTGATCCACATGAAAACTCTCCTCATCACCATATGTTAAATCATCCAGGCTTAAAACAAAGAGGCTCTATGTCCTTTTTAAGCTTCTACATGGAAAAGTACTTTTTTACTCAAGTAAACCTTCCACTGTCGCAGCAGAAGCTTTATCTATTGAACGTATGAGTAAAACGTGAGATAAGAGTAAAGGAGCTGGTAAAAAAGAGGGAGTTGCTTTCAAAACGTTTAATGTCTGAAGCAATTCCAGGAGTGGGAGATGAAGAAAACAGAATAAAACTATTTAATCAACAACGCCTTTTCCCTTCTTGATAAAAACTTGCTAAGGAACAGAAGTCTTAGTGGCACCATTTCTTATTTTCTTGCACTGCATCAGAAAAATTTAGTGTGCAGTATAAAGCAGAAGAAGCTGCATGGCTCCTAAAAGGAAGACACAAAACTTCTGTTTTCTTGATCTACTGAACGCAACGTGAACCCAGCGCTCCATCAGCCTTTGGTCAGGCAATTCACAAAATATTCCCGTCCAGCCCTGGTAACACTGACACACGAATCTCTGCCTCATGGCTTCAATACTCTCCGGGCTGGGTTCACCAGTCACCTGGAACCTGGGGCCCCTCTCTGAGTCACGGGCTCGGATCTTAAAATTAGTGGGTGACAAATGGAGGTAAGCAGAAGAGTCACTGTTTTTGCGGATACATCTCCCATTCTTCTTACACAGGACTTTGCTACAGAGTTTGGCTGCTGAGGTCACATTAATGACGTAGTGTCCTAAGGGTCCATCAATGTACCGTTTCACAGTTGAACAGCTCTCCTGTAGAAAATAAAAGACCATGACACATTTCTCAGTAGCTAGCATTATGTCCAAATTTCTTATACCTAAGAAGATGCTAGTACAAAACTGGTCTTGGCTAAAGTAACCTGTTGAGATAAATCTTGTTGGATTTATATACTGGAGTAATCTATCGGTTTAAGTGAGTTTACTTCCATGGTTAAGATCAGCAAAATATTAACCTTTACTATATTGTCTATTTGGGTGCTTGGTAGCAACATACAGTATTAGACTAGGGAGGAGTCCTAGTAAACAGAGTTTATATGCTAATCTGAGACTAACTAGTTCCTTAAGTAGAGATTTCTGGTAACTGCTGACAAGGAGCAGTGCATAGGGCAAATAGGTTTTAAAGCACATAATGAGTCACCGCTTTGCTCCTGATCTCTCCAACTCCTTCAGTTTACAAGGAGCCACATCATTTTCAGAAACCAGCACAGAAGTTGCTGTAATTGCAGCTAGAAAGTTCCAGTTCACATTTCCCTCTTCCTCTGCCCAAGTCAGTGGTGCTTTGCCAGAGACTTCAGGAGAAGAGCAGGCTGCATGAAAAGCAGGGTGGGCAGCAAAGCCCAGCCCAGGTTCAGGAGCCGGGGCTAGCCTGCCGTGCCTCCTGTGAAACCCCAGTGCAGCCTCTTGCCTCCTCCATCACTTCAAGAAGGATTATTTGTGAAAGCCTGAAGAACTGGGAGGAGGAACTAGGCCTTTTCTGGTGGTAATATTATTTTCCATGTGTCATTTCAACACTAGTGACCAGAGAAAATACTCCCCTCTCCAGACTCCATTCCTTCTCTGTGGTCTGTACAAACCACCATAGCTACAAAGTAGAACACTGTAAAACAAACTGTGCTTATATTTTTATGTTATTGCTTCAAAACATGTCTTTCTTTTAACCTGGACTCATTGTTCCACGATGCTACAAATGACCTGCCCAAAGCAATGTGCTCTGAAGCAACTTCTAACGAAACTATAGAATTAACAAGACCTGAAATCAGTACTGAGCCATCATCCTCAGTTGCTGGCTGATGACATCAGTAAAAATAGATAGGTGCTTCGGAGGGTGTGATGGCAGAGAAGAGGTATTGAGGTGATTCTTGAATACTAATAAACCGATACGACCTACCTTTGAGCTGGCGTATTGCATACTGCCCCAGAGAACAACTCCAGCCGCTCCCAAGGCCGCGCTTTCACCAATGGTGTTGATCAGATCCGTCTGAAAAAGAAGGCCAAAACCAGACATCAGAAAACCAAAGATATAAAAATAAAAGTAAAAAAGCACTAGGATATGGGCATCACTTTTTTTTTCCCAGAGGAGGCATCAGTCCTGTGGTATATTCTTCACAATAAAATTGCTATTTAGTTTAGAAAGCTCTTCTGTGTATCTCCAAAGGTTTGCATAGGTTGCATTCATAAGCAGGACGACTAAATAATAAATTCATTGTAGTTTATTCACAAGGGGTCCTCCAACCAACTGGCGGAGTAAGAATTGAATGATCTATTTTATCTACCAGTCTTTGAATGTTTACCGTACCTATGTAGGCACCATTTTTAGCAAGTGATGATAAGTATGATCACACATCACTGGATCACCCTTACAGTGCCTAATTGCACTTGATAGGCTTTAGGCAGGTGTCTAACTTGTGCTGCTTTAGCCATGCCAATACAGTTACAGAGCTGCTGTTCCTACCAGCGTGAATGCCATTATTCCAGGAAACATACCTTTGAAAAATCAGCCTCTCCCAGTGCTACATAGTGTCAAATGGGACAAAAAAAAAGCATACATTTGCATACTGACTTAACCGTGTGCACTTCTAGAGCTGCACCAATAACGCAGCTCTACCAGAGCACAGACTGTGTGTAGAAGAGGAGTCACTGGTGCCTTGCCAACAACATAGCAATGTACCTTGCAAGTGCCTTGAAGCCATTCCCTAAGACCGTGAATATTGTGTCAAGAGAAATGCAATTAAATCTTAGAAAATCTGGAGGAAGGATCATCTTCCACCCCCAAATTCCAAGGCATGATCAATTACATCTAAAACCATTTCCATCTACAGTAATTGATTAGAAAATTATTCCTGATCAGTGTTTGTAATGACAGATACTACAGTATTTCTCGGTTTGATGAAGAAACAGCAAATTCCTTTAAAAAGTTAGTGATGTTCTTTGATACAGTCTTTTCACCTCTCTTTAGGAGAAAACAATCCAAAAGACCAGCCAAATTATCGCAATATGGTGGTGGTGGCACCTTAGAAATGCAAAATGATAGAGTGGAAGAACCATGTTATTATTGTTAATTACTACTAAATAATTTATTTCACTGTGTAAGTGGGCCTGTTGATTTACCAATGTATAGTTAAGGAGTCCCTATTCCTGAAATATTTATGGCCTGAGAGATATAAAAGAAGGCACAAATAAGTGCTTTGGGAAAGAGAGAATCCGCTGAAGAGTTGAAGACAATTAGACAGAAGTCAGAGCGAGCAGTGACTTTGACCCTTAACTAAAAGGTTGGACAAAACAGTGTAGGAAAACCTGTGGAAGTCTGAAAGAGTAGAGTTTGCCTGCTGGCTCTCTGAAAGAGTAGAGTTTGCAGGCTGGCTCTTAGTGTAGGGTTCAGGGTGATATAAAGTATAATTGGTCTCGCCTGAAGTTTGTGTTGCTTCTGATCATCCAAGCAGTCTTTTAGGGATTGTCATTACTCTTAAAAGTATATAGCCTGGTGCTAGCTTTATAAAAGGATAGTGGTGTGGGCTGCAGGTGTGACTTTCATGTGGGGGTTTTTTTCCTATGGGAATTAATTAATTCCCATAAAAAAAAAAAGGTATGTGAATTAAAGATCAAAATATCAAAAGTTAAGAGAATGTGAAATACAGCCTGACCTCTTGGTAAGGGTTCCCAGGCTTTCCTCATCTGCAAAGCATTTTATGAAGATTACCCAGATACAAAGGCTGGACTGTGATCCTACATTAGCCACATGATGATTGAGTGATTTAGCACTAACACAGTTCAGATCTCAGTAACAAATTAATGAAACCTTTTCAGACAGCCAAAATAAATAATCAATAGATATTTAGCATTGCTGGATGAACTAAACAAACCCAAAATAAAGATTTTGTTAGTAATATGCTTTAGGAGTTAGGGTGCCTCACCAGGAGTCAGTAAATCCAGTTTTTATTCCCTCATATTCCACAGCTTTCTTCTGTTACTTGTAGAAATCATTTAGATTCAGATCCACAAAGGGATTTCAGCATTTCATGTCTGATTCATATGGATATAAAATAATCAAATCCAAGAGCATGGATTAAAGTTCACCTAGTCCTCTGGATGTGTGAAGTCCAATGGCAGCAATAACTTCAAAACTGAAGTTCCCGAGGCACCTACACATCCACTTTCATGCACACCTAGAATCACCACCTTGGCAATGCTGAGAAACTCAGCACTTTTCTCAGGCTAAGGCCAAAACCTGGCATTTGGTTGGAAGATGCATTCCCCTAGAGATGCTTAAAGGTCACTTATAGCACATGCACAGGTGCTGGAGAAAACAGCAGCTCCCTGCAAAAAAAAATTGTATGGGATTTCATGTAAACACTCTCCTTCCACCTTACATTTCCTCTTCTTTTATTCTTTAAAACAAAGGTCAAGTGCTAAGAGTCCTCCCCAGGAGGAAAAAGAATTAGAAAGACATGGGCTGAATTTTTCTCTCTTCCCCCATGCTTAAAAAGTAGATCACCTGCAGGTAACCTCCATCTGGTTTTATCTTCACTGTGAGGTCATGGAGAACGTTTAGAGGGGTGCCGTTTCTCTTTCTGATGCCATTTCATCTTGCACCAATTCAATGAAGGTTCAAGGAAGAGCAAGAGAAACAGGTGGGAACCTGACTACAGCTTATGATTAACTCAGCTTAATAATTAGGTAACTTGCCCACAAGGAAGGAAATAAGGTTTCTGACTCTCATTTCTAGGCATAGTTACGTCTTTTACTGAATGACTGGCTCATGTTGAGTACCTCAAAAGCCATCAGCACAGAAGGGCTCTTCCCTAAATAATCTATGAACAGGAGGTTGCACCCTCTCTTTTTTTTTCTTTTCTCTCGTATGCTTGTTCTTTTTGGTCTGGTGATTCCCTAACTCATTCCTAGCGTCCAGCACAGGTTGCTGGATTCATCCTGAGCAAACTGGGAAGAGAACTGAGCCGAGAGCTCCTGCACTAGAAGTGGGTGCCCTGACCACCAGATGGTTGCACAAAGAGGGAGGCATCACCACTAACCCTCCCCTGCCACAGTCAGCGTTAGCGAAATAAATGACAGCCCCTATTCAGGTATTTTGAGAAAAGGAAACATAACTGCCTCTCGTAACGGCTGAGAGTGGCAAATCGGGAGCAGAGATAGGGAGGTGCATCCCTGCAGCCCCGAGTGAGGCACAGGAGCTCCACCAGTGGCCTCAGACACAGCAGTCCTGGTTTGGGGAATGAATTCAGCACTGCTCCTCACACAGCACAGCTTGGCATTAGTGGGGGCTCACTGGCATGGCTCTGCCGTGTGAGTGTAAGAAGTACCTCATATGGAAGAAAAATGCAAGTTTAAAAAATTTTAGTTATCATTTTAAAGATATCAATCTTGGCATTTGGTGGGGAATCCTATTTCACTCTTTATATCAGATCCTTGTCCATCCATGTGGTTGAGTCACCACCCCTGGAAGTATTTAAAAGACGTTTAGATGAGGCGCTTAGGGACATGGTTTAGTGGCATGGTGGTGTTGGGTTGACGGTTGGATTCGATGATCTTAGAGGTCTTTTCCAACCTTAATGATTCTATGGTTCTATGATTCGGTTCTATGATTCTGTGGTAGAGGACTATTCCGAAGAGACAACTTTATGGGCCAGCTGCCAGTTAGACATCTGCTATTTCTCCAAGTGATAAACAACTCAATAAAGCCTCTTCCCTTCTGATGCTTATTCTCGTTCAAGCTTTTGGGGGGCAGTGTGCAACAACCAAAGATCCTCAAGATTATGCTGGGCTATCTCCGAGCAGGCACCTGATTTGGCAGAGAGGAGGAGGCTCTAGTTCCTGTCAACGCTTCTTCATATTTTGATCAACCAAGTCACTGCATTGGACATTAAAAAAATAGGAGCTGAGCTAAACTGTTTCAGTTTTGGAGCCTGAGAGGAAACAGGACAGTCAGTTCTAGTTACATGTTGAGAAGAGAAAAATAAGTATATCTGTAATTTTTCCTTTGAATTTGGAACAGACTTAGTTTCAGACATGATTTTCTGTATTCAGGAATGGTAGTGCAAGCCTGGCGTGGCTGCAGGGAATGGTCTCTGTACACATGCACACCTGGTCATCAGAGAAGACTATCTGTAGGTGAACGAGAGAAGTTGTTATCCATTATTCATCATTTGTTAGATGTCATCCTGCTTTATTAATGACTTCGGCCATCTAGTCAGGAAGCACAGATGCTACTGTGCAACTTCCCTCTCCCACACAGTTAGTAGTGAATTGTCAAGGCAGATAGTTTCTAAATATCCTACAGATGGCAAACTGCTTATATGCATTTCTAGCAAATACAGAAACCTTTCATAATGATTGGGATCCCAGTTCAGAATTTATAAACTGTTTCCAAGAAAAAAAGCAGGATGAATTTCTCAGCTACCTTATGCACAACTCACCTGATTTCCAGGTGCAGTCAGGGTGAAAGGTACAGCAGACATAGCTACAGCATCCTGGGTCTTTCATCTTTCTGAAGGTCTGTTAGACTTGTGTCTCTCTCTCAGTGACTCTGATTCACAACCATTCTTTCTGTTTTCTTCCACTGTGATATTTACTGTATTTTTCATGCTGTGTATAGAAGGGCTTACATACAAGGCTTGAATGTGTCAGCAATTAATTCTGTTGAACTAGAACGTTACAGCTCTTGCACAGCTTGATGGAGCAGGACAGGTTCTCCTGGCCCAGGCTCTGTCAGAGCTCCAGTATCTATTAGCCTGCTATCCCAGTTTTTCTATGGTCATTTAGCCTGGATGTCATTGTACTACACTGGCTCCTTTCCTTGTCACGTTCACGCACATTGTGGCTGGAGCTCTGAGGTTTCATGCCCTGTTTGCAGGTTTGTGAGCATCACTTAGGGGCATGTCATGGGTCAAATGAGAAGCTCCAGTCTAGTCTAAAATCTGAACACACAAAACCATATTTAAAATATCTTGGTGGCTTCAGTGCTATGATGGAAAACAAGAACATTATTTTCCTGATCATTCCTGTTTAGAGTTTTCTTAAGTGCAACCCTGCAAGTTCCCGGCAGTCCCAAGCTGTTCGCACAGACGATGTGTATAGTCTGGAGATACGACAAGCCCTGTCCCCATGGCTGCCTGCAGCGCTGGGTACTGTCCTTATCAGAAAATACGTGGTGGAGCATAACCCAAGGATGTTTCTCTGGCTATGCATGGATCTTCCCTGGCTGCAGAGTTGTAAAGTGGTCTTTAAAGCATCCAAAAGTAAAAGGCTACATGCAACTGAAAAACAGGCCAGTGAGTTAAAGAGTATAGCTTAAGAGGAACGTCACTCCGATTTACCACTGTACTGTTCAGAAAATAGCTTAAGGTAAAACAGTAACTATATCAGCACAGATTTTGAACTCATGCATAACTGGAAACAGCATGTTAGTTTTCTTAGATTTCAGTGACATTTGTGATATTTTTATATCAATCAAGGGACTGATTTATATTATAAAAATGTATTATTACAGCCTGCATTTGAAGAATGCTCATTTATTTCATGGCCTGTTTTAAGTTCTTCAGTGAAGGAGTTCTGGGTGAAATCCTGCCTGTACTGACCCCAGTGGCTCTTGCCTTTGGTGGAACCCAGCCTTGCCTATTTGCCCATCATTTCTGAGTCAGTTAGGACCTGCAGTTTCCACATCACACAGAAAACAACTCCAAAGAGTCCCTCGTTGCTAGCCCAGATTTCATCCCCTCTTCCCTCTCCCCTCTTGTGGAATTGATAGCGATCAAAGCAAAACTTTCCGCACTTGGAACAACTACTAGAGAAATCGATAAGCATCTGTGCCTCTCTATTATGGCAAGTCAGCGCCATGATCATCATTACATATCCAAAAAGTCTGGGATTTGTACGCATATATCTTTACCATCAATGTTGTGGTCACTATATATTTATTGCACTTGATCATTGGTTGAAGGAACATTGCATGACTCAAAAACTTGGTTTCTTTATTAAAAGGACTCCACAGTGTTAGCACTAAATGATGGATCATGAAGATATTTGAACGTGTTGTACTTCTGAAAAGCGAGATGGCCAATGCTCATCATGCAGGAGTTAGGAACTCCAGGCCAGACTAGTTTACTTGACTGGTTTATTTCTACACTGAGTGAATGTACATTTGGATAAAGAAACAAAAAAGCCCTGAGGCTCCTTTCTCATGAAAGTTTATCTTTCCATTACACTAATTAGTCTTAAACTACATGAAAATTTGTCAACTTCATTTCACAAGCTGTCCCGAAGAATTAAAATATCAGAATGAATTACTTCCTTAAGGAAATTATTTCTTTGTACTTTCTTTCTAAACTACCCTCATTAAAAATACACAATGTTATCCTACAGAAGTAGACCAAAGCGCCGCAATAGTAACTACTGAAAAGTGTATAGTTTTGTACTGTGTCTACAGTACTTCCTTTTAAAAGATCTTTCTTAAATATGAAAAACAAATGCATAAATGCTTTTATACAAGGAAAACTTTTAGAAAGTACTTTTTCTAAGAGGCTGTTTCTAATCTCTAAATTTCTTAAGTCTGTCTGCTTACCTCTGTTAAAACATGAAAAGTATAGGCATAAAATGGTCTGGAGTAAACAAAAACAGGCAAAACGTAGTCTTTTCTAGCAATTGAGGCAACACGTATCGCCTCCTTAACCCGATAGTGAACAAACTTTAGTGCATTTGGACTTGACTTCAGTATATAATCCAGGTATATAGAAGGGTAGAGAGCAGTGCTTTCCTTCCACAGCCAAAGTAGGAGGTCATTGCGGGAAGACTCAATGGCTGGGCATTTCCCCGTGTATGTTTGGGGGTGTTCTTTGTAATCATAATTGTAGCAATCTGGGTAAAGATAGTAACCCCACAAACCGTTTGGTCTCATATGCTCAGCCAGAAGGATAGTGTTGTTCATAAAACTCTTGCCGGCAGTTTCAAATTCCTCTTTAGCCACTTTCCTAATTTTGTCCTCTGACCATTGAGGATGCCGTCTCCTAACCATCTCAAGAGATTTATTTCTATAAATGCTTTTATTGCCCCAGTTCCTATCCCACTGGGGTCTCCAGTTTTCCCAGTCAATGACTGCAAGTCCCTGAAATTTCTTCATGGGTATGCAATAGTCTATGTCAGACTTTGCTTTACTAAGGTGTTTGATAAGACTTTCGTTCTGGGGCACCCCTCCGTTGACAGGATGTCCGTTATCCGAGTAGTAGGGATAGTATCCCAAATGAGTGTGATAGAAGATTGTCACATTGGATCCACTCAAAGTCTCATTGGTGTTGGATGCAATGTCAAAAACACTGAGATCCAGGTCCACCTTGTACCGCAGCCTGCACTGCTCAGTTGGCGCGTTCCAAACAACCATGAAAGGCTTGTGCAGAACCAGAGGGGCCTGTGCCGGCTTTGGCAGCTGAGCATCAACCACAGTAAGCAGCACGGTCACTGCTAACCGTTTGACCCAAACATCCATGGTATGGTTTTTTTTCTGGGATGTGTCCTGGAAAAAAAAAAAAGAGAGGAAACATGTTAGAAGGGCAGTAACCACCCTGGAGGCAGATAGGATGTCAAAGGGATGTCTTTTGGTTTGATTTGCTTTTGTTAACATTATACCCAGGGCCAACAGAGAAAAGTGCAAAACTGTGATCTTGTAAAAATTAAGTCTAATTTCAAATGCTTTGAAAGACTTTTTGATAGACTTTGCTGTCTGGAAGTGTGTTCTAATGCTCAGCTTTTTTTTTGCTTTCCTTCTCAACCAGACACCTCCCACAGTTGATTCAGACCTTTCCTTAACACTTATTTGCTCCCTGTTGTCTACAAAAAATGAGTTAATAAAATAACTTAAAACAACAGTATAAAAAAGAATGTGCTGCTCATTTGAAATTTCAGCTTCCAAGCATGTTCTGCTACGGTCAGTCTGACTTGTGTAGAACTTCATCACAGTGGGCTAAGGCCTTCTTTACTATCTGTATATGCTAATGGTCACAATAGGAAAGGTAATTTAAACAAAAGGCAGACACTTCTACCTCACACCGATTAATCAAGAGAACTCAGAAACGCAATTTTCAGCATATCTGAAAAAAAGTGTATTGTTATCTACCCCTGAATTTAATTTTCATTTTCTACATGATAGATGCAAGAGTGATAATCAGTCTGCAGGCTAGAAGGGTGATACTATTAACGACTTAATGGTTTAAGCTACTTATCACACTGAAAGCAAATTAAATATCAATACATTAAAGAAAATACATTATGTTAAGCGGATTTGAACTAGCCAGAAAAGCATGCTGTATCTTTGAAAAAGGGACCTACTCTGTAGAGGTGGGGGCTCATTAGTATTAATTTTTCCTTTCAGGGTCTGCTGTTTTTCCTGACAGTCACACTGGCTTGGGGACTACTAGTACTCTGGGGAGCTGCCAGAGCTGCAGGGCTGCTGGCACCCCGGGCACCCACACCCCCACTTTGCACCCCAGTGGGGCAGCTGTACACCTGCCGCCCACAGTTGGCTGCTCCAGAATCTGCCCCTGCTCCTATTCCTTCTCCAAGAAGCACAGCTCAACTCTGTCCTGTGCTGGTCATTCAGGTCTCTTTGCTGGGGAATACACTACCTATTATTGGTGCTCATGAGCAAACACTACACGGTGGGGTCCAGCTGATACATCAGCTTGAATGCAGAGATCATAAAAATTGTTTGCTCTCATGAACATTACTACATCTATAGTATGACATGGTTTATCCTCTCAGTTGTTATCTTCTATCATTCACCTGTCAAGTTTCTCCATGTTAGTCACATGTTAAATCACTGCAATCACTGTCTGCATTGCAGGTTCAATTCATGCACTAGCCATGTGAATTTGAAATGTCCTGAAACGGGATATTTCCCTATTTTTGCATCCATTTTTAATGATTTCCTTCCTTGCCTGTAAAGTCAGACCCAAATTATCCTATCATAATTAGCCTAGCTTCACTTGTCCCTGGTATTTTCTCACTCAGTTAACATCAGTTAATCACTTAACTCTTTTCCTAGACAAGGAGAGCTCTTCACACGTACCCATCCCTTAGCTCACAGCTGGGATCACTAGTTTCTTGCTTCCCGAACCAGTATAGACAACACACTATTCTAAATACTAGATTTTTGTAGTTCTCCTTGGATATTGCCTTTTAATCTGCAATGGGATGCCAAATCTACAGGAAGGCTGTAGGTACTCCTATGCAAATCTGCCAGCAGAACTTATTAAACAAAAACCTTTTTCATTGTTTGAAAAAATGTTGAAATGTTGAAAAATGTCATGCATTATATAATCCAGGATTTCTCCCTGTCATTTGTCCTTCCTTGCTATTTTTCCATCCTCTGGGTTTGATATTTCTTTTCCTATCTGCCACAGCTCTTCCGATCTTCTGTCTTTCCCTTAAGTCTCTACTTTGTCTTTTTATCTCCTACAGAACAGCCTTTCTCTCCTCTATCCCCAGTCTTGTGTTCTTCTGTACTCAGTCCCAGAAAAGCACTGAGTCTCCCCGACCAGTGGTCTGGTACAAGAGCACCTTCCCAAGAGGTGGAGGAAGGCAACTTGCATTAAGCAATGGCTAGGGGCAGCGAGTGAAGAGCAGGACTGCAAGAAGCCACAACGCAGGACTCCCCAGGAGCAAGCCCTCATTAGCAAGCTAGAGATGTATGCTCCTATTGTTTCCTCACCTGCTCTCTGGCTGCTTGCTTTGCATGCCTAAATATAAATTTAGCACCCAAGTTTTAAAACTTTGCTCACAATCCTTTAGATCCTATTAAGGGTAACATCCTTGAGTGAAATGGGCCATTGCTACAGGCCATCAGGCTGGTACTACGTACAAGCGTGCCTGTTGGAAAAGGATGCCAGGTTATTTTCACTCCACTGATCTTCTGGAAGGAAGTCTTATGCTTGCAACTGGTATCTTTTTCTCTGTTTTCCTGCAGAGTCTTGCATAATCATCTAAGTAATGTCATAGGCTGGGGAAAAAAGAAAAAAAAGCCACAAAAAATGCCTTTCCCTTCCTCTTTTATAGAAACTGATGAATGCATCACAGTACTTCGCACTCCTCCTTTGATGCAGCAAACTGACTTAGTACATTTGTAAGTGCTTTTTCATGATTTGCACTGGATTGCTTTGCAGTACATAAGAACAAGCCCATAATATAACCAAAGATTTTCTCAAAAAGTTATCGCTTAGATGAAATGGGAAGAGCACCAGGAGAGAAAGAAAAGACCTTTAGTGAATTTCTGTGTAAGAAAAGATCTGCGAAAAGATCCCAGCTGCCTATTCCCACAATCCAAATGCTGATATTGTTCAGTCTTGTTTATTATGTACATATAATTAGATCATTTTGTCAGGTATTAACGCCTAATACAGTACAGTTCTTGTCTAGATCTGACAGCCCTAGGCATTACAACATTGCAGATAATAAATCACAACAGACCTAGGCCAGGAAATAATAGTGCAGGAGAATTTTAAGTTATATTTTTAGTTCCTGGCCAATTCTTGTCACTGTCCCTGACAAGGCTTTAAATCATAGAATCTCAGAATGGTTGAGGTTGGCAGGGACCTCCAGAGGTCATCTGATCCAACTCCCTGCTCAAGCAGGATCACCTAGAGCCGGTCGCTCAGGACCATGTACAAAACACCACAAAATGAAAATGTTTATCTCAGGACATGTTGAATAATTATCAAGGGTCTTTTGACCGGATTGACCAAATCTTCATTGAAGTTGTGAAGAAGCCTGGACACTTTGCTCAACTGTAGACATGCAGGTGTCTGCATGTGCAAACTGAATCATAGAATCATAGAATCGTTTAGGTTGGAAAAGACCTTTAAGATCATCAAGTCCAACTGTTAAGCTAGCTCTGCCAAGTCCACCACTAAACCATGTCCCTAAGCACCACATCCACATGTCTTTTAAATACCTCCAGGGGTGGTAACTCCACCACCTCCCTGGGCAGCCTGTTCCAATGCTTAATCAACCCTTTCAGTGAAGAAATTTTTCCTAATACCCAATCTAAACCTCCCTTGGCACAACTTGAGACCGTTTCCTCTTGTCCTATCAGTTATGACTTGGGAGAAGAGACCAACACCCACCTCGCTACAACCTCCTTTCAGGTAGTTGTAGAGAGCAATAAGGTCTCCCCTCAGCCTCCTTTTCTCCAGGCTAAACAACCCCAGTTCCCTCAGCCGCTCCTCGGAAGAATCCCACGAAAAAGGGCAGGAATCTGTCTAATCCTGTTCTAGCTGTTTAGAAGTTAGGGCTCTGGTCAAGGACAGTCATTCAGAGTCCTCCAGTGAATACTGGACACCTTCCAAAGCTACTATAAATACCTTATTTACAGCTATATGGAATTAGTCACCCAGCTATCTCCATTAACCTAGAAAAGGAGGTGATAAGTGCCTAGATAACATGCCTACCTTTTAGATGGCTAAAGCATCTCATTGCAAAGCATCTCACTTTTCCTGCTACTTTCTATTACACACAGGAGACATTCCCATATACACAATTCCTTAAAGGGGAGACAATTCCAAAAAATTGTCCTTTGAAAAAGTTTCAATCCAGTTGTATTAATTTGCAATTAATTCTGATGTTATTTGCACATGGGAATTTAATTACAGATGCTTAATTTTTCTTTAAAAAGCCATCTGAAGCCAAGTGAAACAAGTTTTCAAAGAAACAGGTAAGCCTATGGTTCTGAAAGAGGGGAAAATAAATTATCTGTTTTTTCACAAATGCATGAAAGAACTTCTAATCAAGAACAAAACATCTTTTATTACAATTTCCACTGCTGTATCTTTGGACTACGGCCTTTTTAGTCTCATGCATGGCACTAATTGGACTGGTTTAATCCCTGTTTTTTAATGAGCACAGACACTAACGATTCCTCCTTGAAGCTCATTATCAACCTTGATTCAAATTCTCATGTTTTTCTGATTCAGTGACATATTATCATGGTTAATTTAACTTCCGAGAGATGCACATAGCTTTCTGAGGCACCACAGTGTTTTCAGAGCAGAATCTGTTCTCAGTGTTTCTGCTCTATATTCTAAAAACAAAAATGAATTCTTCATAGGTGAAAGAAGTGGGGCCTGATCACAAATCCATTGAAGTTGATGAGATATTTTTTATTGTATTCAGGAAACTTTGGATCATGTTCTCACTGCACATGTAGTGAGGAAATGTAGTTTTCTATTTACATCAGTTTCTGCTATGCAGTTTAGGATGAAGTGGGTTATGGCTGGATTTCAAGATATCCTTTAATAAGTGTAGTGAAATTCACCATTTCTTGAATAGAAAAAGTGAGTTCATTTCTGCATATTCCTTTCATCATTTTTGTAAAAAGAAACAAGAATATGTTCGCTTTTCCCAAGCAAATACTGTTAGCTTAGTGCAACCTTTATTTCAGCTGTGTTTATTGGTCAGAATTCCACTATATTTCCATTTCCAAATAGTTGATAACAGCTGAACTAGATGTCTTAATTGCACACTTTGATTCCAAAATAACCAGCTTGAAATTAGTAAAAATATAGACTTTTACACTAAGGAAGCCTATTTGCACACATGTTCCAATACAGCCCAATGGTGTTCCCCAGACGGCCAGTTCTGCTTCTCTGCTGATTTTTATTGATTATCCCGGCATTCTTTGCACTGTCACACATGATGTTACAGCTGGTACTTTTGATTATGATTCATGTGTTGATCATATAACCAGCCAACGCAACTTCATAATAGCCAGCAAATGCATCCTCTCATTTTATACTCATCCATATGCTGACCTTTCAAGGAAGTATAATCCATACATTTAGCTATAATACGATTCTGTGTTTTCACCTTCTGCTGAGCTTAATTGTTCTTGATGCCCAAGGTTTATAATTTCTTCTGGATGAACAGCTCATTTGTACGGACATATTCGCTATTCAGATTTATCTTGCAGGAGTGGGACATTTTAAGTGTTTTGACTGCCTATGCTGTTTAATGTCAATGGGCAACAAGATAAGCAGAATCTTCTATCAAATAAGCATTTCATAAAACTTAATAATATTTCACTGTATACTTCAGCTAACAGTTGATGTTCTGGAGATTTAATTTCATTATCATTCTTTACCTGTCAGGTGAGAAACTCACAGGATATCTATGTTATTTTTGTACTCATTCTGGTACAAGAAATTGGTGTAATTTCTCCAGACCTATAATGACAAAGCATGACATAAGGGGAAAGAGATTTTAAGCAGAAGTCGTAGTGAAGCAGAGAAAGCATGTAGATTTAGACCTAATTTCAAGTAGGATTTAAAAAGGTGGTTTAAGGAGTGACATTTCAATCGTTCTGAAATATCATAAAGATGATCTTAAAAACTAAATCACATAATGATTGTAACACAAATATATTTTTGAAAAATAAAAAAGAGAAAAAGAATCTGAAGTTCCTACCATAACAGCCACTTCAGATTCCCTCATTAACCAGTATCTGGCTAGCATAATTTAAAATCCAGAATAGGAAAGATGTACAGTTAAATCGTAGAGGAAAAGTGATTTTCCCCAACTCATTTAGCAGAAGAGTCATGCTTTGTGGCCTAAACTAGGTTTACAACACTTTAGCAAGCTTGCTTTCAGCCTCTCGCATGCGCTATTGACTCCTGTCTTGCAACTGCCGAGTGTAGCACTGCACTTTCTTTCATTGTAGACACACATTCATTTTAATTAATATTTCTCATATCTGTAGGGAAACATTTTGCCTGGAAAAGAAATTAAATATGATGGCACTTAAAAAGGAAATTAATGTAACTGGATTGTTTGCATTCCACTGAGGAATGTGCAAAATTGGCAGCTAAAAGAAATGTCCTTTTTTGAACATGGGCTGACCACATTTGGGCTAGAAATTATTATTGTGGCTAAGAAATATGGACATTTCAACTGTATCTAAACTTTTTTTTTTCACCATAGAATCACATTTAAAAGTAGCTTGCAAATAATTTAAAAAATCTTGTGCATTGATATTTCATTCTCTATGAGATATGATTTATATGCACACAATATGCGTTTACAAGATATTATGTATTTATCTACACACGTATGTATATTTCTCTGTCTTCTTAGGAAATAACAGAAAGACCAAATCTGTCCATTCTGTTCCTGTCTTCCTACCTCTCCGCAGTTATTCTTCTGTTTCAAAATTATGTCAAAAGTCTTGCTTTTTCTAGTTTTGTTGAAAAATGGCTTGCATTAGATAAGATGGTAAGGTGGACACAGACTGCATATCTATCGTGAATCCTTCTATGGTCCAAAAGTGTAAAACTGCATTGGAGAGAGATTCAGTATCTCTTAAAGTCTCTTGACTCACATTTAATCCTAATTCTCCAGCTATGTTTCTCAGACTAGATTCCAAGTTAAAAAGTGAACAGAAGAACACTAAATTTTTTTGCAGTCTTCCTTGCAGATCAATAGAAGTACAAAACAGAGATACAATTGACTTTTTCCTTTGCAATTCATATTACAGTTCACTTCCAATAGTTGAACAGAGGTACCAGAGGCTGCAAGGCACGAAGTAGCATCCCTTTATTTTTGTGCAAAATATGGGAAAACAAATTCAAAGAGCAAAGAGATGGGATTCAGGCCTATGCTATCTCTGCTGACAGTTTTGTAAACTGTGGATTATTCATTTTAAAGCAAATGGAAAACTCCAGAGGACATTCTTGGGTGCGTATCATAGTTTTACAGTAAGACATATTTGGGCCAGAGATCTGCTTAGGCATTTCCTGTTTAGCTTTATTGTTTCTGTTATGTGCAGCTCATGTCATGCCTTAAATTGAGAGAAAAGACTGCAAGGAAGCACGGGAATGAAAGATAAAAGAATTGGTATTGAAAAGATATTCTTCCCATGGAACACATAATTCTGCTCTTCTATTAAAAATAACCATTTTAGTACTTCATGTGTCCTGGTCTATTCTGGTCTACCTGTAATGTCGTTGTCAGATAGTCATTAGAGGCCAGACTCTTGCACCTTTACACACATGTATTTCTTATGCCAAGTCGTCGCGTTAGTACCAACAAGACTGAGGGCTACTCAGCACGATAAATGGTGATGTTTCGCCCCACTCTTGGACATAGGACCGGTTTCATAGAAGTACAAATCACTCCTTAAACTACTTTCACCCCAGTATAAACCTCAGTAAAACCAGGAGACTCATAACTTTTCATTTCCAGTTTGACTTTTCATTTCCAGAATGACAGAGGTTTTAGCTGTGTTTAAAAGCAAGAAACGACGGTGCAGGTTAGCCAAGGGCAGAAAGGCCGGGCTATCCCAGCTCCCCGGTACCGGTGCCAAACTCTCGGCATAGCCTGCAGCCGGCTGCAGCCCTTCCGCTAGGCTTTGCCATCAGAAGTGCTCTGTTGTCCATGCAGTCAAGTCTTGGGCTCTGGTCACCTCCAGATCTCACAGACACAGATAAAGACACCTGCATCTGCATGTTGTCACCAAAGCACCACTGGTAAAATATTTGACCTTTCCCCTTCCACGTGTGCAGTTTAGGGACCCTAAACGTCTACTGGTCCAATGATCCAGTGCTGCAACAACTCTGTAAATTGTCCCAAATGCCTTCACATCCCATTTTTGGAGCCTGCATCCTCTTTTTGTTTGGATCTGGCCGTTCAAGGCTGGGTACAGCCTACTCAACCACAAATGGGCGTGCTGGGGTCAGCTTGCCCTTGCCTCATGCTCACACACAAGCAGTGGAGACTGCCAGGGCCGGGGATTTCCTTCCCTCCTGGTTCTTCTTCCTCACTGCCCCACTGCCTTTAACACAGGGACCTCAAACTGTTTTTCAAATATTAATTCTTAACTTCCTGCTGGAGAGAAAAACATTCCCTTTTGGGATACTGAAACTTTTCAGTGATTTACTAGCAAATCAGTGACAGAGGGAAAATTAAGATAGAGGTCATGGTTCCCAGAACTGTTTTAGTTAAAAGACTGTCCTGTCATTTTACATCACTGCAGATTATTGATGACACTTTGAATACCAGGGAAAGATAAAGTAATATGATTTAAATCTGTCTGTGCAGTAGAGGGAAATTAAATATATACGTGCCACAAACCATTTTTCAATTGCTGAAGGATTGAGTAAAAGAAGTATTTTTTGACCGGATGAAACTATATAAAATCTAGAGTATAGACAATTTTACTTATCTAATACATGAATTTAGATTGCATCTAATATATGAAGCACTGATCTAATTTTTTTATGAAAAAGCTTGATGTATTGTTATTTTCAATTCCATTCCATCTGCTTCTATTGCATTATAAATTGGAGACAAACATATTTTAGAAAACAAATTCTCAATATTTAAACTTGCAAAGTTTATGTTAAAAGTATAACCTTTTATATGCAATATTAATATTTATTTCTTCCCCATATACAAAGAATAAAGGGGAAAAAATAAATTGTATTTTTTTGCCTTCTCAAGGAGCCATATTGATTGTCAGAGCTGTTAAAGCCTTAATTCCCTGAATAATTAAGACAAATGTCCTCGGCAGTGCTCAATACACTGTTCTGGCTCTGGCCCTTGATGGGTGAAAATAAAAGTGCCTACCAACAGTATTCTGAAAAGAAGTTCTTACTGTTTTATAGATTTTCCTTTTAATGTATTACTAAATACTTTTAACCGTGAAGATCATGAACATTAATTGGCACTAACAGAATACATCCTACCTTCTGGCATGTAATTTTGATAGCTTATAAGAATGTACGAATGGGTAATACTGTACAATAAATAATACATGAGTTTACATTGTTGCAAAGCATTTAAAACAGTTTAGCTTCTTTCAGACCATCTGCTTAATTCACACATTCATTTTTTGAAAGGTTTATTGTTATTAGAGGCACTTATAAAAGAGAAAATTAAGTCGAACTGATAACACAGAGAATTCCTACAATCAGGCCTTGGCTTATTCCTGAGAAAATGCTGTGAGCTAAATTAACTTTAGCTCTCTTGAAGATAAATTCTGCTTTCAGATGGTGTAATTCAAGAAAATTCAATTGAAATTAATTGAGGGGTGTAAATCTGGAAATATTCCAGCTGAATTAATAGAGTTATTAAGCATTTATAATCTTGTAAGAGGAAAAATGTGTCCTTTAGTCAGCTAAAAAAACCTTATAGGTTGGCAAATGCTTAAAACAGTTGTGTATTTCCACTGTAAATCTCTGTTTGCAGTAAATAATTCCTACTTTTTTGATAACACAAAAGGAAATATTACACTTTGCCAAACAGAACTCAGGACAATTTGGAAAATATGCGTACAGCATTTGAGGTGAAATTAACTTGACTTTATCTGCATGCCAATACACAGCTTGTCGGGCGTCTACATTGTCTCAGCACAATATATTAACACAAATCATTAATAAACAGAACTCATTGTCAAACAACCAACTGCATCCTCTTTTGGGCTCCTTTTGAGATTATTTTAAAATACACTGTTTGTAGGTGATGGACTGCCTTACTGTGAGTCATCTTGAAACAATTACCACGAATGTTTCGTTTTAATGAAAGTATTTTTTTTATTTTTCGTATGGGATTACATACATGACCAACATATGATTAGCTGCTTTCTAGGTGTGTAGAGTTGCATGCACAGCTCAGTGTGCTTAAGTATTAAATCGATTAATCAGATTCTGAAATACCTTTAAAGTCAAAACATTACTCTTGCTTTTCAAACGTGAATTTTATTTACAGACAGTGTTTCGAGATGAGTTTTCTAATTTAAAATTGCTGTTACACATTGGAATGTAAAGCACCAGATAGTTATCTGACAGAAAAAAGAAATAAAATATAGCCCAGAATTGACATGCTACAGAACATACTACAGAAAGCTTTCCTAACTGGTAGACTATAAGCAGAAGTGAAAACTTTGTCTTTACTGATTATTAATTGAGTAAATAACATGGCACTTACCTCTATAAAATCAGTAAACAGCAGAAAACTTTGGCGGAACAATTTACAACAGCTGATGTGTTTGTCCTGGGAATGTGTTCTTCCTAATGAGTGGGCTTTTAACTAATGAGAAACTGGGGGCATCTGAAGAGAAGGACAGAATTTTACCTAAACGCTCATCATGTCATTGCAAAATAAGTAAATAAATTCATTAAAAAGTTAGCTGTATTACTTGTAAGCAGCTCTTGTTATAATAATTTTGTATCACCTACTTTTATGGCCTGATAAGGGAATGACCAGACTGGTGTTTGAGAAGAATTAAGTTGTGTTCTGAGGGTTACATGCTCTGGACGCAGCAGCGACAGGCATTAACAGCAGGGACAGCGCAGTCACTGAGGCACGGGGAGAAGCAGGGATGCTTGCAAAACCGAGCAAACAAAATAGTTCAGGAAGAGCTATTTTAAAGAACTGGCTGGACGGCCGGGCCCAGAGAGTTGTAGTGGATGGAGTTAAACCCAGTTGGCAGCCGGTCATGAGCAGTGTTCCCCAGGGCTCAGTACTGGGGCCGGTCCTGTTCAACATCTTTATCAATGATCTGGATGAGGGGATCGAGTGCTCCCTCAGTAAGTTTGCAGATGACACCAAGTTGGTCAGGAGTGTTGATCTGCTGGAGGGTAGGAAGGCTCTGCAGAGGGACCTGGACAGGCTGGATCGATGGGCTGAAGCCAACTGTATGAGGTTCAACAAGGCCAAGTGCCGGGTCCTGCACTTCGGCCACAACAACCCCAGGCAACGCTACAGGCTTGGGGAAGAGTGGCTGGAAAGCTGCCCAGAGGAAAAGGACCTGGGGGTGCTGGTTGACAGCCGGCTGAACATGAGCCGGCAGTGTGCCCAGGTGGCCAAGAAGGCCAACGGCATCCTGGCCTGTATCAGAAATAGTGTGGCCAGCAGGAGCAGGGAGGTGATCGTGCCCCTGTACTCGGCACTGGTGAGGCCGCACCTCGAATCCTGTGTTCAGTTTTGGGCCCCTCACTACAAGAAGGACATGGAGGTGCTGGAGCGTGTCCAGAGAAAGGCAACAAAGCTGGTGAAGGGCCTGGAGCACAAGTCTTACGAGAAGCGGCTGAGGGAACTGGGGTTGTTTAGCCTGGAGAAGAGGAGGCTGAGGGGAGACCTCATCGCACCTACCTGAAAGGAGGTTGTAGCGAGGTGGGTGTTGGTCTCTTCTCCCAAGTAACTAGCGATAGAGTGAGAGGAAACGGCCTCAAGTTGCACCAGGGAAGGTTTAGATTGGATATCAGGAAAAATTACTTCACCAAAAGGGTTCTCAAGCATTGGAACAGGCTGCCCAGGGAAGTGGTTGAGTCACCACCCCTGGAGGTATTTAAAAGACATATGGATGTGGAGCTTAGGGACATGGTTTAGTGGTGGGATTGGTAGTGTTAGGTTAACGGTGGGACTTGATGATCTTAAGGGTCTTTTCCAAACTAAGTGATTCTATGATTCGGGCATAAACCTCCCTAAAACTTAACCCAAAGTGCTCAGTCTGTGTTATTCCCTGAACATGACATCTGCGAGCAGACCCTGGGGACCACCGGTTCATGATCCCAGTGGTTGAGAGCCATGGGATGGCATGAGTGACCAAAGCAGGGCAGGAGGGACCAGGAACATCACAGCACCCTTGAGTGCTCCTCAAAGAGGCTTTTAAAATGAGTCAGCATGACAACAGCTTAAACAGCTACATCTTACCTCAACGACCAGTCAAAACCCCATCAGATGTATAGGGATGGATAGAAGGAGTCCCTATATACAGAAGTATGGTTGTCAAGGGCATCTGTATATCATGACAGTGCAGACAAGAAGGTCAGAAACGTCCACGTCCCCATGTGGGAACTGCAAAGTGTAAAAGAAGGAAACCCTGGGTTTCCTCATCTTGTCAAGCATGACTGTTGCCATTTAAGTATTAAATTTTAAATAAATACAGGAAACAAGTACAGAGAATTATTGGAAGAACTACAGACGTTGTTGTTGCCACATTTTTCTCTGAATCTGTGCAGCTATTTGAATTACATAGGAAACAAGTAGCTCCCTGAGCCCTGGAAATAATAAAGGCAAGTTTCCTATGGGCCTGTGTCTCACCCTTGACTGAGCTCCAAACTAAGGTTTCCCAAGGCTGAGGCATGTACAGAAGATCTCTCCTGCGCTGGTTCTCTGGCTTGCAGCTCGACTCCCTTCTTTTCTTGCCTTTTGTCAGCAGGTTGTCTCCATCAATGGGTAGAGATGAGATGACGTCTGAGACCTGAGCCCCTCCTGAATGTCTGGCTGACGTTTGCTGTCAGGGGAGGACATGCAATTACACAGACAGACAGACTTGTGCCCATATCTACACACCCTGTGAGGGCTTTAGCATCCCTTCTACAATAGGAAGGGCTGAAATAACTTTTCATTACTGACTGTTGCCCAATACTTTCAGTAGATATGCTGGAGGGTGCATCTAACAGCTGTCCCGGCCACGTCACAGGTGAGGTGGTGCACCCCTGCCATGCTGCTGAGGTGCCCCTCGCCGCCCGCCCGCAGTCCAGCAGCCCCCTGCTGCAGCCCCGCGCTCGGGGTTCCCGTCCCATCCCGGAGCGCAGCAAGCGGGCTCACCCGGCCGGCACGGCTTTTCCTGAGCACCTGCCAGGAGTCAGCGACAGCGTATTCAAAAGAAAGTGCAATTTATTCACCTAAAATAGAACATAGGACAAAGGGTAAAGTTAAACAGACAGCTTTTTGTATTTGGCCTTACATCCACCTTCCTTTTTAAGCCATTGTAAAGGTCTCTTCAGCCCCATTATCTCAGCCCGTAGGCCCGGGAATGCAGACCAACCTGACGCACGTGTGAAATGCTCCTTTCTCAATGTGTTTCTAGCTGCATCTTTCCCTTGGATGGTGGCAGCTAACCCAGGTGCTGCCCATCTCCCCCTTACCACACCCTTACCCTGCTTGTAAGGGTTAGCATCCCCGTGGAGCCTTGGCTCTGCACAGCTGGGCCTTGCCAGCCCTGCAGCGATACCCCCCTTTACTTTCATTCTTGTTTTGTGTCTCATTTCACTCCACTAAAATATTTTCCTTTTTCTTATCCTGCGCTCAGGTGGAAAATATGAAGCAAACTGAGGCATAATTCACAAGGAATTCACTTTGATTATTCTCTTTGTTCTATCTGTTCAAGTATACCACGCGAAGAATAACTTTCCAATGAAATGTTATTAAAAATTTCAGTATGTGAGAGTCAAATATATACATGCTGTGCACGTGTACTTGGTTTTGTATACATATGTAGATAAAATCTTTGGTATAGTCAAAAAATACACTTGAACACACTTAAAATAGAGTGGTAGGATGGGAAAAAACCACTCAGTTAAACCAGTAGAAAGTATGGCATTTCTTTGACTAAAGTGGGAAAGAACAACAAGTTTGAAATAAACGTCTGGCACCTACCAAGATATCACCCACTCCAGGGTTTTACTCAGAACTGCACAGAAAAGTTAATCCTGCAGGATAAGCAGGAGACGAAGACAACTCAAGAACTTGCTTCTTCAAGGCATCACGAGTCATTCGGGCAGCGCTCTGAGCTGCTGGACCAAGAGAAATCCCTCCAGCCACTGGGGGAAAAAAGCCAGCAAGAGGAAAAAGGCATGTTCAGGATGATGAAACAGCCCCAAACAACCCAGAATGGAAGAAGCAGCTTTGAGAACAAGTAGTTTCTGTTTTACAACACTTGATGGCAATACTAATACCTAATAAAAATCAGTGTAATACTCCAACCCACCAAAGGTTTCGGGTTTTCACCTTTCTTTCCACCCGCACTTGTGTGGGCATTAAGATCTCAGGGTGTTTCGTTGCTGTTGTTATTTCTACTTGATAATGCAGTTACATTTGGTATTTGAGAAATGGAGATCACAAGGGAGGTGCAACAACAATTGCCACGAGTCAGCAGCGATCGATTCCTGCCATCTGACAAAGGGATGCCTGTGCGCATATATATATAATTCTGACAGAGAGGAGGAGGATGATGCCAGGATTTGCAGTCTAACTCCTGCCAACCTCCCCCTGTGCCATACAAAGCTTCTGCTAAATCCGAAAGCCCGGAGCAGCCTTGCTGTGTCCCCCTGAACTCAGGTGGTGGGATCTACATCAGGAGCCTTCCCAAGTTCTGCTCCTTCTCGGCAGCCAGACCTCATCCCTAGCCACGCAGAAAATGTTCCGTGGGACAGAAGGAATGACAGGCTGCAGCAGAAGAAAGGGGACTGCAGGGACAGACTGTTGAGGGAGTAATTCAGAGAGAGACTTATGCTTTGGTTTTATTTGAATTACAAATGAAACAAAGATCTTTAATGGAAGGAATTTGAGGAGGAAAGCTGTAATTTATGTAAAGCTGGAGAGGAAGCTCAGCTGTTCCCAGCCTCTTATTACCCATCTAAAAATAATGTTACTTTTATTTCAAAGTTTAATTCCTGATAAATATAATCCAGCTTCATATGCATCAAGAGAGAAATGCCTCAGGAAATCACAACAGGAATATGGGTTGCCACTTGAATAAAATGTAGTCTGTTCTCAAATACAGAACTGGTTGGGTTTTGCTTTTTTTTCAGCTAACTGACAAAATAATTAGAATGTATGTTTCCTAATTAATTACCAAGTAGGTATTAATATTAGTGTTTAAAGACTACAGGAAAAGTATGAAGTCCTGATATATATTAAAATCCAGGTTCTACGCCATGTCACAAATGCATTCTGAACAATTAATGCTTCTAAAAAACTCACATCTTATTAAACAACTAGACTAATATAGCAATTCTATGAAGAATATACATTTAACAACAAAATTACTTTTAAGAGTTTTAGAAAAAATTAAATTCAATACTGCCTACAGAATAACTCCTTACGCTCCATAGCTAGGAAAAAAAGGCTGAGAAGGGGTGTGAGAATAATCCAGTATTAAACTGAGTTTTAATACCGATTTTTTAAATAAATTTTGTCAGATTGATTAGACTTGTGGGCTATGGGCTTCATTTCAAGCCCGTACATGTACCTGGAACTGAATTCCACTCCTAAGGGTCTATTTTATTTAAAGTTAATGTGAAATAAGAGGGCTCGTGCCCCTGTGGTCACATTTCCAAGTCACACCATTGCCTAAAGATGCAAACAGGCACTTACTGACGTTGTTAAAGGCAGCTGATCTGATTCGACCTCATAGGACTAAGGGCTCATATCTGTAAAATTATTCAAATATTTAATTCCTGTTTATTGGTGATTTCAGTGCAGTCAGGCACCTAGCTATCTTTAGGTGTAAGACTGATGGCACTGAACCAGGTTTGTTGCTTTTGAAAGTATTATTAGATAGTTACCTGCACTTTAAGCCCTTATGTAATTTTATAAATCTATCCCTTCAAGGGTTAGCAGGTTAAAGGATTAGGTCCCTCTCTTGCATTTCTGAACACATTTAATCATAAATACTGGACATTTGATTTTATGGCTAGATAAACTAAAACTAAAACACACCCTAAAAATATCTAGCTAACCGTGAGACAGAATAAGCTGCCTCTCCCAGCTTTCTGTTTGGACAGGGACAAGTTTGGGATGCTGGTACCAACTGAATGGCCAATGCAACCCAGAGATGCCAAACTATATATATACATATGTGTGTGTGTGTGTGTGTGTGTGTATACATATATATATAAACCCTTTCCGGTAGGAGTGTCTCTGAATAACATGTGTACAACCTGCGTGCGAGTGGCACTTCTGCCACGCAGGGAAGGACAGTGGGTGTGCACGGCTTTAGGGTGAAATAAAGGCCAGACCTGTGAATACCAGGGCAATTACAAATCAGCCAACACCAGTGTGAAGTTTGGGCTAGCGATCTGGTTTCATCAGGAGAAAGATCAGGGATTTAAGAGTGTTACAAGGAAATTTTGCAATAAGGTTAGAGGTTCTGGCCAAGGAACATCTAATGTTCCCTCTCAGCCTAATGCAAAACATAAGAAATTAAAGATAAACCCCCTTCACTTTCCTTATGTTTTCTAAAGAACCTAAAAATCCATTTAAGACAGAACCTCTTACAGCAATGCCTCTGCATTTCCGCAAATATTTAATTCTGTGGGTAAATGCAAAAAGTGTGCACTTTAATAACATTCTCTGGATGCATCCAGTGGTTTGGTCAATCTTAGTTTTTAAGTATTCTTGCAAGGAGCTCTGGAGAATACACTCAGCATATATGCCTTTGCACTTAGGTAGCTGAGACCTTACTCTGGAGGTGGTTATGTTTACAATACAAAGACACAATACAAAGGTAGAAAACGTGTTTAAAGCTCAAAGCCTGCAAACATTTACAAGATTATCACACTCAGAACATAGTTTTGGAGACATAAAAGCTTTATTAACAGCTCTCACAAAATCAGATCTGTGGTGCCCAACTCTTGGTACATCTATCAAACAGAGAAAAGTCGGGCTGACTCGCTGAATACATTTCCCTGAAGAGTCACCAGGCCTGAGATGCTGCTGTCTGAAGAGCTACTTTACTCAAAAACCTTTTCCTATTTTTTTTTCTGTGATATTGCCATTATTTTGGCACTCCTTTAGAAAGAAGTGTTGTGCATTCACTTTTTTCTGAATGTAGATGAATTTTTATTGTCACACCAAAGGGAGTTGGTAATCTCATCACACAGGAAGAGAATAAGTAACAGACCTCGTTCCTGGTTGAACAGAGGAATGAAGTTATATTTAAAGTGCAAGGAGGAAGAAATGGAATTTATTGTTCAGCTTCATGCAGAGAGGTGGCTGACTCACCGGCCTGTACGGCTGACGGTACTTTCAAGCAACAGCAGGAGATAAATGAATAGGGAGACAAAAATGTCAATTTATGTTGACTAAAGAGGAAGCTAAAGAACAGCCATGACTTCCCACATACTTCTGCAAGGCAACTTTCTTCTGTTTCTATTGTATAGCCAGAAAGCAGAAGCTGGGGCCTGTGGCTAAATCGTACCTCCACAATTTTTCAAGATTTTCTAACATGGTATGAAAACAAGCAAGATCATAGAAAACTCATGAGATCAGGTTATTCCTTCTTCCACAATAAGTACTTCTGGATGTTAATAAAAATAATTAGACAGCACTTGAGAAAAAACTTTTTGTGGAAAATAAGTCTTTGCTTATCTATATACGTATATATACCTGTATATATATACAGAAATCACAATCAGAAACCCACTGCTCACAAAAAGCACTTCACACTTCAGACTCATTTTCTAAAGTCTGTGCTGTAAACCAGAACTTGGATAAGTGGGGAGGGTAACAGTAAGCTACCGATAAAACCAAGAAATTTGTTTTTCTGAAATTATTTGGCCCTTTTCTTTGTTGAACACTCAGGCTCACGAAATGTTGTCAAAGTTGTTTGTCAGCTTGTAGAAATACAATAAATATAGCTATTTGCAGAAGTGTAAGCTTTGGTCATGCACTTTGGCCTTTTAAAAGCTCTGTGTGGGAGAAGTGAAAGAGGAAAGACTCTAAAAAGTGCTGAAGATGAAACAGGGGTGGGGGAACCGTGAACCAGCACCCAGACTCCACCGGCGTTGCACACCTTCGTTACACCATGCTAAAACAAAGAGCAAACGGGCGATGTTCGTAGCACCCTGGGGCAGCTGCCTCTGCAGGGCTGGCGATGCTCCGCAACCCTGGCACCAAAAAGCCAGCAGCATCAGTCGTGGGGAGAGAGCCATCTTACGCCTCTGACACAAGCCCTTTCTAATATC
The DNA here is from genome assembly GCF_964195595.1 of Calonectris borealis. Classification (NCBI taxonomy): domain Eukaryota; kingdom Metazoa; phylum Chordata; class Aves; order Procellariiformes; family Procellariidae; genus Calonectris; species Calonectris borealis. The sequence continues at coordinate 25,122,017 of NC_134312.1, forward strand.
CATCCTTCTAACGTATGAGCTTCCTCCCCAGCTTCTTTTCTTTCTTTGCATTATTTTTTCTCAATCCTTTCTGCTTTCTGTCTGGATGAGAACCCATCTTAGCCAGGCAGATCGTCTTAAGCCTGCTCTATTTAGCTTAGGGCAGCAAGCTAAAAACCAGTCCCAAACAATCAGATCTAGTTCTAAAAAAAAGTTTTCCATGAATTGTAGAGAGGAAAATAAGAGCAAAAAGGCAAATGTTTCTCCTGGCCCGAAGAACATGGTTTGGATCATGTGCTCCAGATATAGAAGCTATATTTTCCTGCCTTTGCTATTCCTTCCTCCTTCCCCTTCCTACCAGAGGGCTTTGTTTTGCTTTACAAGGAAATATGATTCAATTTTAACTGTGAAACACAAAAGCCACTGCCTGAAATCAACACTTTTTTTTTTCACACAAGAGGCATTAATTATGTCTTTAAAGACTACCAAATGAGAGGTTTTTTTCCTCTAAAAATATGGTATAATATAAAAAATATGATATTATAAAGTGGAACTATTTAGAAATGTGGTGTACTGAGGTTTCTAATAAGATTTAAACCAAATTATATCCACTTCTTTGAAAATCTTAATTTTGAAGCTTCTTCTGTTTTCTTTCTCGCTTCTCTCTATTCATCTTCCTTTTTTTGGCATTTTAATAAAAATGAAATGTAATTTTGCTTCCTATAACTAGCAAAAACCAAGGGCTTTCCAACATAACCTCAAATCCAGACTTTTGTGCAAATCAAGGAAATAGTACAGTCATTTTCCATAAGAGCTTGTGTCTCATCTTCAAACTAATTTTCATTTTTCAAGCACAGGCTGCATATGTATATGGGGAACTCCCATAAGGAACCGGATTACCTAGGCATCGGAGAAACATCCTGCGTGACTTAGGCTGGGACACATCCTTAGGCTTGCAGCTTGCCTAAGCAAACTAGGTACAGAGCCGTCAGACTACCCTGAGTCATGCAAAATCCCATACTTACGCAATTTGAAGTAAACGATTGCTTTTGACACCCATTGGGATGGTAACTAACTTCAGGTGGTGAATAACCTGTTCCCTCCAGAATTAGGGATTGCCATAGGGATGACACTGTACCACCTGGGCCAGGCAGAAGCCGGGTGTGAGTGGGGAATTACCTTGAGACAATGACTTGCTTCATGGTTGGGAGGAGAATTCATGCTTTGTCATCCAGCTACTTGTGTTAGGGTTTCTGTATTTCAGAAGAGCTCACAGGCAATAAAACACTTGAAACCATTTCAGTCATTCACCCTGCTGTTCCTAACCATCTGAATAGAAACGGTTTGGGATTACACTCTCAAATAAAACTCACAAAACTGCCTGAGAGATATAGGAGCCTATGTGTTTTGACCTTCCGTAGGAATCAAGCACACAATTCATTTGAATAAAAGGTTCATTTTTCCACCTTAAATGCAGATTAAGATTTCCATGATAAAACACAGAATACATCTCTATTCTTAGTAAATTAAAACATATTCTCATCAAGTGTTGGACTGGCAATGATGCACATGGTCGAGTTTTTCCAATGTTTTTGCATCACTAGACACTATTTTTGGGGTACTTGAACCCCAAATAAAAGCAGGACGACCCTCCACGTGTTCTGGTCCCCTTCACTTCTTTGGCTGCCCTAACAGAGGAAGCAGCTACTAAATGAATGTGAGGGGAAGCAACCAGGGAAGCAGGTAGGAGATGCTGCAGTATGGGAGAAGGGGCCAAAGGCCAGGGTGTCCAGAGGGGCTGGAAGGGGACGAGCAAAGGGCAGCCGAGGATGGGGACAGATAGCTGCCAAGGGGCTACCTCTTTTGCTATCTCCTGCCATTTCAGTATTTGACTTGAAGATATTTTTACAGATGAAGTGTTGTACAAAACCATAAACTGGTTTCTTAATCTTTCAGGTTTTTACCCTTAATGAGGTGACAGTAATAATAAACAGCAGTTACCATTACAAAAGGTCGTCTTCTGAAGTGCCTATAAGAATGATATTTTGAATGTTCTGCTTTTTTACTCTTCCTATGCATTTAGTTTAAAAGCTAGCAGTGTTTTGCCTTCTTGTTCTAACTGCCAACTTTGTAAACCCAGCAGCAACCTGAAGGAAAGCTGGTAGCTGGTAGCTTTCCACCCGATTAATCATTCCCAGCAATGAAGGCTCTCAGATGCGTTCTCAGCCACAGATTGGCAACCCCGCCTTTGTAAATTGCAGTTATATCTGTGCAGATCGCCCATCTTCAGTACATTTCCTTAGATATAACGTTTTGAAATTTGCCAAATGATCATTTTTACGGTGCACAGAGAGAAACAGAAACCCACTCAGACTGAGCGATATGACTCTGAAGAGCTAGCAGTGACAATATGCACTAACGGGTTATTTCTGTCACGCAGATCAGCAAGTACGTCCCTGAATTCGTGCAGGATGTATCTTACTCTTGTGGAGAGGGCCAGCACAAGGACCATATGTCATTTAAATCCCGTTTAAACACTATTTTAAAGGCACTAGTAGGACTTACGCTCTCCATCACCTTTTTCATGGGGATTAATTTCCTAAGTGTCATTTTTACATTGTTTTCAAAGGAAAATTGCACTTTAAGTTGAGGAAGTGGCACCATCTTGTGGGTGAAAATGGAAGTGTTTTTTTCTTTGGTAAATTTAGTTGGTTTTCACTTTTCTCTCATTTCCTGACAACCCTCCCCCCCCACGTTTTTGGTTCTTATAATTCTAGAGAGTAGCCTTTTGAGTCTAAAAAAAAAAATCATTGTTTCAGGAGGCTTTAGAGCAGAGCTGTGCTCTATTATGCAAAAAGTGCACAATATTTAATAACTTACCATGCTACCCAGATTTCTGAGACGTTGGCTAATGTCTGTGAATGATTTTTGAAAAACCCTTTTGAGGTCAGTCCCAGAAAATTTAAAAAAAAAAAAAAAGCAAGCTAAAATATGTCCATCAAGAAAATAACGGCTACATTTGCATTGGCAATGTCTTACTCCCAGAACTGAGTCAAAATTGTTCAAATCCACATATAGAGGATTTCAGTTTGCTTAAAAACTGAGACCTGTGCTTTCACTCTGAGAATTATCAAGATGCAGACTCATTTTTCTCAGTCTTTTTTTTTTAAATACCTCGATTTCTTCTACTTTTAAAGGACTAGTCAGGCTTGTCAGCAACCTAGTGTGGAGACAGAAAAGAGAAGACCAAGAATATTGTTGATGATAGAGTATTACGGGCTTGTTTAATATGCAAACAGCTGTAGGGCTAAGAGTAAAAGGTGTTGTGCTTAAGCTCATTTATTTAAAGGCATGGCCCTAATTACTGTCAGTCATCTCAGTGGGATTCACCTCTCTTTAGATATCACTAGTATCAATGTCTATACCTGAACCGGTCACCAAGGCTCCTTTTGAAGTCACTAGGGAGCAATATTTGCTTTTAAGGTGTAGTTCATCTCATCGTATACCGGATATCTGAAATAGATCAGCTGACTCATACCTTTAAAGTGCTTATGTCTCTTCTTTGGTTATAAAGGGAAAATGATGTGATTAGCATAGACGTAGATAGCTCCTGGGGCGATCTGCAGGCAGTCGAACGAATCCCACCCCGTGTGCCTCATATAAACGACATTATCAAGAATCTTTGAGCCCTGTGGATGATATTTAATTCAGCACTCCAAATGACTTAATACAGACTATCTTAAATATGGATTTCAAGAATAAGCTCTAAAGATCAAAACTGAATTAAGAGCCATTAAAATAGCTTAATATAGGGCTGCACATGCTGTGCCAGGAGGTTGGCATGATCCTTTGTGGCGAACCTATGAGAGGAACTATATATTATAGCACTGGTTGCTTTACATTTAGAGGTGTTTTCAGTTCTTTTTGCCTTTGGTAAGTGTGCGTACAAAGTGGCATTAACGAAAGTTAATGTGCAAAGTAACAATAACTGCTCTTTTTAATCACTGAAATACAAGTTAACCCTAAGATATTTGTTGTTAATTACAATTATTTTTCAAAGTCAGCGCTACAGTATGAGCTGGGCTGTAAAGCAAAACCTAGCACAAGGGTATCCTCCTTCCGAAATCAGATACTCGTGCAAAGAATATGGTCCTTCATTGGCATTACCCCTTGTGAGCAAAGCTCAGAGGCTGTTTCCCTGTTGCTGAACAGAAGGCTGAACTTCACAGCACCTGGGTACAGCTCCTTCCTTTGACCCCATCGCAGGACTAGCTGCTCCCAGAAGCATGAGGAGAAAATGGGAAAGCTGGTCGGTTTTGCTGCCCAACAGTTCCCCTACACCTGCAAGGTGTGGAGATCATCTCTGGTGAGGGGAAGAGGTGGGACAGGTCTCATCCATCCTCCTGTGTGACACAGGACAGCAAATTCAGAGCCTTCTGCTGCCCAAAGCTCACACAGGAAAACAGGCAACGTCCAAGAGCTTCCATCTTCACTCGTCCAGGACCGGGACTGGTCTCTGCCCCCTCACCCTTGTCACCACCAGCTCTGCTTCTCTGCCAGGACCAAGACACACCTGGCACCCTGGTGTGTTTCTGGACATAGCTCTCAGAGTTTCCAGTTCTTGAAGGTTAAGCTGCTAGGGGATTATGCATCTGGACTTTATGCCGCACCTTACCCTCGAGGAGATGAAGGTCTCCGTTTCGAAACTGCTGACAGGGATTTCAGACAGGGATCTCTGAGATCTCCTTCCAATGGTCTATTCTTCTCTTGAGAAGGGATATTCCAGGGCACTACATGGATGCATGTTGTAAAATAATGGCAGCATTTAATCATGAAGAAGCATAAGAATATAAAGAGATATACCTAGATATATATATATGCGGTTGTAAAGGCAAATCATAGGAAAATGCTTCCCCAAAATCTTACTTAGCAAGACCGTAATTAGCTACCTGTGAATTTCTAGAGATTAAGCAAGACATATTGAAAGTGCATATAGCAAACCAGCCCAATTATTCACCCGATGAGGAAAGACATCAGAACCTTGTGCAATAAACTGAGAACATATATTAGAAAAATAAAAAGTTACAGAAACAGTATATACTGTATATACATAATTCGGGTAAGATACACTGTCTAGAAGTTAAATGTTTCCAATGTTTAAGGAAAGAGGACAATTCCTAGCCCAACACAAAGCCCTTGGCAAATTCAGGAGTTTGCCTAGGCTCCCTGGCTCCACGTTTGTAGGAAGCATTTGCACAGACCAAAATCATTATGGAAATGCTGCCTTAGGCAAGGCAAGAATCTGGTTGACCCTTTGGCCAATTCTTGCACTGAATCTCTTTTGATGTCAGAAGAAGTCTGGCTCATTTAAATGCTAGCCACTCCACCCACCTTTTCATCTCCCGCTGTGTTTCTTGGGTTGAAAATGTCACTGAGAGTAGAAGCTGTTCCTGCAGCACCCCGGGCCCGACGGCGAGCGTGATGCAGCTGGAACCTTTCCCCAAATCTCTTCTCCTGCCATTTGCAGCCCGTCATCACAGAATAAAGACAAGCGCGTAATTTCAATGGAAAATCATCTAAACTTTAAACTTTGCCTCATCATTTTGAACAAAATTTCGAGTGAGACTGAGAGAACGCGGAGCCGGTTTTATAATTGCAGAAAGCTTGGTCACCACCATTTGTCATACTGATTGCCATGTTAATTGTCGCGTTCTCTGCACTTCCTTGATCCGCCTGTATTAGAATGGGCAATACCTTGACATAGTTTCTCTTTTTCAGCGTTTGTGACGGGGCAAAATAAGGGAGCATTAGAAACACTGGAAATAAATTTATTGTTATGAAGTGGAAGACATCAAATGATTTATCCAGATTTATCTTCATCAAGATTTATCAATCAAAAAAGACTTATTTAACATTCAGATAATAACACAAAACATAACCAAAGCAGGAGAATTTGGAATTTCTTCATTAAATAATCATATATTTAAAAAATCTTAATATTTATTATCAGGTCTCTATACCTTCCCAGTCTGCCATTAAGCTCAAGAGGGGCAGAATTCTTTTCAGTAATAGATCAAAAATGGCTTCGATAGAATAGTTTAGGATTTTAAGTCTTAAAACAGGCAGTGGCTGAAAAGAGAATACACAAGGGTTGAGCACTGAGCGATGGCTGTTTGGAGATCCAGGATTGTTCCCACACCTTTCATTAGTAAAAGTCTCATCTACCTCACTGCAGATAAGACAACACACTGGAGAACCAGTCAGGTTCTCATACATCTATTGAACTCAGCTTGCACCCACTACCGATCTCTCTGATTCTTTGTAAGTGTTTACCATAGGAGGAGGTTTACATTTACATGCCAGCTGCTTACAAAACCTGCAAACACATCGGCACTTTGAGAGCAGGAGGCTTTTCACATGATTTTGGATTCAAATTATCTTGCATGACCAGCAGCGACTCCAAAAATCCATGTGAGGAAGCAGAGCTGTTCAAAGCTTTTTAAGAATAAGCTCTACCTTCTTCGAAGTCCTGCCTGTCCTCAGGCCCTGGGCTATAAAACCTCATCCAGACAGTACAGCTGCATTAAAGGTTCGGTTATAGCCTTAGCTAGTGCAAAAGTTCCAGTATATATGCATTTGTAAAGGCCAAAGACAAATGATGATCTTCAAGGTTGTTGAAGGCAAATGGTTCTCTCTGGTGAGAGTTTTCCTTTACTCAAGGGGCCAGGATGCATCCCTGTTGGAATAGCAGTGCAGGACAAGAAAAATCAGTGACGATATATGTACTAATACATATATATAAAAACATACATATACATACACATGCACAAATGCTCCAATCTCTGCAATACATGGCAATTTTAATGAAACCAACTGTAAATGAGCATGCTGCTTTCCAGATTGTGGGCTGTCATGAGACATGAAGCACTGATGTGTTACAGACTTGTAAAGTGCCTGTTTTGCTGGGGCGAGAGGGGTTACCCCCCCAGTGCGAAAGTACTGCTGGTCTTTAGAGAGTATATTACAGCTGATTAACTTTATGAACTGCATTGGTTAATAGACGATTTTGTTTCCAAATAGTTTAAATCTCTGATTGCTGGCTCAGAAACGTGTTGAAACACAACTCACTTGTGTAGATTGTTTACTGGGTTTTGTTTGTTTGCTTGTTAAAACTTTTGGCATAACCTTAGCTATTCAGTTTCAGCAAAAGAAAAACGAGTAGAGCAAAGCACAAACTTTGGACTTTTATTACTAAGTTTGCTTTTGAGGGAGAAGGAAAAGTTAGACCAGCCGACCACTAACAGTAAGCAACTGTTTGCTTTAAATTAACGAAGAAGAAATACCACATAGAAGTGGAGATGATGAACAAAATTATTGCTACAAGACAGAAAGTGTCAACAGTAGTACTCTCTAAGAGCGGCAGGGCCTCACTGCATTTCTCTTTTGGCACTCCTCTCTTCTGGTAAGCCCAGTGCCGAGCTGTACAGGGTTTTGCATCCACACGTATAGCTTGCAATCACCTTGAGATGCCCTTCCCCAGGAAGCTAATACCAGTGCCATATCTTAAGCAATCTAGAGGTTGTGATAGCAGAAGGGTGAAAACAAGAAATGACTTGCACAGCGTTGTGTGCATGACCAGCCATCGGCAGAAGGGATTGTGTTGGGAGTGGTGGTTTTTGTGCTCGTGTAGCTGTGTAGGCTTTGAGAACTGCACTGAGAATTGCCCACCACCAAGGGGTGTCTGTCCAAAGACCTCACCACGAGCCCAGCCCAGCGGCTAGGGGCAGCTTCACACAAGTGTGATCGTGCGCTGGCACTTGTGGGTGCTGGGATGCAATCAGAACAGGAATCTCACGCACTCCCAGCCTGCTGGTGTTGTCTTCTCTGCTGTTCCAGAAAGCTGTCCAACATCTTCACATCTCCTTTTTTCAGCATTCTTCCTTTGCATCATTACAACATCATCTGTGATCTCTCTCGTTTTCTCTTCAGTGTGTATGCTCAGCATCCTGAGTGGGTTGACTGGCCTTTACATTCACCAAATGATTATTTTTAATATTGGAAAAAATAATTTCCTCTATGCATATCTTATTTTTCTGTGACAAGAGTGGTATTTGCATTTTTTAATCATTTTTAGCACATTTACATTTTTCACTTATAGGTTAGCCGGAGGTTATAAGGGTAAAACCTGTGGCCAAATTCTGCAGTTGCACGAGAGTGAACTCAAAATGAAGCCAAACTGATAGTTATGGGAGATAGAGCAAATGTTGATGAATCCACAAAGTATGTTTAGAGGAAATTATTTTTCTGAATTTTGTGCATTTAAAATACATGCCAGGAAGTATTGTGATAGTCATTTGCATTTTATTGACATACTTGTTTCAAATGAGGCTTGCAAGAACAATATCCAGCTCTAATGGGATATGGAAAGGAAACCCAACAATTTTTTATTTATGTGGCTGTTGCTTTATTCCTGTGGGCAAACACCATTTAGATAATTGCTGCAGGGTGGGTCCTGTACCATTAGATATCCCTTCTTCCTGATGGGATGCTAGAGGTGTTCTAGCCCAGCGGTTCCCAGCCTTACTGCTTTTCATAGCTACACAAATTCTCTACAAGCTGTTCTCCGAGATACTGCAGCTTAGTGCCCCCGCACCCAGTGAAAGAAATCTATCCTTCAGCATTGATAGAAGTGTATTGTTTAACAGGATTGCATTTAAATTTCTATAAAGGTTGTCAATCCAATGCTTACGCCTCAGAATGGAAACCTCCTCCCAGAGAGACTTTATTTAACCACTGACTTCTAGATACAGAGAGTGAGCAGTACACTGTAAAGAGAGGTTAAAAACTTTGTTTGTTTTAAACTAACCAGCAATCAGTTCTGGCTTCAGCAGTTTTGTGACTTGTTATTAAATGCAGTAGAGATTGTCTATTATTGGAAAGCACTAAATAGAATGAAAAAGCTTTTTGACAAGAACTGTTAAGACATATTTTATCATGTATTTTCCATTCAGAGCAATCTCTCTGCTGCAGACTAAACAGAGACTCAAATTAAGATTTGACAGATTTGTTTAGAAGCTACTGTTCTCCAACAGACCCCAAATCATTTATTGTTTTTACACAACTTAAGACAGAAGGATTCTGAATTCCTTCCATAGCAGTGACCAGTTTTATTATTACATTTTAGATGGTAAGATACCTAAAAGACAAATATGAACAGAAAAGCTAAAGGGATTTTCTGAATTATTGAGTCCTGTTCTTTGTTGTTAAAAGCAACACTTTATAGAATCACTTTGATAAATGTCTCAAGCTCAGCTTAAAAGCAGTTCAATTTTTTGCCCCCACTTAATCCTGCTGGAGACATGTTACAGACTGTCCTCACAATTAGGAACCTGTAAATTTCTGTCTAAATGTATCCATTATTAATTTCTAAACATTTTTCTTGAACCAGGGTTGCCCTTTCCTTTAAAAAAAGATATTTCTTCTCTGATGTGTTCCTCATAAAGTCCCTCATCACCTGATAAATGAGGATGCAGTCATTGCGGATTGCTTAGAAATTACATGTATGCGCAGAAATTATATCTATTCAACAGAAATTGTATCCATTCAGTGATCAGGAAGTACACTATATTTAAACAGTTATACCTTTTCTCAGGTCTTCTGTCTTTTCGTTTTGCCGTGATACCTCACCTCCTCTTTCCTATTCTCCCACACATGCTAGCTTTCCTCTGAACCTGTTCCAATCTAAATTCATCTTCAAGAAAATGGGCAGAGAGAATCATACACATTATTTCTGATAAGGTGCATTAGGGTCTTGCACAACAGCACTAATACCTCCCTGGCTTTGGTGGGAATCTCTCCCCCGAAGCCCCCGGGACTTGCATTCACCTTTCCAAGGCCCCATTGCCAGGGCAGCTCCCAGCCGTTCTCGGGCCTCCCCCTGGGTCGTTCTCAAGCGAGACACTTAAGCACAGCGCTTTTTACTGCTGAATTTCATCTCATTGCTGTGACTCATCCTCTGTGCTCTTTCTGTCTAATATTCTGATCCTCCTCATATTCGAAGACAATAAATAATGGATAAAGACACCTCATATTGCAAAATCAAGCAGGCTGCAGGTCATGGATTGCATCATATTTGAAATAAACCTCACATGGTTATAGAGACTTTGGCAAACATTCTATATATTCAGGAACGATATTAAAAATTGAGTGTGGCTTATTATTTCATCAAAAACATTTTTTCAGTGTAAATATGAATTGATTTTTGTCTTCTCTTTTGAAAGTTTAGAGTTTATGCATTTATTCCAGTCCATCTGCTTTATACCGTTCCTTGGGCAACAGCTAACACCGGGTTATTTCAGTGTGAAGGAAGTCCCCATATGACACAGGCCCACGTAACACTCTCTTTCAGCCTTGACCTTGCACACAGAGATATCCAGAGAAAGGAGAAGTATAGACAGAGTGCAGCAGTTGAACACACCTAAACCTGTTTTGGAGATTGGAACTATGATTCAGTTATACGTGGTTAGAGATTTTGGGTTACAGAGCACCATAAAACTTCTAAGACCACCCATATTCCCACAGAGTTACGTTATGGTTATAACCATGAGCAACCTAGAAAAGAAAGTGAATTTATTTCTTATGGTTACATGTTGGCAGGAGAACATAATAAGTAAAGGCTGTCTCTTCTGCCACTAAGAACATTTCTCATGTTTTCTTGTTCTGAATTGATCACTATAGCTAGGAGGAATCAAAACACCTATCCAAAATAATTGTCATAATGTATCATTATGGGGAATAATCCTATCTTGCCTACATATACTGAAATACCATACCTCAGCCTACTGCAATGTGTAGGTAGTATTAAAATAGTATAAAAATCGTACTGAGTCTTATTCCATCCGATTTGAACAAATTACTTTCTGCCACAGTTAAAAATGGCTTAGCTTTTAGGAAGTTTAGTGAAAAATTAACCCCCCCCCCCCTTAAGCAAACACTCTGCAGGCTATGCTTATGGAAAATTATTCTCACAGTAATCAGCTGTACATGCTGACAAACTTGTTCTTTTCTGGTTGCCTAGCTGTCTACCAACCTCCTCTGGCTCCCCGCCACGACCTCTGTGAAAGAGCTGCTCTAGCAGTAGCAAGTATTTTCCCAGAAAGCCTTATTAACTGTGCTGTAGGTTTCTAGTTTTTGAAGAGCAACTTGTCGTACTGTAATTATTGTGAAAGTATTTTAAATGAAGATGTTTGGTTTCATCTTTTAAATAGATGCGAGAAAATTCAAGGCCAAGAAACCTAACTGGACAAAGCAGGTCAGCATTGCGTGTTATGCAGTTCTGGCCCTCTTAAAATCCACAAAAATATCCTATCGGCTTAAAAATGATAGGCCTGAGGCTGATATGTATTTTTTTAACAAATGTGATGGTAAGCTTGAAGAACCATGACATCTACAAAAAAAAGAGGTAGACATTTTCCAAAATTTGTCACAAAGAAGTGTAGAAAGAAAATTGATTAAAGGAACTTGACTAAATTTCTCTACTTCAGGTTGTAGCACACAGAATCAATATTTATTCAAGGATGGTTAGTTTTAGGAGGCGGAGTCCTGTGGATGTTCTCTAAGTTTAACGTCACCTCCCTCTGGATCAGCTGCTTGGTTCTCATACGTGTTTACGGGGCACCTCGGCACCAAATCTGTATGGGGCTTCAGGCACTACTGTGCTACACATACAGCAATATTTTAGTCAGAAAAAGAAAAAAGAAAAAAAAAATTAGTTCTCATAGGACAACTTCTTCTCCTCCAGGTTGAGTTGATGAGCATGAGCAAAGTAGATATCCACCTAAAGCACTGCTATCATTTGTATATGCCATCTTAACATATCATGGGAAGAGCCCTTAATTGAAAGTAATAATAGGGTAGCCAGGAAAGTACCAATTAAAATAACTTGGCTGTCTGTGCTAAATTTTAGATATTCTTAAGGTCTTAAGGAAATTGGATTATCTTTACTTACTAGGATGCAATCAAAAACAAAGATTTACTTTTAGACTTACTTATCTCTGAGGTGAAACAGCTGGACAGACTGCAGATTTTCTTGTTGACGCATCATATGCATAAGCAACAGCCAATTGACTGCACATAGTTTTGAAAAAAAATAAAATAGATGGTTTTCATCCATCTTCTCAAGCCAGTTTGCAGCATGTTCAATTTCATTTTGTTTATATTTGTTAAAGCTCCTACAGCATGTATTTGTTAAGCTTCTAGGTTTGTTAAACATATTCTCTTTTTCCTATAAAAACAATATAGTTCACTGCACCAGTGGCTCTAGTTGGCCTGGAGCTGATACGAGTAAACTCCCTGAACACAAAAATCAGGCTGATCAAGATACGCACGTTCTCAGTCTTGCTTTATGAGGTGGAGCCATATGCCTTCAAGAACACTGATGCACAAAGACTGTTCTTTTTCTTCTTCTTTTCCTAAATATTTGCATCAACTAGCAAACCACACAGAAGCAAGACGATTAAAGAAGTACTAACGCACCAGAGACAGCCTGATGCAACAGTGAAGCCCCAGGTCTGGACCCATCTGCCAGATGAAGGCTGACCTTTGATGGGATCTCACTCTTCAGGCTCCTGGAGGGCAGCAGCAGTAGAACAGGACTGGCAGGACATGGCCAACCCCGACACACCACAGGGCTGCAGTAAGGATCTGGTAGCGTGAGCCCCAGCACAACCCCAACAAGAACCAAGGTGCGGTTCATGCCTATTCCTTAGGGTTGTTATATGCCGGATACAGAATTAAAAGAAAAAAGAAGAAAAAAAAAAGAAAGAAAAACTACATGAAAGTTATTAAGTCATACAGCAGGATCCAAATTGCAACTGCTGTTGAGTTGCATTACATATTTGCCAACTATTCATTGACCTATTGGGAGTAAACTACTGATCTCAAGCCAGCTCTTAGGGGGCGAGTATGTACACCGTACTTAGTGCTTACAGTAAAAAGGGTGGATTTTGAACGCACTTGCCTGTGCTCCCCTCTGCTCACTAAGGACGAGCCTTCCTGGTCAGAACCGTGCTGATCAGGGTGGGAGGTCAGTCACACTGCAAACAAGAACTGACATTTCAAACCGAGTGCAAGATTTCTGTTGTTAAGGAAATGCGCTCTAACAACAGATTTGCAGATCGTAGTAAGGAAAGAACATGTTTTTCTTTTTCTTTTTTTAACTGGTGAAGTTCTTGAGCTTTATGGTGGCTGACTAATGGCTGAAGGGAGATTTCATTACCTTGAATTTAAAAACTGTCAGGAAACTTAGAGGAAGGAATAAACATTCCTTTTAATACCTGTGGATAAATTAAAATGATCTTATTTACTCCACTCATGGTTATTGCTGGATGTAAAACTCAGAAGTCACACCTCTGCTGACGTATAAACCAAGCAAAGAGAATAAAACGAGTGTTTCAACAAACCCTGTGCTACACAATTTTGAAGCGGAGCTTTGATGCAAGGCTAGATGCTAGCTGGGCTGGGGAAAGAAAAATGTTTCCCTCTAATTTGCAGAGCAGCTACAGAACTGTTCCAGTTACTGTGGGCAGTGATCAATAAGTATGAACAGGAGAGAGAGGATGCCTCCAATTCCAGTATGTTTTGTGGTCCATCTTCTCCACAGTCCTGAAAAGGAGAGTGATACAGTCCGATGCTTCAAGCCACAAAGGAATTGTAGAGGAGCTCTTGAACAGAGCTAGATCTCCCCATAACTGATTTCAAAGTTAAAACAGAATTGCTCATATCTTACCCCAGCATATTGAAAGTACGATTCTACATCCAAAGCAAAATCAATGTTATCCTTTGCTGAGCAAAATGGAGGGGCACAAATTACTTTCCTTCAAGTAAACAGCCTGAGGTCAAAAATGAGGGCTAGAAAAGATACGGCAAACAGAAAGACATGCGTAACAGGCACTACAGAGAGAGAAAAAGTTCTAGCTGGCACCCAAGACGGCATTTGTGCAAGAAATGAAAGAACTTATTGTCCCACAGCATTGGTTCTCAGACCCAGCCTGCTCACTCTTGCGGCAAGGATGCTCTGCTGCGTGGCCGGCCCACAAAGGGAGAGGATTCTTCCTACTGACATTACACTTCCACATCCATATGGAATTAGCGGAGTCTTTCCTGGTTAATTAAAATAAAACTTAATTGTCAACATTGCAACTTCTGTGGCTACTTCATGTCCTTCTGTAACTGAAGCCTACAGGATAGAAATTCAATATAGAGCAAAAAACCACCATAGACTCCAGATCCTCTTTCTTCCAGACTACTACCCGCCGGAAACAGAGAATATAAAATCTCTGTGAAAAAGGAAATGCAGTGACTGAATCTGAAATGAGCCATAACTTAATAGATGATTCAGTTACCTCCAGAGCAGGCTGGGATTCCTAAATGTTTAAAGGTTCAGTGCACAGAGAGTAGAAGTGAATGAACCTCTTGTCCTTAAAATAACTACTACGTTATTTGCCATCAATTCAGTTAACGATGCAAACCCAGTCCTTTTCGATGAAGTCTCTGTTGAGAAAATCAACATGGTTTACTTAAAAAAGAGAACTTTCATCTTCACAGCTCAAAACCCACTTCCAACCACAAAGACAGTTCTTTTTTTCGGTTACCACAAGTGGTTTTGCAGTAAGTGGACTGGTGTTTCCTACAGGCCCAACCAAAAAGGGTGTTGAGGGAAACAAGCCCTTCCTCCCTTTTGTTCATTCTTGGGCTGCCCTGTTGACATACCCCTCCCGTGCGGTGATAGTAATTATACTCTCTCACGCCTGATCTCCCCCAGCCATGCTTATGTGGGCGCTGCAGCGAGGTTTGCACTTGTCCCAGGCTGTTCCACTTGTCACCGAGAACAAATAACATGAGATGGAAGAGAGACGGTAGGATATTTTTTTCTATGGAGAGCCGCGTTCTCCTTTAAGCCTGCTTGTTCTTTGGTGTGATCAACGGTCTCTTCATCTTATGGAAAATAAGAAAACCAAACTGTGTGACCTAAATTCAGCACTGGGACAAAATCATGATTTGGAAAGTGCAGTGACACTACTTAAAAAAAAAAAAATCCTTGGAGAACTAACAACTTCTTGCATTTAGGTAATTCAGACTTTGATAAACCCTTTAAAATATATTATGATTCATAGCGCTAGAAAAACTCAAAGTATGAAAGTATGAAAAATTACTGTAGAGGTCCATATTTAAAGACAAAATTCAGAGATACGTATTTTCTGTCAAAGCTAAGTCTGACAAGGATAATAAAAACTGTTTATTAAATAAGTATTTATAATATAAATCTTTAAAATCGTTACACTTATATTGATACAAGTTAGGTCACTTCCAATGTATTTCAGTACCTTGGTGCTACGAGCTGGTATCCTGAAATGGAAAAATCCAAAAGAACAGCTTCCCATAAAGCTTGCAGACATCAGCAGTGGGTAACACAGCTTGAACCCTAAGCACTATAGCGAGAAATTCAGAGGAAAGCCTCGGATAAACAACGACAGCAATTTCCCTAAAAGAGGTCAGAAAGAGCACTGCAATTTCTTCAAAATATAGACAGGTAATTCTAGCTGGTGGCTTTGCTTGAGAGAACTTTGCTTGAAATTGGATGTTTTATGCAGGAATAGCAGCTCTTTGCGGATATTACTGCAAACGTAAATAACAAAGGCAAAAATCTATTTGTCAGTGTGTCCCTTGGACTTATCACCAGATACTGATATTTCCATTTCCCTTCAGGACTCACTGCTTTGCCATGATACAAAACTAGAAACAGCTTTTGCATAATTAATGAAACCCAGGGTCTGAAAATAGTCCTTTTTTCTTCCCCTTCCTGCCTACCCCTATTAAAAAAGCAAACAAAATTCCAACAATAGAGCCTGAAGGTTAAAGGGCCCTTATGAATAGCTACCAGCCAGCTGGTCTGAGAAGAACAGTATGAAGCAAAACATATCACCTGTAACACCCAGAACTCTCTTTGAATGGCAAGATCTACACAGTAAGGAATAAACAGTAAAAGTTAACAGAAATGAGAAAAAAAATCAAGGAACGTAAGTGGTCAGAGAGGTGAGGACAGTACTGGCATGTATCCATTGAAGGTGTACTATATTATTAGCTATTTACACTGTGACCACCAACAGAGGTTTGTAAATTTCCTTGAAACAACTTTGGCTATAAAATAATTGTTTATTAAATTAAAAAAACAAAAACAAAATACCAAGTGTCTTGTAAAGTGCTTCCATGTGTTTTATCTTTTTACGTACTTTTTCAACAAGCGAAATGCTGCCAATATTCTTTAGCTAAAGTATTTCCCCTTCCACTAAAATATGCACATAGTTACACAGGAAAGGAATGAAAACTGAAGAACCCAGGATTGATGAAAAGTACTTTGGAAGCATTGGTTTCTACTGTTTTTCCTTTACAGCAAAGGCCCAAGCCACTCTGCGAGATCTGCAGATTAAGGAGTCCTGTATATGCATATATTTTAAATTCTTTTTATGCGGGAAGCTCTGGATTTTCCACCATATTCTCCCTTCCTTACACTTTTGGACACAGTTACAGGCTGTTAAGTACAGGGAAAAGGGCCTATAAGCAGAGCAGAAGGGGTTGCCATCTGTTACCGCCTGATCTTTTGGAAGATACAAAGTCAGTACAGCTTTGTACAAAGACCTGTGTTCACAGGTTTTCCTCCTGTGCTTCTCCAGCTCCTTTCCTCCTGTGATTCTTCAGTTCTTTCCTACAATACAAACAAAGTGAATCACCATGGGGGGATCAATTTAGCACCTTCCAGATGGACAATGAATTTATCAGAGGATGTGAAGCCAACACATTCTTCACCTAAAAACACTGAGAAAACCAGCAAGGTGCTCACTTTGACGTCGGGTCTTCACATTGGCACAGGAGAAGCACGAGCATTTCTCTCGTGCAGCTGAAAGCCAGGCATAAGGCAGCTGTGCTCCGGATCTTCAGGCTTTGAAAGGTCTTCAACCTCCACCCCAGCTAGCTGCTGTCGCACGGAGAGAAGCAGGGGGAAGAGAGATCTAGCTGACAAAGGCTGCCGATTGTGTGATTTCTCCTCAGCAGCTGACCCCCGGAGAGCCTCAAGTACCTACTACTATTTCTAGGTACTTCACCTCAAGCTGCAGCAGCCTGGGTGACGGCTGCCCCCCCGCTGCCGACCCCCGCCCGACTGCGCACCGCCAGGCCCCCAGCAACCGCCCGCCCCGCGCACCGCGGCGGGGAACGGCACAGGCGGCGCGGTGACCTGTACGGCAAACCATGAGGAACGTGCTCCTTTCTGTCACAAAAGGCGAAAGACTTTTGAGCTACAAATTAAACCAGGTTTCACTAAAAATTTCAGGGCTTCCAACACACCTCGTCCGCGAGCCCCTGCGTGAGGCCTGGCCACCCCGCGCACTCGCTCGGCAACGAGCCTCAATTTAACGGATTGCGGCACCTCTCCGCGCCCCGGGTGACCTCCCCCACGGACCCGGCCACCCCCGCCCCGGGGCGGCACGGCCCCACGGCCCCACGCCCGCAGCACCCGGCGGCGCCCCCGGCCGCGATCCCCTTCACGCCCTGCCCCGGCGGCTCCCACGGCTCCCCGGACAGCGCCGCGCCGGTCCCCGCCGTGCGGCCGCATCCCGCCGGGGGGGCGGCGGCGGGGACAGCTGCGACCGCTCCTTCCTCCTCTTCTTCTTCCTCCTCCTCCTCCTCCTCCCCTGCTCCCCGCCCCCGCCCCGCAGCCGCCAGGCCGGACTGGCAGGTACTGAGCGGGAAGGCGCGGGCGGCGGCGCTCGCCAGCGGGCTGCCGAGGCGCGGCGCGGCCCGGCGGGGCGGGAGCGGAAGGCGGCGCCCCCCCCCTCCCCGCACGGCGCATGGTCGCGGCGGCAGCGCGCTCGCCGGCCTCCCCTCTGGCTGCCGCGCGCTGTGGTCTCGCCCGCCCCCGCTGCCATGTTGGATGGTGCGGCCGCCGGAGCCGGGCCGGAGTTGGAAGTTTAGCGCCTCTCGGAGGGGCGGGCGCGATCGGCCGCCGGCGCGGAGCGGCACCGGCGCAGCTGCCCCCCTCCCCGGCGCCCCCTCCGCGGGCCGCCGGCAGCTGGCCGAGGCCCCGCCGCCCCGCTCCACCTCCCTCCTTCCCCGTCCCCGAGAGGGAGGCTCCGCGATGCGGCTGCTGTGAGGCCGCGGCGGCAGCGGAGGAGGAGGAGGAGGAGGAGGAGGAGGAGGGGGCCGCGGGCGCCAACGTTCGCAGGGCGGCGAGGGCAGCGCCGGGCCGGCCCCGGCCATGAGCGGCAACCCGCAGCAGCAGCCCCCGCAGCCGCGGCGGGTCACCAATGTGGGCTCCCTGCTGCTCACCCCGCAGGAGAACGACAGCCTCTTCAGCTTGCTCGGCAAGAAATGCGTGGTGAGTCCTGGCCCGCGGCGGCGGGGAGGGCAGGGCAGGGGGCGGCCCGCGGCGCTCCCGGGCCGGGGACCCCGAGGCCGTCCCCACCCCGGCCACGGAGGGCCGCGGGCCGCGGGGGGCGTGTGAGGGCAGGCCGGCCGGGGCGCCGGGAAGTTGAGGGCTGCGGAAGTTTCAGCCGGCCCGGCCCGCCCCGCTGCCCCGTCCCGACGCCCGGGAGGGGGGCGGCCTCCGCAGGCCTCGCTCCCTGCCCGCCTCGCCCGCAGCACCCCGGGCGCTGGGAGCGGAGCGGGGGTACGGGGGGCAATGAATGGCGGCGGCTGCGGCCCGTAGCGCGGGTGGCGGGGCCCCTCGGCCAGCCCGGCCCGGCCCGGCGGGGCTGCCTACCCCGAGCGGCAGGCCCGGCCTCGCCACCTCCGCCGTGCCGGCTCCGAGATCGCCTCGGACGCCGGTATGGGCTCCGTCCTTCCGTGCTCCCATGCCCATTGGCACTGAGCTCCCGGGGGGCGGCCGGTGAGGCTCACCCCTGCCCTGCAGCTGACCCGTGCTCTGCAGGGGGAACTGGCCGGCCACGGAGCAGCCGTGGAGCTCGGTGGAAAAAGTTCAATTGCTCTACAAGGCTGGGACGAGCCCCAGGTGCACCTGTGGTACAACAAAGCGATGTTGACAAAGTTGTAGGAAGGCTCGTATCAGTGCTAGGCCTGCCTTGGATTTAGTCTGTGCTTTTCCTAGGCTAAACAAGAGGTTCCTGGACTCAAAGGCGACTCAAATACTGCATCTTTTCCTGATTTTATATATATATAAAAAAGACAACATAATGGTTAAAAGAAAAAGCCTTGTAGTAAATGTGTTACCAAGTATATCAGTAAGTTCTTCATTTTCAGAATACCTTCTTGCATATTAATATAAAGCTGTATTAAAACTGTACTTATCTGTATTACAGAACTACTTGAAGGCTTCAGAAGTTAACCAGTTTCTTTAGAAAAGAAGCAGCTTTCAGAAAAATTGTGTTTTTGAAAAAATGAAAAATGCTTCTTTTTGTAAAAAAAAAAAAATTACCACAGAGGCCATTTAAAATTATGTTACCTGTCTGTCTTCTGATGCTTTGTGTCCAGCACCTAGCATACTAACGTTAGGCACTGTGTATCTTGCTGTAATGCTATGAAGAGTATTTAATGAACTTAAAATTGTGATTTAAAGCAGGATATCCGTGCAGTCATAATGATTCCACATAACTCTTTGGACTTTGAAATGGCATTGTTGATCAAACTGACTTCTGCAAGGAAAGCGTAAGATGTAGTAACTGAGCAGGAAGTAGATGATATTTACATTGGGGTGGGTTAAATAAGATGCTGTCACAGTAACTATGTTAAATGAGTCAGAAGGTGTGTCTATAAAGCATGTTTTTTGAAAAGTAATATATTTGTAAAAAAACACCTTCAATTAATTGAACTACTTTCAGGCACACATTTCATATGTTTAGCTCCTTTGCAAAAAAAAAACACAACCCAACTTTTCTTTAAATTTAAAAAACAGTGCATGAGTTTGTGTGTATAAGTTGATTTCCAGTTTGTTTTTCTACAACTTGGGTTTTCTTTCAAGTGAACACACTTTTCATTTTTGTTACACTGAGATGTAACACTCACCTACTCAAGTTCTCAACTTTTCTGCATAAATAGCATGTTGAAAGCAGATTTTGGAGGTAAATATCTTCACAGTATCTGGGTGTCATGCGATTTGTGACAGGTTGATAGCTTTATAGACATGACTTGCTTTGTATTTTTCTTGAAACTACATGTTCTTGTGGTTTACGCTGAATCTTGGATGACTTTGCAATTAAGGTTTTTCCAATTGTGGCCCATTCTCCTCCACTTTTCCCCCAGCCCTATATGCTCTCTAGGTTAAGCGTAGGTTCATTTTACTATAATTGAGGGTCTCTGCTAAATCTTGAGGACTTGAGTGTTGAAGCTCTATAGATATTTAACTAGGCTTTTTTGACTTACTGTGGCATGAGCCAAAAATGGTGATAATTCAGAAACTAATTCATGAACAGATTGAATGTCTCTGTCCCTTGGAGGGCAATGTCTATCAAAGAAGTGGAATGGGCACCTGGAGATGGTAACAGCTTCAGCTGTCTAACTTGAATCCATAATGTCTATCTGTCAGAGCCCAATAGTACTCTTGATACTCTTGACCTTCTAGCCTGACTCAGTGTTGGCATGCTGTGCTGATAAATGCCTTTTTGCTGTAACGTACATGATATTTCATCTCATAATATCCATGTTTGAATTATTCATTAGTGAAACTTCAGACTGTAAATGCTACTTTTTGAGAAAGGAAAATCTTGTGAGTTTCGTAGGATGCTACAAGCTTGCTTTCCCATCAGCTGAATTGTCTGCGCTACCTGGCTGCTACAGGTGGTGTTTCTGTCAGTGTGGGGCATGGGTATGCTACTGGATGTGATGTGCATCTGCCGTATCAACATAATTTTAAGTTATGTTTGACTTAACCGTGTGTTTATGTCACTAGTGAAATGAATGCCAGAGGAACAGTTGAGACATTAAACTGTGATTGTAGATACTCCTTTTGTAGTAATAATTTATAGTGCTCTTATGGAGGGCATAGTGCCGACATCAGTCCCAAGGGGCTTGATTAAGAAAGCATGTGGCACTCTGGACCTGATTTGTTTCGACTATCTTTCCTTTGACTCTGTTTTTGACTGATAACAAGGCAGCTACTTTGAAATAACATTGAGGATTCAAACTACTCGATTTTTGTTCTATGGAAAAGCAAAGGAATTTATCAAGTAGCTTAATTTTGATTGAGTACTTGCAACCTATGAATTCCAGTACTGACATAATTTCAGTGGCATCTTAAGTAATGATGACTGGTAAACACAAAAATTACCTGGGAGCAGGGGAAGTGGTGAGAATCATTGCTCTGTGTGTGTTGCTGAGGCTGATACCATTTTCTGGACTACTACTGATACTTTGGGAATCTCATTGACTACTAGGCAAATGTAGATACAGAAGGTTACTGATATTTTTTTTTAGTCCCCTTTTTTTCCCTGCTTGCTGAGCTGTAAAATGCTTATCTGAATCTATAAGCAATTAAAATACCTCTGCCCATGACAGATCAGGTTTTCAAAACCAAGCCACTGGCTGATAGTCAAAGCTGCAGCTATAGTTAATTTGGTTGAAATATGAATCCAAATGTAGAACTATCAAATTATCCAGTGTAAGGTAGCCCTTTAGGACTTTCATTGTTGCTTAGGCATGTAACTAATTTTTATTCAGATACATGACATTTGTTATCTAGGTCAGGTGTAAAATTTACTGTCTGTAGAAATTTTTCAATAACTATTTTTTATCATAATGTAGAAGTAAAAGTCTATGTAAACTTATGCTAAGGTGAGCTATGAGATTACTTTTGTGCATATTAATGAAATATTTTTGTGGTTGTGCCAAACTTAGAAGTTTTTGCTTAAGTCTGCTTAGTTATAAATCTGTCACTTTAATTTTGTCCTAAGGAATAAGAATGAGTTTTGTAAGGAAAGGCAAATGCTAGGTGTCCCATCAATAATTTTTAATAAAGAAGGTACTTTTATAATTTGCATATTAATATTGGTCAATAATGTCACTGATGAAAAATTAGTTTATTCTGTAGAAATAATTTTATATGTATGAGAGGCCTTAGGAAAGAAAACATGGGAAGTGTGTACCTGATAACATTAGAAGTAGGTAATGGAGTATGGATATTTTATACTGCTTAGAAGTGGGACTCAGCACTTGGATAAGTTGTAAGGAATAAGGCTAGGAATAGATTGTTATTTGTAAGATTGTGCCATGGTTGATATGGTAAACAGGAACTGGTAAAGAATGCAAAAAGAGAAGTGACACAGCAGTAAAATAAGAAAACTGTTTTGGCTGCTTTTAAAGTGCATGTGACCAGAATAAGACTGTATATCAGAGCCAAAGGACAAATTACAGTAATAGTTGAGATAAAACAAAATAAAAACCTGAATGGCAATTATAGCTCTTAATTGATAAGAATTAAAGGTTTTATCAAGAAAGGACTTGTAAGATTACTTGTGCATGTGAAAACAGCATGAACTAAGATTTGAAGGTGGACGACAGCCTTGGAACAGGCTGCCCAGGGAAGTGGTTGAGTCACCATCCCTGGAAATATTTAAAAGATGTGTAGATGAGGTGCTTGGGGACATGGTGTAGCGGGTATGGTGGTGTTGAGTTGACGGTTGGACTCGATGATCTTAGAGGTCTTTTCCAACCTTAATGATTCGATGATTGTATGATACAGGTCTGAGTAATGGGCAACTTCACGTGGCTGAGAAGTGTTGAGACTCTTCAGTTTGAGTTTATGCTGCTGTAGACTGTACATCCAAAAAAGGTTGAGATTGTAGTTTGAAAAAGAGTTATCTCTTGAACAGAGAAGAAGGACTGAGTCATCAGTTCAGTGGTGGTTATCTCATCTTTGCATGTGTTTTTAAATGAGATGCAGAGGGAGAAGACAAAGTATAAAGGATAGGGTCTTGTGGTACAGAAGAATATTGAGTTATGCCTGGATTTTTTTGAGGTCTGTCCTGTTCTATCAAAAGACATGTAACATCTTCAGATGCCTCATTAGTATCCACTGGAGTCACTTCCCTAAACAACTTGTCAGCAATAATTTTCCCTTCTAGAGGGAATTACATTGGTTTTTGACAGCTCCTTTGAACCAAACCTGTGCCTACAAAACTGATTTTCACAGGAACAGGTCAGATCAGACTCTTCAGAGCAAGTGGCTTAGCTATCATCCTCAAACTGCCTCCGTGTATCTACAGTAGGGTTACTTATCATAAAGGGTTTCTCATGCTTGTTTTCTTCACAGCTTGCTATTAAGCTACGGTAGTGAGCTATGCTGTAAACATTATTTACCCATAGTTGAGAAATGTTTTGAGACCACATGTGAACACTCTACAGCATTGTAGCTGTATGTATTTGAGACAAAGCATCAATTCACAGTGTGGGATTTGGTTCAGAAGTAAGAGACAGAAATTTAGGTGTTAAAATCCCATCACTGTCAGTAGACATCACTGGCTGTTATCTAAATATCCTATTCAACTTACCTTAAGATAGAAACTTAAAGTTATCAGCTGAATTTCTGTCTTGGCTTCAGTAACTGTAGTGGCTACACGTCTCCTGACCATGCTTGTAGCTTGTGCTAGACATATAAATTTGTGTCTTGACATGCAAGGTGAGTTTTACTACAAATTTCAGTCACTGTATATCTGTTATGAAGTGTTATGTGTTGCTAAACAGAAGGTGATCTAGTAATATAGGCCTGGAACAAGTACCTCAATGTATTAAGGCTGCAGTGCTCTTGCACTCACTTCTGAGCTACTTTGTAGATCTTTTCTCTGTTTTGGAAGTAGTCAAGTGCCAAACGTCTCTTGGCATCTCTGTGGTTAATCAGCTGGTCAAGTATACCACTCGTGCTCCTGATAACGTGCTCTGGAATCCTATAGTGTACAGACGCAACAGGATGAAAACAATTTGTAGTCACAAGCTGTTGTGTTGTAACTTACCAGCTCTTCACAGCTAAGAATCAGGTGGAGGAATTTGGAAGAGCGTAAAGCTTTAATGTAGGATTCGGATGAACAGTCATGCTTTGACTACAAGATTTCCACCAAGATGTCCAGATACCACTTGTTTAGGAGAACACCTGAGGAAGAGGTAGTTTCTTGTTAGAAGATAAAGACTGAGTTTACTGTTTCATGCAAATATGTAAATGGAAAGACTCTACTTTGTTCTTCCTTTAATGGAGAATTGATGTGATTTCTCTGCATTATCTGATCATAAATATCAATTTGAATCTGTTATCACTAGAATGTTTCCTCTGTGAATATTTCTTCTAGAGTTCTCAAGGGTTTAGTATAAGCCCAATTTGTAGCAAGTAAAGTGTATAAGAGTATAAGATCCATCTTATACTGTGCAATTTCAGGGTAAAAAGGTGATAATGGAGAATGTTCTAACTTTAGATCTCAAATCTCTTTTTTCAGAGGAGTTCTGGTACTTCTGCCTGAAAAAACTTCCGTGTCTTTTCTGTAGAGCTTCTTATGTCCCTTATTGCTCTACTGTTAGTGTCTCTAGTAGTGCTGGAATTAAGAACTTATTTACTGTTATCATTGGTAAGTGGTGGCTGCAGGTGCCAGCAATGGCAGCAGTTGCCACTGGCAGCTCCTAGCTCACTGCTGGAATGGGTGGAGTGAAGCGTTGAACTGGTTTGTATATGGTGAGTGAGTGTTGTCTAGGGACTTTGCAGTAGTTCGTTAACCAACATGACAAAAGGCTTGATTCTTTCATTGACCTTTTTTAGGCAGAGCGGTCTGCAGTGGAGATGGGGTTTGGTGAGCTTTTAAGTGTTCAGTTGGTCAGAGAAAGTTTGCTGTTCACTTAAAGCCCTGTGGTAGGATTTATGGTGTCCTCTCTTCCAGTGAGCATGTTTCATAGGCTTGTCTCTTGAGGAATCTTTGTAGTACAGAAATAAAACTTAGTATAGTGCAGGCGACTTATGGTTTCATGACCTAATACCTAGATAATAAAATACAGGAACTAACAAAAATGTGTCATGGGCACTAGAAAAAATTGCTTATTGGTAGGCTAGGGTACAATTTCCTAAAGAAACATTGGCATTAAGTGTTACTTGGGCACAGAGGGATTTTTTTATTGGCTAGTTTGTTTTCCTTGTAACAATAAATCATACCAAGTGGATTTAGTGGAACTAGAAGTGTATCTTCATGGGTGGTTTTAAACAGCCCACTCTACTGGGACATGACTCAGATGCTGTACAAGATAGTTTTGTTTCTCAAGGTATTTGCTTGGGTACACTGCCACACTAACTTCTGTGGCTTCCAGACATGTTGTTTATGCCTGGATAACCGATAACATGGGCACGGTAGGTGTCCACCTTCAGGGAGAGTTGCAGTTAAATTCGAAGATCCTGAAGTGTGCTGTGATCTTCACATGACAGGAGCAGTGTGCTAGAGGGGCCAAATGGAAGAAGAAGAGATGTAATGCAGACAATCATAGGGACACTTTCTTAGAAAGCTGCTCATTTGCTTAATTCTTCAAATTCGGTAGTGTATTTTCAGCTACCCGTGAGTTAACGGTAGACAATTTTCCTGACACCTCTTCGTGTTTATGCAGTGAATGACACTTTAGGCAGCTCAAATTAGAATGCCTGTGTTAAGAATATATGATTCTGGAAGAAGTTCATTAAATGAATTACTCAGTTCCTGTAGATTTAATGTTCTATGGAGAAGATCATTGCTGGCAAGGAAACTGTTGCTGCGGAGATCCACAACATACTGGCAGATTTGCAGATTGCAGCTCACCTTAGGCACTTGCTTTCATACATGCATCCCCACCTTGGTGAGACTGTTTTCCCTCTACTGTTTATTTGGCTATCCTTAAAATCCTCACTCTAAGGCAGCTTTTTTCCTTTAAGTTTTCTGAGAAACAGTGTTAATGCATTTTCCAGTTCTCCGGCGTGTCTAGCTTAAAGCGGAAAGATCACATTAAGGCTTGCTAATCAAGGTCATGTTTCCATTTCTGTAAGGTGGTTTCACACACCATTTTCCCCTTCAGAACTTTGAGTAATTCAGAATTCCCCTGCATTCATCTAATTTCCCTTCAAAGTAAATGTGTTATTTTGCCTTTATCTCTTCATGTTAATTAGCCACTATGAAGCATCAGAGTGATACAGTTATATGGGAACATATGTGTGCTCACCAAGCATATTTTGTATGCGGGGGTACTGTGCCTGCAATTTGAGAAACACCAACCTAACAAAAGCAAATGTGGCTTTCTCCTCTTTGAAAAGCTAAGAAAACTGTATTTCATTATTTGAACTCTTAATTATGGAAAGATGATGGTTTTCCCGAAAGTTAGCCAGCACTTGGTGAGATTATTTACAAGAAAGGTTAAGTTAAAATATGGATTCCTAAATAACATTCTCCGAGTATTAAGTAACAAGGCCTTGTACTTGTCTTGCTGTCTAGGCTGAAGAATATCAAGAATATTTGAATATGGGAATTTGGCACCAAATTGTAAATGATTTCTCCCCCTTCAAGGTGACAGCCAAAAGATTTATTTATCTGTATGTGATTTGTGGATAAGAAAAGAAATGAGTATTAATTTGTTGTATTAATATCTTTCTATGTTAGGGATAAAGAAAAGTAAGATGTTTTACAACCTTCTTAGTACGTTTTATAACAGAAGCAGTAATTTATTGACTTAAAAAGAATCTTAGTTTCTATGTAGAAAATAAAGCTTTAAGATGTTTATACAGCAGATTACTGTAAAGTTGGTCATGATATTTTAGGAATCAATTTAACCACTATTTCTTTTGTAAGCCCCATCCTGCTTTGAAGTCCTGCACAGTGACCTCTGACCTCCAAATCTTGTGTCTCAGCTTTCATCACTCTCTTATCACACACGCTGCTGTTGTTTTTTTTTAACAAGTTCTCCGTCCTTCTGTCCCAGCAAAAGGGATTCCTCCCCTTATTTCCTCTTTGCCCCTTGTACCTCAAGTGCTTCCAGGATCTTCCGTTCTCCCTTCAGCCCCTGCATCCATAATCTGCACAAAGATCTGCAGGTAGAAGTGTCTCTCCTCCTCACCATTCTTTCCTCCACTCCCTTACCACCCTACTTCTTAGTTCCGCAAGTGCTTTGTTCTTGCTGATGAACTTTGTGTCTCATCAGCCATGTAGTCCTGCCCATACCCGGTGCTGGGATAGACTTGGCTTGTATTCTTCTAACTCAACAGAGCATTGCACAAGGAAAGAGATGAGGAGAGGAGACAGTCTCTATGCCAACCAGCTGTTTGCTGATGCATACACAGAGTGCACTTCAGCCTGAGATATGACCATTAGACATTTCTCTCCTATTTCATCTCCACTGGCCCAAAGTCATTGTTAATGTTGCTGTAGAAAAGAGAATTTTTGGTGGATAAGAGAGGGGGAAGCAAAAACCGGAGTACGATATTCCTCAGGCTTCCTGCACTGCTCCACCCTCCACTGCTGCTTCTCCAGGGAGGACCAGACTCTCCAGTTCGTAAGCTGCTATATTAAGAAACTGTATACTGGAAGATACAGCTTCAGCAACTCTACAGGCTCAGATCTGAAACCACAGAATTGCTTAGTCCTGCTTTGAGTGAACTGTAAGTTATTTCCTGCTCCTCTAACCATGTGACAGCTCTCTCTGAGCACAGCTAAGATGTGGTCATTCTTTGTAAGTAGACATTTTTTTCCTTTACTCCCCCTCAGTCAGCCAAAGCAAATAGAAACATCACTTGGCTTATGACACTAAATATACACAAAGGCATCCAAATAGGCTCCTCTCTGTAAAACTGTGCTTGATTTTTGTGGTTAACTGAAAAGAGGAAGAGAACTATGGATGTCCTGTAGTGGTATGTGTTCTGTGCAATACCACAGGCAAAAGCTTCCCCTTGCGTTTGCAAAGAAGGAAGCAGTAGTTTCTAATAAATAAAATGCAGGGCTGTTTTTTCCTTTCTTGCCTTTAGTCTGTAGTTGAGTATCTCAGGTATGAAATTCATTTTATAACTGGGCACACAGAATTATTAGCGTTTATATTTTTAGTAACCTGGCAATTAACAGTTTCAAAAAAATACAGGTTTGGGGCTTTATTATTTTTCAGCCAGAGAACAGGTGGTGTCATTTTGACCGTTCTTAAACAATGGTGGCGTCTTTAAGTGTTATACTGCACTGTTAGCACTGTTCTCCATTTGTGTAGCTGGAACTTTAAATTTAAAACTATACAAGGTTTTAAAGTGTCATTGCAACAGAAAATGCTGGTTGCACTTGATCTCTAGAACTCAGTAGTGATTCAACAAACCACTTATCTATTAAAAAAATAATTTATTTTAGTTTTGTCTTTGAGAGATTTGTCCATATCATATTCGGGTGCCAATATTTACGTACTTGGGAGACTGTTACTATGTCTGTGTCTCTGCACAGAGCGTGCCCTTCCTTGCCTTAGTTCAAGTGTAGGCAAGATGCAACACACCTAGTTGCGTTACGGTTTTGTTTGATAGGATGAATGGAGATGAACTTGGTGCTAAATGTTTCTCTAGGAGATGTAGATCTTGCTTATTCCATGTCATGGTTTTCACTTCATCTTTTTATGTCATTTAGGAGGTTTCTCTTTTGGCGCTTCAGTTCTTCATTGAGATTTTTCCTTAACAGTCTCTTTGAACATCTCTGGCCTTTGCTGCCGGTAAACAACAAATCCTGTCTGTTCCTCTGCCCTCTGTTCATATTGTTTAAATGAGGGTTGTTTATTGAACAAGTGTTCCCGCTGCTGCTCCAAGCTTCACACAGTGTAACCAAGTGTAACCAGGCCATACCTGTCTGGACCATACCCTTCTGTACCCCATAACCAGAACTGACAAGCTCAAAACATGATACCCACCCCGGATACATTGAAGCTTAGTGGCAGAAGGATGCATCTTGTCCTTTGTCTCACCTCTCTGTCAGCCAGCTGTGCTAACATACTGATGCTTACAAACTTAAGTAGGGCAGTAGCATGAACTCAGGCACTATTTTGTGACTGTTCATGGTGTTTAATTTGTTGGCATGCTTCCTGGCACTTCCTGGTAACGCTAGCTAGTATTCACCCAAATTAATGAGCATGGTTTTGGGAATAGAATGGTGTAAACACAGTTCCTAATAGACCGTATGGGTAGGGCCATCCTTACCCAGTTTGTTGTGTTGGGAGGAGAGGGAGAGTTCCTCTGTGCAGATGTGCATTCTGTTGTACCACTTGCCATCGGATCCAGAAAATGCCCCTGGTCCTAGTTACTAATATTTGCGCAACCAGTGAAAGCTACCAGGAAACAAAAGCAACTGTAATGCTTTGAAGCAGAGGGGAGATGGAAGTGAGCTGTCTCTTCTAGCATTATCAGTGGCATGTACATCACAGAGTAAGGGTCAGCTCTGCTGCTGTTCTCATAACTGTCCTCTTTGACATCAAGCCAGAGTCAAATCTGGTTTTCCTGCTAGCAACAAAATTCAATCTTGTCTCTCTGCGCTTCGAAATTGCTTTTGGAAACCTGAGAAAATGCAGGTGACTAGAAGTTTCCAGCAGACAGAAGTGTGCCTGTGCATATAACAACTTACTGCAGTGGTCAAATTATCAAGTGCATCTGACATAGTGTGAACATAAGCTCATAAGGGTCCTGATCCTCTTCTCTGATTTCAGGAGGAAAAAAAAAAAATTATTTTGCCTTCTGGTAAGGAGATCTGGCTAACTTGTAGCCATGCTTCTAGAGACTGCGTTAGGCCAGCAGGGGTGACCTTAAGGGGTGCTGCATTTCACTTACTGTACTTCTTGATTACAGAGCACTGACCTACCAAGAAAATGAATTCCTGTCTAGAGCTTTCTTTCCTGATGAGTAGCTTGTAATTTAAGAAAAGTTCTGTGCGTCTTCAGAGGCTCCAGGGATGTGCTGAGGTCTCTTGGAATCTTCCCTGCAGCTGCATTTTGGAGCGTTTTAGCAGTTTTCTGTCAGTTCAGATGCAACAATTTGTTTCCCACTTGAGCTTCAGACACAGTTCTAGGGCGTGAAGTAGCATAATTAATGATAGTTTAATTGTCACGTACTCTGTCTGTTCTGGTGTCTCACCTTAATCGTTGGTTCTATCTGGGATGTAAAGGTGCAAGCTTAGGAACCTTTTCAGTTCTGACTTTTGCATCCACTAGGTCTGTTAGATTGTGTTTAGATGCTTCAGTTCTGCAGACACTTAGCTGAAGTTTTTATTTTATCTTATTTTTTTCCCCTCTAGTGTCCTGTGATCTCTTTTTCCCCCTCAAGCTGTATTTTTTCCCAGTGTCTGCTTTTGTAAGTCAGCACTGGCATGAACTGGACCCCTGGTGATGGTTGGTGCTGTACAAGCAGTTCTTCCACAGCAGGTAGTCTGCTTCAGAGCAGAAGGGAGATAACAATCCATCATGGATTTAGAAGCTGAGTGCTTTTAGTCTTAATTTCAGGATGGTGACTTGCATGTCAATTCTGGCTGCGATAATTGCTCTAGCAATGAAATGACGCAGTACCAGTATCTGTATCACTGGAAATAACTTATTCTCCAAGGTCACCACAGACAGACAATATCACTATGATGCAAGTCTGAATTAGCGAAGGATGTTACATAGTTGGCTTATTCCAAATAAACAAACCAGCCATAAACAAGGATGTCTGCCATGCATCATCAAGGCAGGTTTTTCACTTTGAGCACTTTTTTGAAGTGCAGCATTGTGCCCTGGTTTGTCAGAGTAACCTGGTCCTGAAGTGAGGTGACTGACATGTCACTTCTTTGACTCTGGGATTCTTCAGAGAACTGTAGTATTTGTCGCAGAACTGAAGCTTTTATGTGGGGATTGGCAGATCTAGAGATCTTAGTTCCACAGCAGCTAATATAAAACTCTCAAGTTGTGTATCATATTGCACATCATATGGTGGATGGCAGAGGCCTCCTTCTGAAGGATTCACTTTTGAATAACAAATGTTTTATGGGACACTTTTATCGGTGAAGTTGGCTAACCTTTCAATTTATTCTGTAAATCTGCTTCATCGCCTGTAAATAGTCCATGTGCCCAGGAGTGGATTCTGGAATACCATGAAATCAAGATATTTTTTTTTTTTTTTTTCTTCTTTCTTTCCCAAGGCTTGCTCAAGGTCTAGCTGTGTTACTGGCACACCCCCATCACCATCTTCCTGTAGGGAGATCATCCGTGTTTGTACCACAGTGTTGAAGTTTCTGGCAAACAATTTAATTCCTAGATCTTTTGAAGACACAGTTATACAGACTTTAATCTGATGTTCATAAAATTTACCATGCTGAACCTCTAGCAACCTATTAATGCATTGCTATTATTTAGGTTCCACTCCTGTGATTATTTCTTCCAGAAGACTGGAAGAGATACCCTATTTCTATACCCATATAAAGTCTTTTGAGTAGGGTGTCAGTTTTCTTGAACTCTGTCTTAATTGGGTAATCAGCTTGTTTTCTCTAAACTGTATACTCCTGGGACTGATACTATCTTTCATATACTCAACATCATGAGCTTTCTGTTTCTATGCTAACAGATTGAGGCTGTTCAGGTTCTCAGAGCAATTGGTGTAGTTAGTTGATCACAAAGGAAGGGAATATCTATACAAAAACTGGAAACCCAGTGTCTGCTTTGATAGGGGTACCTTCTTTCAGTCATTGGGGTTTAAGTTGCATCAGTGGTCTTATGGAGGAATATCTCATTTCCAAAGGTGTTACACATCTGAAAAAATTAATCAGTATGTCATTAATAACCTTTTTTTTTCTGTTTAATGGTTACAACCAGTATTAATGAACACTTACTCTGTTAGTGTGGTGTAACAATATACCTGCTGTCTTTATACTGTCATAAAAGCACTTATCATTGCATAAGTGGAGGTTTTCAGGAAAGTGACAAACACTTGACCTGACAGTAAGGCTGTTGCCAGTTCTCCCAAGAGCAAGGACCAGTGACATTGAGCACGTTAGCCTCACTGTCAGCACCAGAACAGACTCATAGACACTTGCAGAAAAGTAGTTCAGAAACTGAAGCATGTAATGCTTCAAATCTGATACTTGATTAGGGTAATGATACTGGCCGATTGGACTGCCAGCACCATACAGATTGATTTCAGTATTTCATTTTCACTGGGATCAAAAGCAAAGCTATCTTAATTTCTTTTTCATTAAAGTTATTATTTTGGCTCAACTTGCTGTGTTTCATTAATTCAGTCAATACTCACCAAAAAGAGTAAAGGTCAGTTTCAGACCTAATGTTTCTTCTAAATGTTCTTTGAAACAAGTATTTTCTGTCCTAAGAGTTTTTAAAGTATCTGAAACTACTGTGTTCATGTTAAAATTATTGGTGTGACTTGCAGATTCTAAACTCTTGTATTGCTCTAATAAATATTGATTTTCTTTATTGTAAGCTTTGTTTCTCACACAAGATCTAGTGCTACTTCAGTACTGTTGTAAGTAGAGCAAAATCATTTTTATATTGTCTGTAAATTCAGGCTGGTACATACTTTTTATTTTTCATGTAGTATATTTGTTATTGCTGCTGAACAATGTTCACAAGTTATGAACAGGAACACAGCAGTACTGGAGAGCTAATTATCTTCAATTTTTTTTGTGGCGGTGCTTTTGTTCTGACCCATCCAAACATATGAATATTTAAGAATAAAAGATTGAGAACAATATCACTGCCTCTGTTCCTCAGTTCTGCCTGTGGTTGCTCATTAGAACTGCTATGTGAAGTTACACTGCCAGCTCTGCGCTGAAGGAAAAAATAAGTATTGAGTGATTTAAACTGGAAACTGGTGACTGGACATGGACACTAAAGTGTTGAGTGCAGAGGAAAAATACATCCTGCCCTCTTTCTACAATGTTTTTGTTGTATAAATAAAGACTTTATCATTAACTGTAAATGAGTAGATTCTTTACAGTTTTTGCTGTTCTGGTTGTGCCCAGCAGAGCAGGCAACCTTATGATAAGTAACATTCTGGCACCTTACAGAGTTACAGAGGAAGGATTTTGGCTTCAGGAAAGGCGCTTTCCCATTCAGCATCCCTCTGTGCGTTTATTTTCGGGTAGTGGGTAGTAAGTTCAGAAAGGAGATTGTCAACTCCATTGTTAATATCTGAGTTTCAAAATTGTTCTTCATCTGAATTTTTTTTGAACTCCTAGCTTGGCAGAGGTCAGTTGTATCCATTTCTTTTTTCACCTTGAAAATTGAGTATTGCAAAGTCAGCAATTCCTTTCCTTAAGGTTTTTTCCCATCAATAAACTACACTCAGATATTACCTCTGTACTATTCATTTAGATAATCCAAGGGGAGAGTGTAAGCAGAAACACAAATTGTACAGGGGAGCTTTTCTTACATAATAGAAATTGAGGGTTTGTAATACCTGGCCTGAGAATTTAAACATAAATCTTGAGCTGCAGAGCCCATGCTACAGGATATTGCTGAGGGCAAGCTCTTAAGAGGCAAGTTTCTAAGAGGCGTAAGTAGTAATGCTAAAAGCTAAACTAAACTATCTCTAGCATTTTTTATTATGTGGCCTTCATCCTTCATAAAAGAACCTAGATGTATGGGGTGATGATTGCCTTTATTGAAGGGCTGTGTCGGAACTAGGACAGAGTGCCTAGTTTTCAAAACTACTTTTGTCAGGTGATTATCTAGTTCCTCTGGTATTGCCAAAGTCAGATTTTTTTTTTTTTCGGTGTGTGGTCTCATGATTTTCTCAATCCTTATGTACTAAGACTTCAGGGGTTTTTGTTGCTCAGGGGTCAGGGTTATCGTGGAAGAGACCACTGAGAAATGCCAGGTAGCTGGGAAATTACTTTTATTTCATAAAAATAATTCTCCTTTTGCCATTAAGTTTTGAGTCATGTGCCTTGTGCTCTTTATTCTTCCATCTTAAGAATGAAGTGTTAAATATACTGTGTAAAAAGTAAGTGCGATGATGACTTACAAAAGCATTAGTAGGTTTGTTACAAAGAATTTACAGCTGTGGTTTGTCTAAAATGGAAATAGGTGACTAACCTTAAGCCTGAGATTTGCATAGAATTGGCCACATAAGACCACTGTTCTGTGACACTGCTTCCAAACTACTAAAGTTTGTTTACACACGGGTGAATTTAAGTGGCTTTTGGCCTCCACAGTGCATTGGTAAATGCAATGCTTTGGACCTACAAAGAAGGAGCCTGTACAGGTAGTGACAATTGTAACTGTTAACTGTAATAAATGTCACTTTGCTCAAGGGGCATCCCTCATGGCAAAACAGTATCTCCATTTCTTTATCTAAAACGGTCAACAATGACCAGGCTATCAGGTATTAATTAATGTTCATGCATTGGGGAGAAAACTAACACTAGTGATGTGGAAATTAAGCTGTCTTAACCTTTGCTATTAGCAGAGAAGATAATGTAGACACCCCCCCCCCTCACACCTCCCCTCCCCCAGAATAATGGATTTCTGTCTGTGGCAGCATAATACTTTTTTTGTTCATCAGTAGTTCTCAAGGCACTTTACAGAGGTAGAGGTCCATTCTCCATATTACAGATGAGTAAACTGAGGCATGGGGGAGAAGTAAATGCAAAAATCATGCAACAGGCTATTGCCAGAACTGAATGAAAAATAGCAGTCTCCCAAACATTCAGCTGATGCTTTCACTATTAGGTATGTCTCCTCCGAAAGAGCTTTTAGTGTCGTATCCCTGCAATGAGCTTTGAATATGGCCAGGGATTATATAACTACTGCATCTTCATGCTATTTTTTCCCGTAATATATCTATTATATTCCCTTATAACTGGGAATAACTATTCATGGCAGACTCAGTTGTTGGTATAAAAAAAAAATCTTATGTACAGTTATGAGTTTCCTTATATCTGACTTGAATTATCGTAACTGTTCCGTTCAAACATGAACTCCTGAAGGAGTTGAGTTGTGGCACAGTGGAACATGTTGAGTTGTGGCACAGTGGAAGCGTGAGGGGGGTTGCATCTCTAAGTACCTTTATGTAAGTGGATTGAGTCTGCTTTATGGGACAGGACACAAGTTGTATACACAATTGCGAGACCAGTTGCTGGCTATTATTCAAAGAGGTTTTACTTTTAATAGCCTTTTCTCAAATTTGTGAATATTTTGAAGGGGGTTCTTTGTTTTATGTTGGCATGAAGTTAATGTTTTCTTATAAAAGAGTTTTTTTATTTAAAACAATTTAAGCTGTTTTATTTCTCTGTTCTCTAAGTATCTGAAGTCAAAATTCTGTATTTTCTGTCCTCAAGTGTAAAGATGATAAGAAAAGTTCACCTAAACTTCTGCTTGCTCTGCAAAGCAAATATTAATGTTTGTTTTTTTTTTTTTTTAAATTTGGACCTGGGAGTACCAGTAGGTGCTAAGTAGCATTTTCAGGGGCTCGTTAATGAGTGTTCCAGAGCTGGGATAATTCAGGAATTCCTGAGGCTTACGCTTCACATCCTTTCTTTAATCAATTTAACTGTTGTTCTGAAGATTTTTACTTGTGAACTTGATGATACATATACCATTAAGTGGGTCTATAGAGAGCTACAGTGGGTCTAACTCTTTAAAAAAACCAAAGAAACCTGTTTTGTTTTTTATGGATGATAAGGGTCTGAATTCTAACATATTTTCTCAAAGCAGTCTTATATCTTCAAAGTGGGTGTGAGGATGTGCTTATAAGAACCTGCATTAAATATGGAACTAGTATGTAGCATCTAGAAAAATGTTATTGCGTAGAAAATGGAACGGTTGGTGAAGGCTAAAGAAAGCGGACCTTAGTGCGTGAAGGCAATGGGTTGCTGGTAGAAGGGAAGAGAATGTTGAGTCAAAGGAACTGGTTTCCCTTACAGCTGAACAGGCAGTGGAACAGGACAAAACAGATTCGAGCTCCAATTTTATCCCATGGGTTGCATGAAACTCATGATTCTTGCCTTGAATGTGTATGGCTTGAAACACCAATCTGCAATTTCTGTGTATGACCGTGAAACATAGTTTTGAGAACTCATTAATCTACATATCTGTACAGTGCTCTATTTGTGTAAGGGTCATCCTAGTCTTGGGAGTCTTGATTAATGTAAAGTGGCTCAAAATCCACAGGTAGACTTCAACATTTCATCTAAAAATTCCCTGAGCTTTGAAAACGAACATGGCTTGATTCGAGTGTCTTGGGAGGCTGGGGGTGGGAGTGGAACTGCAAGACAAAATGTCTTTCTTCTGTAGTGAGAATTTTTGCTCCACGGCAGTAAGACAGTGACAAATTTGTGGGGGGCCTGTGTGCAGCACACTTTCTGTTGTTCTGACAGTAACTAAATGTATAACTTTAACAACAGAACATAACTGCGTTTTGTCATGTGTCGTCTGCTTTCTGGCCAGCCAGGGTTTCAGCAGCGTTAAGGAGTGAGACGCAGCTGAGTAAGCTGCTGGTGATGTGTGCAGGTAAACAGGAAGTGACAGTGCTCAGCTTCCTCATCCATGGAAACCCCAGGTTGTGTATGTCATCTGGTAAATGATCTGCTAAGCTGAGATAGCTTGGAATATTACAATCTGGAGCGTGTTTGTGGTTATGGTTATGTCGTATCTCTGGAAGGCTGAAGTCTTGCATGTGTTGTTTGAACTGAGGTTGCAGGATTTAAAAATACCTTTATTCTGTG
Organism: Calonectris borealis; assembly: GCF_964195595.1. Classification (NCBI taxonomy): domain Eukaryota; kingdom Metazoa; phylum Chordata; class Aves; order Procellariiformes; family Procellariidae; genus Calonectris; species Calonectris borealis. The sequence continues at coordinate 25,158,703 of NC_134312.1, forward strand.
TCTGGTAAAAGCATGTCTCTTTTAATTAATCATGTGCTGTTTGATTTGGTTTTGTATGCTATGCTGTTTACCCACATCTTAATTGTTGGTCTTCTGTGATCCACAGTTGAGCAATGAGTGTTTGAAAAGGAGTTGGCTAGCTCTGGCTGAACTGGGGGGTTCTGGGAGGTACTGGAAATGTAGATGAACTTGTATCTGAAAACACTCAGAAAAATGTGAGCTGTCTGTAATGGGCTGACCAAGGATTAGGAGTGAAGGCTTGCTTTGCTAGACAGCTGCAGATTTAAGTCTGGACAAGCGCTTTTATAGTTGAGATTTGTTAAACAGCAGCCCGTGTTTCATCCCTTTTTTGTTGTAACATCACTTAGTGATCACTGGTACCTTCTCCACATCAGTAAAAAATCTTCAGTGAGGATATTGTAGCTGACTTCTGCTACATCAGAACAAGGCAGAGAATCCGTTCTTGGGTATTAACATTTTTTTTTAATTGGTTTTGGTCTCTTGATCCCTTAAATGTTTTGGGCTATGTGTTGTGTGGAACTGTCTTTTAACTTAGATTAAGATCCTTGTGTTTCAGAAATGATAGGAAATACCCGAAGTGGCTTTTTGCTATTTCAGAAAAACATCCTCTCCTCCTTCTCCCTTCAAATAAGAAAAAGGCAGCATCTCTTATGCAGTGGATTTATTTTTAACATAGCCTAACTTTCTGTATAGGTGGGAAAAAAAAATTCTTAGCATCTATGCATAGTGCATTTTTAAATCCGTGGGCGATCATGGGAAATTAAGAAATGAAAAGCAAGCTTTAAGCTTAAAATTGAACACTGTTGATGATTGTAGCAAATAATTTCACAGGCAGTAGAGCTGGTGAAGGCTCAGTGTCTTCAGCTGAGTAATTTTTCAACTTGCACCAAATAAAGCTTTTCTCATGTGATTGGGTATTTACAGAAGGTGCTCTTATGTCAGTTCTGTCAAATAATGTGAAATCTTGCTTTAGTTTTCCTGTCTGTGGAGCAATCAGTCGGTCTTCTGAAAATAATGTCCTGTAAACGGCATTAAAATTAGAAGATTGTTTCCAGCTGCTTAACTTGTTGAAATCTGCCAGCAAACTTCTGAAGTTCTGCATTTCTTCTTTCTATGGGAAACTAGTTTAAAATTCTGTCTGTGGCATCTGAAGATAATTTTTTGCAATACACAACTGTCTTTAAAGATAAGATTATTAGTAATGTCTTAAATATATCTTTTAGGGCTATCATAGCTTTAAAAACTGAAGTAATCACAATTTACCAAAATGCAAATAAAGACGTATCCAAATCCCCAGTGCATGAACACTGTCACGTCGGATTCATTTGTGAAGATTCTGAAGGCAACCTGGTGCGAAGACGTAAATTATAAGCCAGTCTGGGAGTTTTTTAAATTTTAGTTTTACTAAAATCTAATTTCGTAGTCAAAATATTATGGAGTCCTTGAAAAGTATTTTTATCTACAGAAAAGTGTGTGTGTACTACCAAGACAGTATCATCCCGCTCTTTTTTTGTACAAGATGCAGTAACCATAAATCACCTGATCCACTGTTCTTAAGGGAAAAAAGGCTAAAAAGACAGTCAGCTGCATATATTGTACGTATTCTTCTGCCATCTGGGGCCATAATCCTTGTGGTCCTTCAGATGAAGGTGTCAGCAGGAAGCAAAAGCCGTCTGCCTTTAGTGTCACTAATCTTTTCTCTCTCCTTGCGCTGTTTCTTCTTATCTCCATCCCTTCTCGTCTAAAACTGCAAAAGTAAGTAATTACAAGTTGACACTTGTGAATACTTATTGAGACCTTTAAAATTTGGCATAAGTGTTGATTTGTGTTCGTATTTCTTGCTGTTTATGCCTGAATTGCACCTAAACCGTCATACTAGACACCCACGCTTAAGACAGTTGGATTACCTACTATCCAGGGCTAATAAATATTGTAGGATTCTCAACCTAATTAAATGCAAGTTTTCTAAGTTTCTGTGAAAGTGCTAGGAAATATTTTTGTCTACTCTAACAAATGCCTCTGCTACTTATACTGTGGAAATTGTTAGGGAAGCATAATTGCATGTAGTTTATGTGGTCTAATTAGTTAGGGATCATCTGAATAGTGGCAGGCTTACTCACTTCATTTAAAAGCACCGTTGGAGGAGATTGCAGTGCATGCCTTCTGTAGGATTGCGTGGTGATGAGAACATTCACCCTGGAAGTGGGTTATCAGCCCTTCCTAAGCAGGAAGGGAACACAGTGTTCCCACATGGCAGGAGACATCCTCAGTGCCAAGCAAATAGCTACATTTTCTCTTGAAAGGGGACCACTGTGCAGAAGGGAAATGAAACTGCCAGAAAGAGCGAGCAGAGCTTGGTTGTGTAGGCCACCAAAGGCCTTCCCTTAAGAAGGGGAGGAGGTTCCAGTGCCTGGTCCTGCAGCAGGTTTTGTTTATGTTTCTGTATTAAGAGTGATGAGATAAAATGCATAGCTATGTTGAGCACTGCAGAAACGTTTTTGGAAGCTACATATATTTATTAGACGCTGAAAATAAGGTAATTGCAGAACAACAGGAAGGTATTATCACTACCTAACTCCAATTTTGTTTGCTTTGAATAACATGAATTTGTTAAAGTATCGACATTTAAATGTGTAATTGCTTAAACATAAGCTTTTTTGAGATAAACTAAGATTTCAAGCAATATTTCTGCTTGATTGGTCAGTGCTACATTTTTGTTTTTTTTTTCTGCAGAATACTTGTAATCTAGAGAACGAAATGTCAACCGTTGAGTTCCATCTAATTGCCTAATTTTCCGTGGATTAGTCTTGATTTCTTACTCTAACTTCTTTAGAGTTAACTACCCTGCATTCTCACTTCTGCTTCTTGTCTTTCTCATTCATGAGTCTTAATGAGTTTCCATATCTTCTTCCATGACTCAGATAATGCTAGGCTATTAGAGATTGCCTTGGTACTGAAGCTCCCTGTCCTTGTGGTCAAGATTAGAGTTACACCTCACTAAGCATTTTCCACAGTGAAGTGGTACTTGATGTTAGTATGTCTCTGTTCCTGAACCCTGCTGTCTGAGGAAGGCTATTACTTACCACTGTTCTAATGTCCATGAATAGCAACAGCCCTTTATTTTTGAACAGTCACCCTAGAGCAAACTGCTGGGTATCTTCCTGGTCTTGTGCCAAAGAAGAAATGAGTGACCCAGGAGCACCCAGCATTACCTGGTGAGGCTTCAGCATGTTGGCTTAGCCATAATAAGGATTTCCACCGTAGTAGGTCTTAAAAAATGCCTGCCAGAGGTACCTTCTCACCAGCTGTAGTATTGATCAGGACAACTTTTCCAGATACCTACTTTAAGGAAAAGACAATAGAAATATTGATTTCTATTCTTACACGGTTTGGATTGCACACAACTATTCACCATAGCTTTTTTCCACAAAAATCTTAAAGTAGCTAATTGTGTTCACTGTGACTTTCAGGCTGAAAGTCTTCAGACTGACTTCGTGAAGAAGCTACAGGCATTGTATCAGCATGTTTTTTTTCAAGAGGTTACTCTGCTTGGAGACAGCTGCTACTACTTGTATTCTTACATTACAGGGCAAGGTCTTTTTCTCCCCCGTTTTATTTGTAAGATACTTCCAGGGGCTGAAAAGGATAACTAAGAAAAGCAAGCCTGTCATATGCGATTAAATTATGTACGTATGCAGGGTTCTGCACCCTTATTGGAAAAACTGTGACTCTTAAAATTGGAAAAAGATTGAAAATCACTGCTAGAAATCATCTTCAGTAGTACTGTCAACATGTAACACATAACAATACTGAAGCATTGGAAGAATACATTAAACTTAGTTGCATTTTTACAGGCACTAAAATGGGAGTGATTAAGCACTGGAACAGGTTCCCCAGAGGTGATTTGCAGCCTTTAAACTTAACTGGACAGGACCTTGAGAAACTTGAACTCTAATTACCCTTGCTGTGAGCAGGAGGTTGGACTGGAAGACTTACAGAGGTCACATCCAACCAAAGTCATTTTATGAGTCTTTGGTCTTTGCACCACAAGTAGTGGTCAACTGTACGTGAACACTACAAAAACCATCCCAATGGGTCTTGAAAAGCTTTCTGTTCAGGTGTATACTGAGGTGGCTGAACATCCTCTTATAGCCTTAATCTTGCTGCTGCTCTTTGTTGTGACTTTTGGCCCACTGTGTTTTAATGTCTGTAGTTTCCTGTAATTGCTTAGCTTTTCACAATCCATGTCAACCATAAGCAATCTAGTGTGATGGCTCTTGTACTGAGATGTGCCACTGTCTGTGTTGGCTTGCTTTACTGTTTTTGAGAAACACTGAGTTACACCAAGTCATTAACTTGACAGGCTACTGCAGCAAATGTTCACACCAGAAGCTGATCAAAGTACACAGCTATCTGCTGCCCAGTTGAAAACTATCAGTGGCTGCTGTGATCACATCTGCAAATGTGTGATGACTAGTTGTGGCTACCTTTTGCAGGCAGAAGGTGTTTTCATGAGCCTTTTGTTGATACCACATATCCTGCAGTATGTGTGTCCAAGGATGAGACCAGCTCTGCCAGTGAGGCAGCCAGCGTACAGCTGACACCACCAGACTTATTGCTTCATAGCTCATGAGTTTGCGGGGTGTGACAAGTCCCTGGAATCAATGGCATGTCCTCCAGCTGGAGCTTGACTGTGGAAAAAATAAAGGGAACTGAGGGGGGGTTGATTCTCATCTCCATGGCCCATCAGTTTTGGGTGGGCTACCTTATTTCTTTCCCCTATGTACCTTTTCCAAATACATAGATACATAAAAAGGACAAGGTCCTTGCCAAAACTGTTAAGCAAAGCGGTAGTGCCAGCTTCAAAATCCATCTCCTGAAAATACAGTAATAACTTTAGGTATTAAGTAACAAATCAACTTACTATAGCTCAGAAAAAATGCACTAATTACATTGAGTATTTAATGGCAGTCCTGTTCAATTCTGCCGGTAAAATTGGTGGCATGACCTCTTGTGAAGGAATATTTACATATAGTTTTAAAGAACCCATACTTTTAAATGCAATGTTCTCTTCAAGAATGCTGTGAGAAACTGAGCTGGGTATATTAATTGGCTTCAAAATAGACAAAGTGAATGGTCATTCAGAAAATGCAGTAGAATACTCAAGTTACGATATTTGTATAAATGTTCTCAGATGCTGCAATTCTGCAATTAAAGTTGGGTGGTTTTTTTAATTGAATTTATGTGGCTAGGATTCATAATGAATATCAGTAGATGAAGTTTATGGTTCATATATTTTCTCAAGGTTTAAATTTTGCTGGTAAGTTTGTAAGTTTCCAAAGGCTGTAGATGATTAAATATTTTTGCCACTTGCCTTTCAGAAGCTGAAAAGCATAAAGCATGGCACCACTGCTCTGCGTGATGAAAATGAACAGTGGCTGAAGTAAAAGGAGTTGGATTTTATTGTCCTTCTCCCCACAAAAAAACACCTTGTATTTTTCCCTGTATTGTCCTTTTAATAAAAAAAAGGATAGAGGTGTAATAGTGGAATTTGTAATTATATGTTCTAACATGTGAAAGCCTCATCGCAGTCTGTCAACACTAGAATTTTCACAATGCTAATGAATAAGTTAAAATGTAATTGAACTCTAAGCTTGGTAGGCCTCAAACAACACCTACTTTAGATTCAGTGAAATTGTTCTCTAACTTGTAAATTAAGCTCTACTCATAGGGTATCCAAGTGCACATTAAATCTATTACGATTATGCAGAATGAGGACACACTCTTTTTGTGTAATATTCTTCTGTCTACTCATGGGCTAGGTGCCGGTTCAAGGTTTTATATGCAATCATCATCGAGTTACGACAGTTACTGGTTTACCCAGATAATCCAGTTGGTGCTTTTGCTGCTAGATATGATAGGAAGCAATGCATAGGGAGCTGTTTCTTGACACAGGTCACTGTCTTCTGTTTAAGTTGCATAATTCCTTCCAAGACCACCCATTTCTGTGGGTAGTCCTGTTGCGGGGGAGGTTAGTGGAGCTGGACTTGTTTTGGGGGGTTGAGAAGGCTTCTTGCACGGACAGTGGGATAGTTGCTGTGGTTGAACGCAATGCCTTCATTACAACTGTAGAATGGCCCACCTGTGCTCTTTTTTTTTTTGTCTATCGGTTTAACAATGAGATGATATTGGAGAAATGAGAGAGAAGGCTGTTAGCAGAAATTTTGAACAAAATCTGGCCAGTTGTGCCCAAAATTAAGTCTTTGCCTGTTGCAACATAAGGGGAAAAATGGCATCTCTTATACCTGCAACTTAATTTCAGCTAACTGTTCCTGGTAGTTGTGGTAGTATGGCTAATTCAAGGGTCCCTTTTTACTCATCTGACAAGTCCAGTTATGATTAAATTATTCATATTACTCTGTAGGTTTTAGGGAGAGAAGCTTTACTCTACACTTACTTGTGGAGCATTTGAGGAGGCAACTGCAAAGCTTTCTTTTCATCAACCAGTCATGCTTTAACTCTTTCTGTAGGTTACCAGAAAGATTAGTAGCCAGTCTGACAGCTTCTGAAGAGGTGGGTGCAAGGAGGAACAGAATTATATCTTGACTTGTGAAAGTTACATCACAGTTCTTGGGCAAAGGTTATAAAGCTTCCCCAAGGAGGAGCTGTCAGTCTGGCTGTATTACTTTGACTCTATTTTAACAAAATTGGAATTTTTTTTGATAAAAAAAATCCCATGAAACTTAGATTATTCTTTTGATTGTTTTAAACCAGTTGAAAAGTATGACATGGGTGATATTGTTATTTAGTAGATAATCTTATAATGCAACAAGACATGCCTGCATTCTAGATGTCAACTGTTCTGGCAAGTAGTCAGTGTTGATGAAGGCAAAGTAATGCTTGTAGGGTGGGGAAAACCTAATACGGAGCCCACTACTCAGACTAGATGTGATCCCTGCAGAAGGATCTTGGAACTATAACAGATCTATGAAAACATCTGCTTAATGTTCCATGGTGAAAAAGGAAATAAAACTTTTTGACTTACAGGGAAAGAAATAGAGAACAAACCAGAAAACAATATTATTGTGACCCTATGTTCAAAAGGCTAACAAACTGGATTCATACAGCATAAGTCTCATCCCCAATCAAAGAAGGATGTGGTAGGACTAGGTAAGATCCATGTGAGAGTGACATGGCTAATTAAAGTGTAGAATGATTTTTTTTTTTTTCCTTGGTACAAAAATGACTTCCTAAACAGTAGAGAACTTAACAGGGCAAAGAAGTGTGACAAATATCTATAAAAGCATGTGCAGCATGGAGAGGCAACTATGAAACCATTAACACTGTCTCCTAGTAAAACAACAAGGAGGGACAGTCAACTGAAACTAGCAGGTGGCAAACTTTTAGATAAAAGTAGCTAACTATTCACACAGTGCATAAGTGAACTGTGAAATACAATGGTGCGCGGTGTTGTGATGCCCGAAGTTCACGTGGGTCTGACGAGTGATTAGATAAATTCACAAAAGAAAAATCCAGCATGTGCTGTAAAACGCAAAGCTCAGGGGAGCTTTGAGCTCCAACCTGCCAGTTGCTGTGGGTATACTCCCATAGTGTACGGTGTACTCTTGTGTTCTTACCTAGGCATCTGGTGCTGTTGGAGAGTAGATCCTGGGCTAGATAGCCTCTGGTCTGTCCCATTACAGGGCCTTTACACTTTATGTCCTTATGACTTGGCTACTAAATAAATATCCTTCAAAGGCTCCAATTTTCATTCCCTCATAGGACTTTCAAGGTAGGACACATACATACTAGAAAATATGCTGAGGAACATTCCCAGTGACTGAAGCAATCTGGTGTGGAATAATCTTCATCTCTTATTAAAATGTCTCAATTTGAAAACAGGACAATTTCAAGTTGCCAACTGGGAACAAGCCTAGCTCATGTGAATTCTCAAACCATGCCCAAGAATTCTAGGAGTTTGCTATTTGGCATAGGCTAAAATCATGCCAGAGACCATTTGAACAATTAGGCAATGTAGACAGTTGTGTTCCAGTACCTGGGAGTGTTTCCAGGCACTGTGCAAGTTACAGTTCTAGCCTGAGTATTGCATTTCTATCCAGTTTGAAGTACTGAACAGAAAGAAATTTAGTTCCACAGTAGGGCTTCTCTGTGTGACCACCATAGTTACTGGTCTGCCTCTTACAGGCAAAGTCTCTTTGCTGATTTTTATGAGCAAGTACAAAAAGTTCAGCTGGGTTTTTAAGCTGTCTAAATCTTTTGTGGAAGTGAAAATCTAAAGCGTAGAAGTGATTTGGGGTCATTTGAACTTTACTGTGTTACCACATGGGAAATCATCAAAGTTTCTGCCTAGAACAAGGAACAAAATTAAGAAATGCTTTGGTAAAAGATGAAATGTAGAACTTGTGATTTTTACCTTAAAAGTAATAGCTACCTTTTCTTTTCAGACGATGTCTTCAGCAGTTGTTCAAATATATGCAGCAGATCGCAATGCCATGTGGTCAAAGAAATGCTGTGGTGTAGCTTGCCTTGTAAAGGACAATCCGCAGAGGTCGTATTTTATCAGAATATTTGACATTAAGGTAAGCATTTTTTTTCCTTTTTCAGACTCTTTAAGCTTGATTGTATTCATTCTCCATTTTGAATTGAATTGAGTGTAGGTTGTCGTAGCTACAAACTCCTAGAAATTCTCAAGTAAATGGTTGTGCTTTAAGTGGTGCAATTACAGTGCTTATTAATAGGCAAGTGCAACTTTCTCAGGTATTATAAATTTAAATTATTTCATAGATGTCAGCTTTTATGGATGGAAATAAATATCAGATACAATTTTCTTGCAGCTGACAGAAGCTGTCCTCTACAGATCTGATTAGTCAAACCTAGTGAAAGTTAGTATAGTGTCACTGAGATGGATAGCTATCAAAATTCTAGTGGGTGTCACTACTTTGGGTGATATTAACAAAATAGATGCTGTCTTCTGTACAGGTGGAAACAGTCTTTTTGATTAGCCTGTTGGTGCTTGTGAAAAGTGCAGGACAAATAAGTTCTTTTTTTCCCTCCACAATATATACATTCGTAGTAAAGATCTTTGTCCTTTTACAATATTTTACTCAAGACAGTGGGAACTAAGAGATCAAGTGTCCAAGATGTGTTTTCATAACAAAAATGATACTGAAAAGCGGAAGTCCTACTGACTTTGCTGAGACTTTGGAAAGCTTCCCATTATCTCTACAGCCAGGAACAGCTCGTTATCTGTCAGCATTCAGTGCTTGAAGTCTCTCAGATTTGTTCAGAATTGCCAGTTGACGCTGGCATTTGACTTTGTGATTTGGTCACTTGACTATTAGACTTAGTGAGAAACCTGTTCCTTGGGTGCTGAACTATAATGCCATTTAAATATATAAAACTTCTTTAAAAGTTGAGATTTTTGTTCCCTTTAAGTTAACTGTTTTCAAGTCAAACCTGAGATAGTAACAGGAGACTGGAAGTCTCCTTTATTGCTATTGCTTGTTATCACTGTATTCATATCACTGATCACTTACTGCTCCCAGTATCACTATTGCAGGATTGTAGAACTTAAAGGATGTTTTTTGAAAACATCCAGGAATTTGAACAGAACACAGTGACCTGATGGAATGGTCTTCCACAAGTTCCAGTATATTTTGATTTTGACTGAGCTCATTCATTGGGTAGATGCTTAACACCATGCAGCTTCCAACTCTTAATAGGTTCTATTGTGAAAGAAGTTAAACTCTGCAATTCATCTAAGTTTTTCAAAATCTTTTTCTTCTTTTCAGGATGGGAAATTATTGTGGGAGCAGGAGCTGTACAATAACTTTGTATATAATAGCCCTAGAGGATATTTTCATACCTTTGCTGGAGATGTGAGTCTCAACATCTTTGAATGCCTATTTTAAAATGCCTTTTATTTGAACAGTAGCATCTCTTAATATAACTGAGGTTTTTATTTCATTCTGTAAATTATTTATAAAAGTACAATATTACCTGTGTTCCTTGAAGCTTTTTAAGCTTATTTATAAAAGAATTTTTTTGCTATCTCAACTGGAAAACATAGGACAGAAGCATAAAATGCAGTTCTTTATTTTCAACTCCCTTTAATGAAATTACATTTTGACTTGGAGATGATGTTTGTGAAGTATCATGTATTCTTAAAGCACAAATTTTCCTCTCCCCCGTTTATTTCAAGCTACAAGATTTTGCTCAAATTTGTTAGCCAGAATCTCTAGAAACTTGATTAGTAGACAGACATTCCTAAGATAGAATGTTTCACTAAGACTTGGTTCCAAGTTTGTAGTGATGATTTTTTTCTGATTATACAATCAGAAGGTGTAAGAAGACATTTAAGAAAGCCTTTGAAACATCTTCTTAGTCATGGGTGGGGGAATATTAATGTTTTTCAGACATGTCAAGTTGGTCTTAATTTTGCTAATGAAGAAGAAGCTAAACTATTCCGCAAAACAGTAACAGATTTACTTGGACGACGGCAGAGAAAATCTGGTAAATATTCAAATTAATCTTAAATTCAGGCTTCTTTATGTTGTTTTGGGGGGAGGCAGGAAGCTACTTCTGTGTCTGAAAGCTACTAGAGGCACTACTGCCATGTTTATATGTAGAAGTAATTGTGTTATTAAAGCGTGCTTCTTTTCTCTATTGTGCAAAAATAATCTTTTTTTGAAATAACTTGGTGCTCCATGCTGTAAGTTTCCTTGTAAGCTGAGACTCCAAGGTTGTGGTGTTTGAAAATATAGATCAGGAGGAAGCAAAAATGGTAAGCTGTCAGTGGGAAAACCAGAAATCTTTCTGTAAGCTGTTTTCACATTTGACTAAAACCTCTTTTAGCTCTGGGCTGTTTATAACTGATTTGTTTAAATTCAGCCCGAGTGGGTTGTAACAAAGATTTTACCATCTGGTATGTTCAGTAGTTCATGTGAATGAATTTTTGGCATTGGTCCAGCATTTAGTAGCAAAATATCTTCTATTCAAAACTAGTGATCTTGGCAGAGGCCAAGAACAGAAGACATAATGTGCCTATACTGTCCTGTGCTGCTAAGGACAGTCTGAAGCACAGCATGCTTTTTGCCAGCTGCAAGATGCCTTAGGAACATGGTCAGTGTTTTAAAGGGAGCTCAGGCTTCCTACAGATCTTGTCTTGGTCCTTTTCCAGGGAGCCCATAAACAACTTGCCTGTCTGACAGCCATATGTCCATGAAGAATAAGGTGATATAAAACATAGGCTGTGAACACATGGATGTGCTGAGGCTTGCTGTAAGCTGTAGCATGGACTTGTGTTCAAGCTACAGGATGCGGTTTTGTAGCCCATTCTGGAATTGAATTGCACTGGCAATGCAGTGTAGACTAATGTAGAGGGAGGAAGCCTTCATCTTGGAGTGCCATCCTTACAAGTATTCTTGGGAACCATCTATATGTATTCACTTGGATTTCATTCAGGTATGGTGACTCAAGTGCAGAGTATTTGTTCCAGAAGCTTAAATGGCTTCTTTAAGATTCCCTCTGCTCAGAATTAGAATAAGTTTATAGGGTTTCATGAGAAGAAGTGGGGTCATTAAGAAGTGACATTAATAATGTTTCTTATACTTGTTGTGTAAAAGTAATTTTGCATCAGCTCACATCTCCTGTTACTGAAGTTTCACTCTTATTATGTGTCTAAAACACAGTGCTACAGTGCACAGACATGACTTTGCAGGAAATGTGTTTGCATTATTGGCCATAGCAAACTTTGTTTGAAAATAGTGGTTCAATCAAACCTCCCGCTCACAGGACCTCTGTCTTTCCACGTAGAGGTTTTTTTTTACAGGACCATGTAAGTTTTTCTTGAGCTTGGTTTGTGTGCTCAAACTCATCTTGTAGGATGAGCTTACTCCATACATTGTCTTTTAACAAACAAACAACTCCTTCTCCCCAAACACTTAAAACTTGAAGACAACTTTAATTAAAAACAAAACAAAACAAAAACCAAACACCCAAAAAACCCAGCACCAGAACAAAAAACTCCAAGTTTTTTTTTTCTTGTTAAGAGCTGCAAAGCAAGAATTGAAAACAATCATAGAGATTCCTTAGTCAAGCCACCAGATGGAGTTCTGTATTTGTCATTGATGCGACTGTATCTAATTGTGCTTCCAAAATAACAGGCTTTGCACTTGCCCAAGTCAAAGCTGATTTGCTGTTGGTGTTTATATATTTATTTATTTATATATACATGCTTATGTAAAACATACATTAATTTATACATAGATTTATCTATAACAAATGAGATATGAAAGTTGTATATTATTTATCATGTATATATAAATTGTGTGTGTGTATTCTAATGCATCTTAACTTCTCGAACACAGAGGTAATAGTCTGGTTTGATGCTTTTCTGTTTTAATGGGATTTTTACTCCCTTGCTTTCCAAAATATGTTTCATTTCATAGCAATGCCACCTGACATGCTTTCAGCTGAAATGAGTACTCGATGTGATCACTTAGCAGCCTGTTATACCATTCAGGGCTTGCTAGGAGACTTTTCCAGGGGTCTTATGGAAAGCTTATGTTGTTGGAAGGTAGCAAGAATAGCAGTTCTGGGTCATAAACTTGGTGCTGAGACTAGTACACAAAATACTAACAGCTGCAAGAAGAGGCAACAGTATTCTGCTCTTTCTCACTCGGCATGAAATGCACTCCAGTATACAGACAACTCCCGACTAAGTGCATCTGGAGTTCCAGAGAGGTGAAAGTTTGGCTCCAAATAGGGAATGTACAAAAGCTTGCATATGTACAAAATATCTAATAGAGAATAGAACGAGGGAGAAAGGCAGAGGAAGAATTATTGGTGCGTTGTCTTAATCTTTTTAAAATCAGGCTGGTTTTCAGCTAGCTAAATTCTGATTTGTTTTTTTTTAATTTTTTTTTTAAAGTCAATTAAATTTTTAACCTTAGGCTAGGAAGAAATTACTATAATTAGTTAATTTCTCTGGTAGACTTACTTAAATAATCCCTCCATTTATTTCTTGAACTAATCCCAAATAGTTCCCCTGGTAAGCAGGGTGAACATTGTTTCTCTTCTCAGTGTTTGTCGGCACAGTACATTCTCACTTCAGGTATTCTTGCACATAGCTACTATTAGTTTTGATTTTTATTATCTTGCCTCAGAAATGTTAATGTGTGTACACACACAAGTGTCCTTTTCACATGCTGAGCACTCAGCCATAAAAGGGCAGCAGAAGTTTGTAGAACAGAGCCTTGTTCTTAACGGCTTTTCTGAAGTAGGAGGCTTCTTGACTAATTTTTATGGATTGCTTATAGCTCATGGGTGGGAGCTCTGTTAGCCCTCTCTGAAGCTGCCTTTTTCCTCCACAAGCCTTTAGCTCCTGATGCCCTTCCTAACACACTTCATAAGCTTCAAGCTGGATACTTAATATGGAGAGCTTTTTTTTTTTTTTCTTCATCTTTGGTCACAGCTTTTGTTTTTGCTGCCTGGGAGACAAAAGCATCTCTGAAGTGCTCAGCTTCCATTGGATTCAAGTCTCAGCAGAGATCATTCTTGTTTCCAGGAATACTTACTGAAGGGAGCTGTGTTTTTTGGACATAGGCAGCTGGTGAAGTTGATCTGTTTTGGATCAGTAGGCATCTCCATTTTCAAAAAAGGAGAAATACACCACTCTCCAGTCAGGTTATCTGCACTTCAGTACAGGAGTTCGTATTTTCTAGTCAGAAGTGGGAACCACAGAAAAACAGATCTAGTATCTTTGGGCCACAAATTAATCTTTTATATACCCAGCAAAAAATACAGGAAGTATTTAAAATGTCTTGCTTTGTTTTCCGCTATCTTTTCTCTTGAACTCTTTCTTCTAATGAAAATTGTAATGGATTCTCATGATGTGGCCCAAGGCCGCTTAACACTTCTATGAATACCTCTGGCTTTTGCCAGCTTCCCATCCTGTGCCAAATGACTTGCAACAGTCCTGCACTCTCCTTTGCTGTCTCTGACTTGTTGAATAAAATCACATCAGTGGTTTCTTAAACTGAATATTCTAGGAAAAGAAAGCACAGTATTTGGCCAAAAAGCTTTTTTTTCCCTCCCCTCAGACCTGATATCTTTTGCTGAGGCTCCCTTGCAGAGGTTCTCCACCTCTGTGTCTAAAACTAGTATGCTGTGAGCTAAGAGGCAACTGTCTGTCTTTAGAAGGCTTGCTCAGCAAAAGTTGATTCTCAAGGTCGCTTTCCTCTGAAGGTTTGATGACCTTGACAAGTACTTTATTCCTACCTGAAGATCAGCTGACTTGCCTTGCACACTTAGGAGTGTAGATTTTCTAAATATTGCTAGGACAAGGTCAATACCATCTGTGGAGGCACCTTCTCCCTTCCCCTTATGTTTGTGTCTGGAAAAATATAATAAGTTAGCAGTTTTTCTGGGACTGGCTGAAAAGTGAAATGTCTGTTACAAATTCTTACTACAAAACTCTTGGGAGTCCCTGTTAGATTTCAGATACTCCAGATCTGAAAAGGAGGGATGTACAGCCTTCCTTATAGAGCCATGTTTTTTGGTGTGGTGAGGTGACAAACTGCTTGCCCATATGAGTACTACTAACTCCAAAATTCTTAACAGTGTGTGTGTAGGTACACAAATAGTGTGACTGTGTACTGGGGGTTTTGAAGGATGGTTGCAGGATAGGTAAATGTTATTTGTGGTAGGTTGCAGGGTAGGTAAATGTGGTGGATAGGAGTTAATAGTAAGTGAGGGAAATCTCCTTTAAAGGAGAATTTATTGTTATAGGCTGAGAGTACTGAGGTGTGAAATGTTTACAACTACATTTTAAATCACCAAGCCAAACTTTTCATGGTCTGTGAAACAGTTTGCCGCTGTGAATAGAATATCAGATAAGTACTAAGGAGATTTTAGTTCTGTTTCCATATTATTCAGTTACCTGCTGGGTAACATAGGTGAAGTGTCTTGCCCGTCTGTGTCCTATTTACTTTGCGTAAAACCAAAAATAATTATAATATATTTTAGGTTCCGTGGGAGACCATACTGTATAAAAGTGCTAATTATATTTCAAATAAAAATGAAGGAACAGTTTCATTCAGTGGACGTGAGAAAGCATAACGCTTCAAAAAATCTTGCTTTGATAGGTTGTACTAAAACAGCTGCTTTTTGAATATTTCACCTTACTTTGGAGTCAAAATGTCTGAAACCAACTCAGTAGCTATTTCCTTATGGTCCTACTCGGTTTGCTTGCTTGAAATCAGTGCTTATTATCTAAGATTGGGTTTTTATTGTTCTGTAATGCTTTGTTTCAACTGCACAACAAGTAGGCTTTAAGGATATTAATAGATTCTTAAGTTTGAGTTCAAGGTCATTGAAAGCTTCACTAGAAACTAAAATTTAGAATGAATTTTTCCTGTGATACCTATGAATAAATAGCTCTTTTTCTTTTTCAACAGAAAAAAGACGAGACCCACCAAATGGTAAGGTTTTTGCATGAATCACTGCATTTTTTTTTTTCCTACTGCTGTAATTTACTGTTTATGTATAGCTTTGTTTTGGACTTGTTCAGGGTAGTCATGTGGTGGCAAAAGCAGTAAACTCTTATTCTGGAGGCTAGTATATTTGTTTTGTTTCTGTTCTTTGGTATTTGTTTAGTTGTAGCTTGAAAGATTTGTGGCTTAGCTGGCATTTGTAAAGAATGTTTTTGGAGGAGCATATTTTGTTGCAAATAGGACAGAGGCCCTTCAGCTTAAACTGAGAAGAAAACTCTGTAGCTTGCATTTGCTGCTTGATCTTCAGAACATGAATATATAGGATCACTATACAGAAATGAATGCTGAAATTAGAAGTTAGCCTATTTGTCTAAAGGCAGGCATAATGATGACAGATTTCATAAAACATCCATAGAATTTCAATTTCAGTGTATCCGGCTAACGGTGTAACAGAGCCTTTCAGTCATATGTCATGTGTTTGTCAGTATTAAACTTTTTTTTGCATGAAGGATTGTTTGGATCTATTTGTCTCTCGGGAATACATCTCACCGGCATGAAGATACAGGTTCTTCAGGAGATCCTCTCATTACATTGATGGAAGGAGTCAAAACTATGTATCAATTTGATCCAAAAATTTTTTACCATTTATTTTAAAATCAAGTGAAAAATGCACATCAATGAACATCAAGTTTGGAGTCTTTGTGGTTCTGAATTCACACTGAAGTTCAAAAGTGATTTCTCTTGTGATACTCTGTTGATGATCCAGATCATAGGTCATATCACTGTATCCGTTAGTTTGCTGCTTTAGCAAGGGTATAGTCAACTGATCATTTGAGGTACCCTTATGGCCTGAGGAAGTAGTCTTAAATTTATAATAACCAAGACATCCAAGCATCTTGGTAGGTCACCAAAATAGGTAATCCTTAACTAATCCTGAATTACGGAAACTACTGATATCTTTTATATCCAAATAAAGCCTCCCTCCCCCTCCCCCCGCCCGCCCCCCGCTGTGGAATACTTCTCAAAAAAATTACTCTTTATTTTCCATAAATATTAAGTTTTGAGGAAGTTCAGGCAATCATCAGTTTAGACGAGGCATTTTTAGTATCGATTCCTTCAACTGGGACTGGGTTGTTTAGTTTTGAAACAATCACGTAATACCATTCATGATCATCTTACCAGCTTTTCTGAGCTTTCAGAAGGTTTTAACTCTTCTGCCTCTTGAGCAACATTTGTTTCTGCTCACCTACACAGTGCATCCCTCATAGCAATATCTGCAGAGCAGACGGGAAGGAATACAGCAGTGGTGACTGTGTAGTGCCACCTACCACAAAAAATATAGCCTTTATCGCTAAATGTTACCAACAGTAACATAAACAATTTGTTTGTCTAGTTTGCTGTTGTGATTGGAATAAGATTTAAGAAAACTAAACCTGTAAAAACTAAGCCTGCAAAAACTTTTGTGCTTAAAATAATCTCCATAATTCATCCCGTAAGGCCTCAGGCAACAACATTTTTTTGAGAAAAATACTCGCATACTAAACTTGCATTCATTGGTCCCGTGCCTTTATCCTGAATATTCTGTAGAAGATACAGGTTTATGCCCAATGTTTCAGGTTTATAATCACTAGTCAAAGATCTGAGCATCTCTGCTTTTTAGTAAACTGTTTCACTGAGACATCCACATACTCTTTCACAACCTGTCCATTTTCCTTTTCTGGTTCTGTCAAATTCTATAATGCCTGGCTTCTCTGCTGGCAAAGAGTTAGGTGTGGTCATGCCCTCTGTAGTCAGGGTATGAATTATAGCCTCAGGTGGTTATACTCTCACAGACTCTGCATTTCAGTATTTGGAATTCGGACTAGAGCAGATATATACTGTCAGCATGTAACTGGAAAAAAAAAACATGTTGTAGGATCAGCTAATTTCTGTTTTACTCTCCATATGCAGTGAAATTCTATTGGGGGAAAAAAAAAATGGAATACCTGCTTTTTTGTACTGGGTATCAATGCATAATTAACCTTTAAAACTGAAAAACAAGAACAGTCACATTTCTGTACTCACATGATCCATGCTTGAAAT
This sequence comes from Calonectris borealis, assembly GCF_964195595.1. Taxonomy (NCBI): domain Eukaryota; kingdom Metazoa; phylum Chordata; class Aves; order Procellariiformes; family Procellariidae; genus Calonectris; species Calonectris borealis. The sequence goes on from NC_134312.1 coordinate 25,176,321, forward strand.
ACTGCGGGGAATTTTGTTTTAGTGGGGCTTGTTTGTCTGGATTTTCTGCATACGTTGAAGCTGCATGGAAAAAACACTCTGTCTTTTCATATGACGTTTTCAATGGTACGGATTTAAGATTTTTTTTTTTTTTTTTTTTGTAGAATTGCAGGATTAAAATCAAATTGGCATTAACAGTTATGTAAAATGTATTAGTCTGTAATTTCCTGGGATTTATGTTCTACTCATTTGTAATAGCTAGGTCTCTTTATGCAAATAAAGAAGAGTTATTGTGGTTGAATTGACCTCTTAGTGAAGTTCTGGATGAAATAAGGATTTGTCAGAGAATTAGGTTTTGAGGGAATCTTTAGGAACCATGCGGCAGAATTTTGTTTCAGATGTTAACTAGAACAGTTTGCATTTATTGTAGCGCTGTCTGTAGTCTGGGACAGATGCCTAGAGAGGTTCTAAATAAAATACAAAGAATTTCATAGAATTAACATTTCAACATGTTCTGTACTACATTTTCTGGAGCCCCTTCTGAAGATGTCACAGATGTTGGTAACAGTGGATGCTTAAGGCCACTCTACTGTCAGGTACTTCCTAATGATGAGCTCTATATGCCGCTCTCATCTTCATTTCTTGAGCTATCTACATCTGATGGGGAAGGTGCATGTCTTATGATGGGAAAAATTTTACTGGATATAAATATGGCAGTTCTAGAAGAGTACAATTCTTTCCAAGGTTCTTTAATCCCTCATGGACATCTAAGGTCTAAACCTGACGGTAAGAAAAATTTTAATCCGTAAGAGTTTACTGTGATCTGTGGTATGAATATTATTAATATCAAGGAATTAGTATCAGGCTATCAGTCCTTAATTTCAGCTGAGCTGAATAAAACTTCAATTTGCAAATGGCTGCTGCATTACATGGTTAAAACCTTGTGTGGTTACTTTAGGATTTTACATGCAAAAATGTGTAATTTCAAAGACTGTTAGGAATTGTGAGAAGAATATAAAGAACCTCCTAGAAGTGCTAAGGTACATGTTTCTTTTTGAACCTCAATATAGCTTTTGAAATTACAAATATCACTGTAATGGTGAGAAAATATAATAGGTGATTAAAGTGAAAATGAACTCTTACAGTATTTTTTATTTTGTTTTTGAATCTAATGAAATTAAGACTAACTTTCAATTAATCCTGAAGATTCACTTAACTCCACTTGTTAAGTTTTGGGTTGATAATATTTGGCAATTAGTGAATTAATGCTAACTTTAAGTGTAACTTTAAGAGTGCAGGTTGTTTTACTTGGTTGTATGGGTCAATTTGGTTTTTGGTATTCTCAAAGGACAGTTGTCTACATCATAACATTTCTAGATCAAAGCATTTCTGCTTAGCAGAAAACACTTCAGAAATTCTTCCTGCAGTTTCAATGCAGTTTCAGATCTTGTCCTTTAAGACTCCTACAGAAACGTAGGAGTTGTCATATGGTTTTAGATGAGTTTTGTCTAGCCCAGTGTCGTGTTTCTGTTCTTGTTTCTTGTTCTGGCCAGTACTAGGCTTCCCACTGAGGTGTTAAACGCCAAATGACAGCTATGTTATCTATTGTATTGTCTCTTTCTTCTTTCTGATTTGGACTTTAGACTGTGAAACCTAAGGCTTGTTGGTCCTTTCAGAATGCTTAGGAGAACTTTGAATTATCCACACAAAATGAAGTTACGAAAAAATAATTTCAAAATAAGGTTCAGATTTATCAAAGTCTAACTAGACATTTTTATCATCTGCCCAGTAAGACTGGATGTATGACTCTTATTTTAGTTGATTTGCTAAACATTGGATAGTAACTCACAGCGGAGTGGAGGATGCTTTTCAAACTGTTTCTGGCCAAACTGATCTTAAATTGACTGCTTAGTTTCAGTTTTGGAAGAATGAGGTTACTTACCCTTTTTGCAGGTTTCTTTAAAAATACGCATATACGTGTGTGTGTATATATGTATGAAAAATGGATAAACTGTCTCTTAGTATTTAAATACTACTATCACTTACTTATGTCAAGGGTTCTCTTCTGTCAAAACTAAAAAACCTGAGTGGAAAACATGCTAGGAATATCTATTTGCTAGTATTTACAAGTAATATAATACTAAAATGCTAAAATTGGCAGGAGTATAGTTCAGATGCATTTTAAATAACGAGAGTAGTAATTCAGAATTGTTTACAATGAAGAACAAGGTTTGAGAACATAATTCATAATTTGAGTGTTTAATTTCTATTTCTGGTGCTGTTTTTACTGTCACTGCTCTTCAAGCTTTGTTTCTTATCTGGGACTTTAATTTATTTTGCAAACTTGTCGAAGAGTAAGAAATAAGAAATCCTGAATAGTTCCACAGATACTGTCATATATTTGAGACAATAGTGTGTCCAGAGCAGCCTTCCGAAGTTCTTGTGATGTTCTAGTTCTCTGTGCGAGGGCAGAAAGCATTCCCACTTGGGGCTTATTAAGAGCAAGTTCCCTCTCCTTTAAGATCAGTTTACTGTGCTGCCAAGGTAATGGTGTGCTGGGTGTTACTGTGTATGGCACTCACTTCTTTAATCTTGTCTAGGATTGTAGGTATGCTGTACCTTAATGTGGCTCTTTCCATTGTTCTGTGCCCATGAAAGCTCTTCTGTTTAGAATTAATTTCTTTGCCAACGTTGCAAAAATCAAATTCTAGTTTAGAAAATTTTTCTGCCACTGCTGTGGTCTAGCAACGTTGTGGGAGGGGTTCTTCAGCAAATAACTTAGTTTATGTTTCTGACATCCAGAACCCAGCCAGATGCATGTGGCATGTAGAACTATGGCTACAGTACAAGTATTGTGCCACTCAAAAAAAAAAAGTTTGTAGGTTATATATGGCTTTGTTGAAACACGATAGTAAAAATCCTGTACTTTACCTTCACAGGCCCAAATCTACCAATGGCAACTGTTGATATCAAAAACCCAGAAATCACAACTAACAGATTTTATACTCCACAAGTCAACAATATTTCATATGCCAAAGAAAAGAAGAAAGGAAAAACTAAAAAGAGAAGACTGACAAAGGCAGATATTGGAACACCATCTAATTTCCAGTAAGGACTTTTTTGGGTTTGAGTTTGGGTTTTGGTGGGTTTTTTTTCTTTTTCTTTTCCTTTTTTTTTTTGTGTGTGTGTGTGTCAATTACTATTGCAAATGCTCCAGACTTGAATGTGTGACTGTTGTGTGTAACCTGAACTACAGTGAATGCTAGCTGGAATGCTGTGGGGTTTGAAAGCAAGTTAGTTTATACACAGGTGAGGACTTTACCACAACTGTAAACAAAAAGTAACTTGCTATCCTAAAATAGTTTAGAAAACAATTTAGCTGCATAAAATGTCTTATTGAAGTAGTCAGCTCAGTGCAGACTCATATTTAGCCTCAATGGTCAACTCTTTAACACTGTTATTCTTACAGCTGTGCCTGCTTAGCTGTGCTTCCTCATACAAAACATACAGGCGGGTCCTGACTTGTCATAACAGCAGAAATGACATAGCCATATTTTTATCTCTAGCTTTCTGTTTACAAACTTACTTATTCTGGTATATGGGCTAGTACCCATCTCTTGTGATGAAAGTACAGCATGCATGTATACACCTCTTAGGAATGGGTTGGTTTTTTCTAATATTGTTTCTTATTTATCTTCAAGCTTTTAGAATAGTTACGATGTATCATTTTAAGCTTCACTTTCATGAAACTTGGGTTTGGTCAGTTTACTGAATTAATTATTGTTTTCTTGAAGTATAGTTTGGTATTTTAATCTTCTGCCTTTTAAAATAAGTGTACTTTATTTGCTAAAGCGACAGGAATTTAAAGAGCTTGAGTTAGTTACTGGAAGGATCAGTTTCTGTGAAGTATTAGAAAACCAGTGTGAGGTTTACATGCCAAGTGAATGTCTTGTTCTTTTGAACCATTATTTTGCATCACTTCCACTGACATGCCTTCCCAGAATAAAAAGCCATAAAAGTAATGCTGGTATTACCAGTTACAGTATTGTTACTGCACAGTGTTTTGAGAGAGTGCTCTGTAGAATGGGATAGTGGACAGAAAGTAAAAGGAGAGATGGGTTAAAAGCTTCCCTAACCAGACTGTGCTTAGGCAATTCAGACATCAACCACGTTCTTTCTGATCTGAATATCAGTGAAGTGCTGCATCTGTTAATGTCACTTAAACTGAAAAATGCAGAAAAGAAGGAAGAGTGAAAGAAAGAAAATTGAATAGTGATTGGTAGCTGGTCACTGTTGTAGCTCTACTGATGCAGACTTCAGCATATGCAGACAAAATTGCAAATAATGATTTGCATTAGTGTGTCTTATCTCTGATCAGAATTTGTGGAAAGGTTTGTACAGCAGCGCAGATGTAAAATTAGTTCGAGACTTTGTTTATGTCTGTCAGGTTCTGACCATTGCAAAGCACTATGTGCACTCATAAAATATTAAAAGAGACCTAGAAAAGCTGAGAATAAGATGATAAAATATTTAATGAAATTCAAACAAAAGATATGTTCCCCTATCATTAAATGTAACATTAAATTGTAAGTGGTGAACCTTTGCAAAAGAAGATTGAAAGCCTATTTTGTTCAGCTTAAAGTCTAGTTAAGTTTCCTGTAGAGTGCAGCTAAGTGTCATTTTACTGTGTAAGATACTTTAATCGCTGGTTTTGTACAAACATATAGGAATTGGTGTTTGGTATTGTTAGGCAAATATGCCAGTAGGGTAACTTGTATGTAACTTGAGCTGTGATACTGTGTCTGTCACTGTTTGTTTATGCTGGATCAAAGTTGCAATCAGTAGATAGAATTTTTAAATGCCTTCTGTTAGACAGATGTGGACTTTAAGTGTTCTGAGAAAAAAAGAGATCAGACTATACTTAACATTAATATAACTTCTTGCTGTATGCATTGTTTTAAATAACATAAGAGTTGCAGTTACCTGGTAAGTATGCATTTTCATTGAGAAGACCTCTGAAAACAATGTGTTACAGTCAATGTGTACAAGTAACTTACTTTACTCTGAAGGATGAAAAATAAATGAGAAATAATGCTAACACTACTCCATATAAACTTTGATATCAATTAAGTACACTAAGCTCTGAATCGTATGCTCACAACTTCTTAAAAGGGCATAATGAATTGCACAGATATGCAGAGATACATGGGTAAGATTGTATTTGCTGGTAAATTTGTCAACTTTCATATGCCAATTAATACATTACAACTGGATATGAGACTATGTATTAGGAAATGTGTGTCTAATTTATGTGAAGCAAGCTCTAGCTTAACATCCAGAATTCTGTAACCAATAAATCATCCTATATTTTGGTAGCGAAAGGCATTTAAATATTTAGGCAAAACAGAAGGCTTCCCTTTTTTGCCTTGTCTGTAGCATAATGTCATTTTTAAACCAGATTTTTTACTTCTTCCCCCTCAAACTGGGTAGTTAACTAATCATAGTTATACCAAGACCAAAATTGATCATTGAGCTTCAGTAATCTCGTGAAGAAAACTTGTGCTGTTGGTGGTACTAACAGACCCAAGCAAGAATACAAGGTTGTGCTAGGCACTGTATAAGGACAGCGAAACAGTCCTTGTAATTTAACAAGCTTAGTCTAGACTGTGTTGGCTACTAATGGCTTACCTGGTATTTTTAAAACTCTGAATTGGACTTCCTGAAGACTGCATTGTGTTTCTGGAACTGGCCATTGGCAAAAAGAAACCCAAAACATGGAGTGCTGGTAACATGGTTCTGTCTTCTATAGCCAACAGCAGTTGCATGAAGTAGCTTGGAGGGGCACAAACTCTTCAGCCTTTTTAGCTGATTATAGCATCACATCAAATAATACTTCAGTAGCCATATGAAATGGCTACCAGAAGCCTAGGAAGATGGCAACTGAAAACAGTCCTGACTTTTCTTTGAAAGAAGGAATGGGAGAAGGGTGATGAGAGAACAAACAGCGATGGTAGGGAGGAGGAGGTTTTCCAGCTGCTTGACACTCAAGACCTTGGCAGTATCTTGAGGTCCAGTTACTATATAAAGACCAAACTCCTCCCTTGATCTCTGTGCAGTCCTTCCATCACCATCCATAGGCACCACAGGGTGGCATGGAGCCTTCATGTTTTGCCACAGACCATAACCTAAGGGGGGAAAATAACTTCTCCACTTGGTCTTTTTGACTCAAGACAAAAAGTGGGAGTAAAGGAAGTTTTACTATTCCGTTCTCAAATGGGGCATTGAGAAGTAAGAATTGCATAATGTCTTATAAGCCTGGAGGTAGAAGCTGATAGTAATCTCTAGTTATCTTGGTGTCCTGTTATTTTAGTTAACAAGGTCCTTTTTATGCTGATTAAATGGACTTTTCTGCTTTTTTAGACACATTGGACATGTTGGTTGGGATCCAAACACAGGTTTTGATGTAAGTAATTCAATAAATTATTCAAGACATTGAATAATTAAAAGCTTTAGAGGCTTTTTAATGTAAGTTGTGAAAATTGGCATTAAATAAACTTAACTGTACATCAGAATAGTTAGAAGTTGTGATTTTATAATATGATCCAAACTTAGAGGGATGTTGGAGTAGAAGGGAATAGAAGAGATCTGGGATTGAGGGGAAAACATGCAAAACTTAAGTTTTTGTGCAAGGTACTTACCTCTCCTAAGATAGTCCTTTCTGACTGAAAAGTCACCCCAGAGACATGTTCTTGGCCTTTTAACTACACGCTTCGTGGTTTTTTTTTTTCCCCAATACAAATGATATTTTTAAAAATTCTTCTATTTCAAGCTATTTAAAACTAATGTATCTGACTTGCAGGTGAACAACTTAGACCCAGAACTGAAAAACCTGTTTGATCTGTGTGGAATTTCAGAGGCTCAACTAAAAGACAAAGAAACTTCAAAGGTCATATATGATTTCATTGAAAAAACAGGAGGTGTGGAAGCTGTTAAAAATGAACTGCGCAGACAAGGTGGGATTCTTTTTATTTCCATGTAAAAATTAGCAGGGTGGTTTTTGCCTTGAGGATTAGAATAGAAACTGTTGATGATGAGCAATTTTTGATTCTCTTCTCTGGACTTCATGTCACCGCAGTTGCATTGGATTTCATAATGTTTCTGTAAACCATACGCTATGTAAAAATGTTCATGCACGACCCATGAGAGTTGCCTAACAAATAAGGATCTTATCTATGTCAGTTAAGTAATTTCCAGTAACACTTAGTCTGACTGTAAAGCTATGCAGTACATTCCATGTAGATTTTTCAGACCGTGTATCTTGCATATTTATTTTATAATCTTAATCTTATAAATAAACTAAAATCTTAGAAGAAATATTGCTGTTATCAGTTATAGTAGTAGCACACGTCTGACAGGTGTATGTGTGGTGCCCATTTACCCTGGCAGCACTGTGTAATGAACCTTGCAACAGCTAGAGGCCTGCAGATTTTATATGAATATTTAAAAAAGAAAAAAAGCTTTTTTCTAATTTAAAGTTAAAAGTACTAGTTTTGAGCAGGCTTCTGCTGCAGTAAAATTCTCAAATAAGTCATTTCCTGCCTAACCTTTAAATGTGATCTCAGCTGATGCATTATCTAGTGGAACACAGCAAGTCTAAAAATTACACTGCCAATGTCAAACTTTCAAAATATTTGCCTAGAACACTTCTCAAGAGAAATAGGATATAAATGCCATTGAAATTATAGCAGTTTGAAACTAGTGAATAAATTGTTCGAGTGACTGAAGAGATACAGATTCAGGGTACAATGACTTGTTACATTTATTCCTTAGGTCCCCCACGGTGGAGTGGTATGTATTTAAGCTGGCATCTAAGCATATGCTTCAAAGTATTCATGCTGCTGTGTGATTTCCTTCCTAGCTGAGAAACCTTAGTCTACATCTGGTTGACTGCAATACTAAAAATTATAATCAAACTTCTTAGTTAAATTGCAAGCAAAATTTCAGTTATGATTTTTTTTTCTCAGTAAGAAATCTGTCAGTTTCTTTATATAATCGTAACTCTGTTTAAATGTTTACAGAGTTGTTGATCCTAGACTGCTGACCATAAAATTGGATTGAGAAGACTTGCCTTGGAGTCTTTTGACTAGCTTAAAATACTTTAAAAATGCCTGGTTTTCTATTATGTATGTGTTAACTTCAAGTTACGGCCACTTGCATGTATGCAATTGAAAGAAAAGCTGTCTCATCTTTAACGTGCATGATAATAATCTACCTCTGTGCTTTTTGATAGAGGTAGATAAAATATTCCAGTATTTCAGTGGTTTTATCCGCAATTATGTTATTTGATGTGTAGGCTTGACTGCTGTTTGAAGTGTTCTTTCTCAACTGAAACACGTTTTTCTGTGTTTTCTTGCAAGAATTTCTGTGCTTATGTATTCACCCTGCCAGAATGCTGACTAGAGAGTGGCAGACATGTTGTTTTACTCAGATAGAAGTTACTTTCTTGTTTTTCCTGCCCGTTCCCTAGTACTGTTGGTTGTGTTTTTTCAATGACAGTACCATCAATAGAAGATTTTACGTACCTTTTTTTGTTAATAGCCATGTATTTTCCTGCTTTGTTTGTACCATCTGTTTGGGGGGGGAAGGGAGAGAGTATGAGGTAATGGTGCTCCCTCCTTGCTCCTCCTCCCTCATTTCACTCCAGCTGAGTGCAGACAAGCCTTAAAAAACTGCTGAACTCTATTTCCACAGATTGGATGTGGCATATCTCTCTATATACGGCGCAAATAAAACCTTTTCCCACAGGAAAACTTAAACCTTGTGTTCAAAGTCTACAGACACTACAGACTCCGGGGCATGACCATGTTATATATCTTTTCAGTAATGCAGAAGAACTGTCTGTAGTGCTTGCTGAGTAAGTTATATTTGAAAACACTGGCCTCCAATGGCCGAAAAGGAAACTACGGTCATGTCAGGCAAAAAGTAGTGGGATTTTTTTTTAATCAGGAAAGTTGATAGCATGTCTCTTGCAAAATATATGAAGTTTGAGAGGGGATTCTTCCCGTGTTGTTCTTTTGAAGAGATGGAAAAAAAACAGAGCAGTTTATGGAATTTAGGAACGTAATTTTAGGAAGGATATGTTTCTCTAAGATGAGCAGGGAAAGAGGCACTGAAGCACTAGTGTCTCCTGCTTCCTCAGAATCCCTTTTTTGGGGATGTTCTCTCTCTACTCCAGTGCAGACAGCCTACTTTCTCAGCATGTAACAGGAAGGAGATAATAGAAGAGGTAAAGAAGTATCTTCTTGAATCTAATACCCTTTTCGCTATCAAAGCATGTGAAATCAAATGTGAATTTTCTTAGTTGTGTGACGGAACCTGGATTATTGAGTAGTTACGTGCAACAACCACACAGCCTGAAGTACCATAAGCCATTAGATGCTTAATGGAAGAGGAAACGAAACGGTGCTATTTAAAATGCCATTAGCAGAGCAAGTACGTTTCCAGGCCTCTTCATATAGAAATGATCCTGTGCATTGAGGTTGTTTGGAGCCCTGAAGTTGTTTCCTTTCTACAGGCTCTGCCACAAAGATATAGTTGGAACTAATTTTCAGTAAAAGGGACTAAGAGTCAGTTTATGCTGCATCGTAATGCATTAGTAGGTTTTTTGTTACTAGAAGATGATGCTTCAAAAAATATTTGCCTCTGTAATTCCCTAATAAAATAATAGATAGATTATAAAGTGAAAACTCTGTATTTCATTTTAAGTGTATTTTCTAAAACCTCTTTCTCTTGCCTTCTGTCCTAGCTCAACAAAATTTTAGAGGATTCTTTTGAAATTTTTCTGCATTTTGTCATGAGAAATTGAAACACTAACTTAAGATACGCTTGGATTATGAAGAAAATTACTACCATTAGGACCAAACCAAAATTAATGACCAAGCTTGTTTTGTGACTTTAGTCTTTTTACGTATTGCACTTGTTTCCTGCAGTGTTGATTCTTTTACAAAATAGACGACAGACATAGTGGCTATATTCAGCTTGGTTTGCATTCGTATAAATATAGCTTGTATTCAGCTATATTCAACTTAATTCAGAATTGGTAAAATTTGCACAGGCACAGAGATCCTTGCAAAAGGCAAGGCAAAGCCTTTTTTCTTTTTCTGCTAGTCTCTGAACGACTTAGGGGTATTGAGTAGCATGTAATTGTAAATTGTTTTGTTTCATTTCAGCTCCACCTCCACCACCACCGTGCAGAGGAGGACCCCCTCCACCTCCACCACCACCTCCCCACAGCTCGGGCCCTCCTCCTCCCCCTGCTAGGGGCCGAGGGGCACCACCTCCACCTCCTTCAAGAGCTCCCACAGCAGCACCTCCACCCCCACCTCCATCTAGACCTGGTGCCACAGTGCCCCCACCTCCTCCAAACAGGATGTATCCTCCGCCACCACCAGTGCATTCATCATCTGCACCATCCGGCCCTCCTCCACCGCCACCACCACCGGCAAGTGGGTCATCTGTTCCTCCACCACCTCCTCCTCCTCCACCCCCTCCTGGTCCTCCTCCACCACCAGGCCTTCCTTCAGAGGTCGATCACCAGCTTCCAGTTCCTGCAGGAAACAAAGCAGCACTCTTGGATCAAATCAGAGAAGGAGCTCAGTTAAAGAAAGTAGAACAGAACAGTCGACCAGTGTCCTGCTCAGGAAGAGATGCACTGTTAGACCAGATACGACAGGGTATACAGCTGAAATCAGTGAGTAGAAGCTGTTTCTCATGTATGTTCCCTTGGGACTTGCAAATGACTACAGTATTGCAGTGTGAACTGTAACTTGTGGCTCTATTTCGGGCTGGATCATAACGTTTAGAGGTTTTGAAGTGATGCTTTAAATAGTAGTACTGAGAAAATGCTTAGAATGCATATTTGCTGTAGATGAGTATTGGTGCATGAAATCATCCTTGTTTCAAACTCATTTCTCACTTTTCAGTAAAGCTTTAAGCATAAATCTTACAATGACAATACCACAGTATCATGACTGTAAAGAACTTTTGCAAGAACTATGAAAGATTGCTGGTCTCCTGAATACTTCAGTAAAATTGTCTACACAACTGCAGGGGATGAGTTCAGCAGTAATGGTAGTGGAAGGCAAATGTTAGATTTCCCCCCCGCCCATCTTAAAGTGGACCTGTGCTCTGCAAACAGTGAGGCTTTTAAGAGGGTGGCTGCCTGTGTCTGGAGAAGTGCCGCCCATGAGGGGTGCCTCTGCTGTTCCTGCTGCAGCTCAGGCTATTACTATTACTATTTCTTCTTGATCTCACTGAATATCTTCAAAATAATTTTGCCTGTAGATACTTTTTTTTTTTTGCCACTCTTCTGCACTTGAGGCTTCTGATGTAAAAAGTGTGAGGGCATGTTAATATTTATTTGCCATTACAGGTATGCAGTATCAAAGTCTGTTACTTTCAGAAGGGATTATCAACCCAAAGCAGACCTGATTAACAAACCCAAAAAAGAAAAAATATTTTGTGGTATATGCCAAGGATAAAATAAATAATGATTATGCAGCCATACAAGTCATGCCTGTACAACCATATTAAGAACCTTTCCTTTAGCTGAGTGCTTCATGATATTCAGAGCTGAAATATTTCATTTTGAGTATGAAATGCTCATACTAGAGTTGTGTTATATGGCAAAAGAGAAATGGTTGACTTTTTTATAAATTAAAACTTAGCTTGATCTTGAGCTAAAGAAACAAACAGCAGTTTCACTCTTCCTTCTGGCTGAAATAAACTCATTAATCTTATAAGGAAGTTTGTCTCGGAACACACAGGTTCTGTTTTGCTAGTTGCATCTTTCTAATGTCTCCTTTTTTTCCAAGGTATCTGATGGTCAGGAGAGTGCACCACCTACACCTGCACCCACCTCAGGAATTGTGGGTGCATTAATGGAAGTTATGCAGAAAAGGAGCAAAGCCATTCATTCTTCAGGTGAGTCTGATGGAATTTTTCTGACTTCATGGTGTCAGGTTTTCAAGAGTTAACACTTCTATTCAACATAAAATATTGTTGGAAAAAAGCATGAATTTCAGCGTATAGTCCAATACAGAATGCTCTAGGCAGACCCCTAACGATGGGTTGAATGGTTACTTCGTGCTACTTTGAATTACTGGTGTATAGTAGTTTGCTGTAATACTAGAATTAAAAATTACCAATCAAGGTTAATATCCTTATAAAGACTTTTTTTTTTTTTACAACTGACTTTTATTTTTATCCACTAGATGTCTGATGAAATAAGTTGTCAAAATATTTTGGAAGGAATGTTTTTAATGCTTTCTGTTTATAGAAGCCAAAGCTCTTGCAAAGATTCATGCTCTTAAAACTGTGGCTTCCAGTGTGCTTTGGATGCCACCTGCTGGATAATAATCAGGTAACTAGTGTTACTTGACTAGTCCCGTGCTAGTACTGAATCTGCTTTTCACACTTCAGTGCTTGGAAAAAATAAGGCTGCAAAAGGATTTGCATTTCTCAAATACCAGCTTGTAATAAATGCAGTTCAGTAGCTGCAGTGCAGCTCTTTGTTTACATCTCTTCTGTTTAGGCTTTGAAAAATTTTTCTTCCAGAGCTTGCCTTGATACCAAAACTGCACTTGTAGTCTGCAGACCGTTTGACTAAGTGCAATATCATTTGTTGATTTGCTGCCCTGTGTATTAATCTCCAATTTTGATACTTTACATAAATTAAATACTAGAAAGGTGCTAAATACAGCATTGTCCTAAAGAAGGAAATGCTGTTGCCTAACAAATAAGTAGTTTAATTTTGACAGGCTACAATTTTTAAATTACGATACGTATAAAAATAGTGGAAGGCTGAATAAAGTTAACAACAAACATTGATGTTGAAGTTGATGTGCATTACACAACTTAGAATATTCCAGTAACCACAGCGGACTTTAGCTCACAAAATTTTTATCTGCTTGTACAGTAAACAGAAATCCCATTATGTAGTAAACCTGGGGAAGCAGTTTTTAGGTTTCAGAAATTAATCTGTCCTTGAAGTTTAAAACCCAATCTGGAGCAAGGGGGCCATTCTCACATTCTCTAAGAAAGAGTAATAAGTAGTAAGTGTTAAATGAGAACTTCTGATTCTTTTTCTCATAGCAGAGAATTTTCTGGGGAAAGGAGTGAGAAAGGAAACAAATTAGATTTAACTTTCAGCCAGTATCTATCTAAACTGAATGTCACGTCTAGAAATCTTAAAATATTAATTATTAAAATACTTTAAAATATTACCGAATGTGTTGTCATGACCTCCTTGAACTGATTGTTTTGTTTTCAGAAAGTTGTGGGGAAAATCAATAATATTTTTGTTATATTAATTCGGTGCATGCAAGTGACTTGGTTTTTTTTGTCTTACAGATGAAGATGAGGATGAAGATGATGAAGAAGACTTTGAGGATGATGACGAATGGGATGATTGATCATATATTATTATATATATATATTTTTTAAGGTGAATGATATACTAAACACTACTTTCTGTCTATGGATTCTGTAAAATTATCATGTAAATGTTCTACCAATTTGCTGTATATTTTTGTTGCCTTTTGCTTTTTTATTAATCTGTGCAATACCTCATTTAATCTGTAAAGGTTTGTCATAATCCTCTACAAAGCTACTCCCTGTTAATGTGTGCAAGTTTACACCTGGATGATCATGTACATGTGAATACTTTCCATTCCATCAATAAGGGAGTTTAAATGTAATATGTGAGACTGACAAAAACCTTAATGTAATTTAGTTATAATGCAAGAAGGAAAACACTATTTTCATACCCTACTTTTTCTGTATCTAAATTTTCTTATTAAAACCTAGTATAGCACTATGTTCTTTAAGTGATGCAGCTCTTAGTTTATTTAGCCCCTTCATTTCGAATGCAATGCTACATGAATGTTGAGGCTGGTTTATATTATTGCATGGTTTCAAATACATCACAACATTGCAGTTCAAATCTTAGCAGTATGTTTTACATAAAACAAAATCACTGCAAAAATGCACAGCTAGTTGTGAAGATTACCTTGCCCTAACTGTAGCAATACTGACTGCTATTGAACAGCAGTAGTAATTAAATCCTTCAATTAGGGAACTCTCTGTGTGAAGTTAAACAGGGTGGCTTTACATTGTAATACTGGTAAAGGCATCTTTGATGAAGACAAGTTCAGTCTTCTTTTTTTTTTCCTTCCCAGCTCTTACTTTCAGAATGAAGAAGTGTAAATTACTGGGGGCTATACTGGAGGCTGGCAATTGCTACAGTTTGATTTATTTTTAAAATCAATTTTATGTGGTTTTCAGGCTGAAGGGCTGCGTTTAATGCTTGCTTCAATAATGTTTAATTACTTTTTAAAATTTGTAGGACATTGGTGTACTAATAAAGTAAACATAAGTGGTATTACTTTGCAGTCTTTGCGTTATGGTACACAACAAATACTGAAACACCAATCCTACATCCATAAAGTTGGAAAGCCATTAACTCAGAATATACACTTTGAATAAGTACTGAATTTTATGGCAATATTCTGTCTTCATATGTTGGCTTTAAGACCAAGGGTTATGATGAAGATCAAGAACCCGATTCACAAGAATAGTATTTGAGTAAGTGGACGGAAAATGGGATTCTTATTTCACAGCTTGCCACATTTATATAAGTTGTACTTTGTAGTGCAGTAAACATTGGCATATCTGCCTATTACAAAATACTAATCTATGCTATGTGGGTATTTAATATCTGCAGCATTAATTACTGTACTTACTGTAACTTTCAGGTAGAAAATCTTTTTTAAAGATTTTTTAAAGATAACATTATCTGACATGGAATGTTTAGTTAAAGTCAGTCATATTTGGAGCGTAGTTAATGCATAGTGTCCTGGGTCTTTGACTGTAGTCAAGCTATCAAACTAAATTTAAGTTATCGGAGTTGTATTGACTGAAACCCAGTGTTGACCTGATCTTGACAGGCTGGACCTGCATGATACGGCTTGGATTTCTAACCCAGTTATAACATAGTCTTTAGAGAATTAATTTAGTCATGTGAGAAGAAAGGAAAGTTGCTGAAAAGTAGTGGGAGAGGTAAGGTTGTAGTTAAATTATTCAGAGGATGCTAACTTCCTTCCAAGAGTAATTTAAGCACATAACTTGAGGAAAAAAATTTCCAAGTAGTCTCACTTTCTTGCGGTAACTTTCACATTGCCCTCTGCTGATAGAAACACCTCTACTAGCTTTGCTGCTGAAATGGCTTGAGCATTGGATCAAGTGCAAGTGCAGCCTGGGGTAGCTAATGGCAGTGGAGTTAAGAACTTGTGTATAAGGAAAATACTTGTATGGCTTTCATATAACTTCTGGCACTGCTCCCTTATTTTTAATTGCATATAGGGCATTTTAAAATTAAGCAGATGAGGCCTAGAGTTTTCCTAACATGCTACTTATTAGATATGTTTAGCTGTTGTGTTCCCAGAATTGGAATTTCTGTAATATAGTTAATAATTAAGCATCACAGTTCATTAATCAAACTTCTATTCCAGGTTTTGGGAGCTCTGAAGTTACCTTATTGAATAAAACTTTGATTTGTAGATACTGGCCAAAGAAAGCTTTTAGTTTTTCTATTTCTTTTTCTTCATACAAAAAGTACACTGTGGTGTCCAGGTTAATATTTACTTTAAAGTAGTGTTTGTACATGATAAATTTCAGGCATAAAGACTGCAATGGCAGTTAAGTTAGTCATAACTGCATGCTTCAGCACTCCGCCACTTGCACTATGAGCAGAAGATAGCATTTCATGATACTGGTGCATTGTTGCTAAACATTGTAATGAAGGCCTCTCTTATATATTCTGGTTAAATGACTGTCCAGATAGCCTTAGCAATTAACAAACTAGCATGAGGCTTTTGTATCTCAACACTCTATGTGCATAGACAATATCAGCTAGCCACTTGTACGTATGAAATCCGTAAGAACTTCTCAATCATTCAGTTTTCCATTTATCAAACTGAAATTTTTAGTATGTGAATTTTTGAAATGTACAGTGAATAGGATGTTGCACTGGTGGCAATTCATCATGGAGCATAATAAAATTAATTTGACCCAACTAGCGTAAAATCGTGTGGTTTTTAAGTGCTAATTGTGCACAGCTTTTAAAATAGATCTGCATATTGATTACACAGTCTATAAGTAACTTGGATCGCCTAGCCAAGTTCACAAAGCAGTAAATAGCTGCTGTCAAATCGCAGTAGTTTTCGTGTCTCTGGAAAGTTGGATTGTGCTAGTGAATAAACACAATGAGTAAGAATGTGACACCCTGTCCTCCTGGCAGATCCCACAGCTGCTCAGCAGCCTCTCTGGAAACAGCTACTGCTGCAGGCAAGTGCAATAATCCAGCAACAGTTCAAGGTCAAACAAACATGGCTTCATTAATAAACACTCTGGAAGGAGTACTAAATAGTTAAGTCTTGTCAATGAATGCGCTAACTTAGGAGTGTTTTACAGATGTAAATCTTTGTCTTGCATGTTGTAATGTTTGAGCTCAGAACACTTCAGAAGTCTGCTTTCCTCCTCTGAAGCATCTGAAGAGTCCAGCATTTCAAATTTTTATTTGGTGTACACTTGCTTTTGCAGTTTAGTACTTCTCTGATTTTTAGGCCTTAAGTGCAAGGCAAAGTTGGAATTGTTACTTGCAGGGTGTGCTGAGGTGTGTAATTATTTCCTCTCCGCTTAGTAAACAGAAGCTTAAAACGTGCTTTTGAAAGGAGGCTTTTCTTTCAATTTTTTTATTTGACAGTGGTTACTTTCCCGAGTAAGATGTATGTAAAGAAGAAAAAGGAGGAGAGATCCTTTTGTTTTTCTTTAAGACTGTTACCAATCCATTGCAACAGCCTTTATCTAATCATTAGAGGAATTCCTGGTCTAATTAAAGTTCCTGAAGCTTAAGTACAGTGATAAGCAGCTTTATTTATAGAAAAGTGAAAATGGTTTAGGGAAGCTTAGAAGATACTAAACCTCTGTCTCCCGAAGGACCAGTGTTATCCTCTAGCTCTGCAGCGAGGACTCCTGTTGCTATGTATTTGTTTACTGCCTGGAGTTTTCTTGTGAGTGAGGAGAAGGAAAGGGTAGGGTAGCAGGAGCTAGAACGTGAGCTGTGGAGGTTTAATGTCCATCTTTAAACTTGCTTGTCAGCGACAGCAGCCTGACGCTTCTCTGTAAGGTAGTCTTTGAAAGTTTGAGGATGTTTATACAGTTGTGAAGGAGCCTTTTTTTTTTCTTTAAATCACCAAACTGCTATGGCAGTCTGCTATTTTGTGCTTGAAAAAATAAACCAGTAGGTGTTTGAAATCAGAGATTTGAAGTAATGCAGATATATGTTGAGAAGAGAAGTAGAATCATTGCATCAATGTCCAACTATAAATAGTGAGTTGTTTTCTGAAAATTTTATTTCATGCTGAATTTTACAGTATTTGTGAGAGTAACCTGCTAAAATGAGCTAGAATAGTAATTTATCAGCTATTCAAATTTTTCTCTAACATAGTTTTGGGTAATACCTGCAGGACTTACCCATCTATAAACAGCTTAATACACACCTGAAATTGTGAAGCTTGATATTTTACATTTATTGTGCTTTTTACCTGTTAGTACTGACAAACATACTTAAAGGCCTTTTTACGAGTGCTCTAGAGAGTTTTTGGAGTGTCTTTGGAGTGAAATTCTTGAGCCATTACTTCATGTGTGTGTTTTTTCCCTCCCTGAGGCTTAATTGTCTCTCTGAGTTTTGTTACTCGAGCAGTATGAAATTTAAACTTGTTACTTGAGGATTAGACGAGGGTGTGTAAGCTTTTCTGAGGAAAAAAGCTTCAGAGAAGCTTTAAAAACAGAGCAAGTTCGGAAACAGCCACACCAGCATTATATTTTTGTATGTGCCAGCGGGGGGACACAATATGATCTGGAGTTTAAAGCTTAAGAAATATGATAATGCTTGTATTATATATCAGACACAAAGTATTTCCTCAAATGACATCAGCAGACACTCAAAATTGGGAATCGGCTCTTCTGGATGTTGATGCCAAAAAACAGGCAACTGTCAGAGCAGTGGAGCTGGATTTGGAGCCCTGGTCGGTAGATGGAGCTTTCCCAGGTGCTCAGGGTAGAAGGAACACTGACAGACTGTTGAGAAACCTGCAACCTTTTTTTCTTTTTTTCTTTTTTTTTTTTACTAGCTGCTACTATAGGATTTTCTGGTTAGAATAGTCTTTTGGACCAAAACAGTGCTTGTTTCATCATCAAGGGAAGAAATGATCCTCAGCGGATAGTCCTTTGTCAGGGTTATGCCTGTTCAACTGTCAGCAGAGAATCTGTCTTTATTTTTAAATTCAAAATGAAATGGAAAAAGCAGTCTAGATCGAGACCCAGTTAACATAAACCACTGTTTCTGTGGTTAGTCTGCGGAGGGTAATGTGTGTAAGCAGGGAAGGCAAGTGGCTAAAGCAGAAATCTGCTAGGTAGTATCCTTCTCTTTCAAGGACCTACATCAAGAATTAAGTTTTCACTTGTAGTAGCTTTTAGTACCTAATCCTTGGAGAATGTTACTGAAACTTACCTGCTGTCCGCAAGATCGGTGAGAAGAAGAGGAGTTCTGGAGAGCAAGCGAGCCCCTCTGCTGTCAGTTGTGTTTAACAGCGCTCAGGCCTGCGTTTGATATTTTTGACCGTGCTAATAGTGGGTTATCTGATACAAAAACAAATAGCAAGCTCCTTGTATCAAAGCTGGTGCCAAGAGCATGTGACGGGGAAGGTATAGACTATGATACTGCTGTTGGGTTTGGTTTTGAAATGGGGATGCTATTGATTAGTTCTCAGCATCCCGTCTGGCTCCTGTGTAGGTTCTGTGCTGCACTTTTCATATGTGGGTGAGTATAGTTCCTGGATGAAAAGCGTGGTGGGATGGTACCTGGACCTTTTCATTTCTTTGCCATGTCTACACGTCGCCAAACAGAAATAATACATCTTTAGAAGTATTTCCAGATGACTTTTCCAAAATTTCTGTCTGAATGGCACACTGTGGTTTGGAGAGGGAAATACTATTTTCGTGGCAGGAGGTCTCCCTGCAGACTCTGTGTTCTTAGAAAAGTATTTGAATATGGCACATTACATTCCTAATCTGCTCCTCAGCCAGGCAACCTATCACATGTGGGTTTTTCCTTATGGAGAAAATAGTTCTTGAAAACTTACCGTATATTCCTTATGAACTATATTCCTTATGAATTCTAATGCAAGCTATCAGGTAATGCAGAACCCTTATCAGACTAGGAAAAAAGGAAAGCTACCAACAAAATTTAAGACCTTGGCCAGCAAGATGCCTGGGAAGAAGGGATAGGCTTATGAGGGTTTTTTAGTGGCCAAAATGGAGATAAATACATACCAAGAGTGTTCAGAGACTTTAAAAAAATCTGATTACAGGTCTGCAGAAGGACCAATAGAGTCCAGTAAAGCAAGATGAAGAAAAGAAAAACTGTATGAAATAATTCTGTAATGTTTAAAGGATCCCTTTTGCGCTATAACATCCTCCATGTTGGCCTTACAGGATCTGGGATAATCTTCTGACTCCTGCTAAACTAATGTCCTAGCAGATAACTGAAGTGTCTTTTTCTCACAGATAGATTATCGCATCTCAGCCCTTACTACTCTCGGCCACTCTGGTCTTCGCTACCAATGGCTTATTCCTGGACAGCTCTCCAAGCCTCACCTCAGAAATACATACACCACGCCATACAGCTGTGGTGTAACACATGAGCCATTTCAAAGTGAACAAGTTGTCCCGATGTGGATTCCTCGGGGGGGGGGGGAAGTGGTCTTATCTACATACTTACCTGAAGAATACTTGGAGATACTCAATGACCAGTTGAGAAAGCTTTGCACGGATTGCTGTAATGAACTATGTGATAGATGGGTAGCTGGTCAAAGGATAGCTGTAATCCAAGATGCATTCTTCAAGGAGTCAACCCAACACAGATCACTGCTGGCACAGAAAACAAAACATACTGGAATCTTTCTTTGCTGCTGGGCACGTTGCCTGGTTCATCGTGTATGCTGACTCTCTAGGCTATGGACCTCAGGATATCATGCGGACCTCGGGCAGCGACCAGTCAGGATGATCGTCATCTTTCCACTGTTCTACATGAGGAATCTGCCTCCTAAATCAAACTGTCCGTCCAGTCTAGATATGATATCTGGATTTGGAATGAGTTTAGAGCAGCATTCCTTGTACCTCGCCCTGTGGATGCTAGCTAACTAACAGAGTTACCTTCAGCTACGCTGCCGTGCAGAGGATTTAGTGAGACCTGTGTATTCTGCCAAGTAGAAAGGAATCATCACACTGTTACTTGTAGACGCATATGGTGTCTCTGTTTCCTGAAAGGCTGTAGCTTCAGCCCCTTGATTGAAATCAAACGCTGTGGTAGTTGAAGTTGTTAGTTGTGTTCCGTGTTTTCACTATCGGAACAGCCTTTCCGTTGGTCCTGAAATCCTCTAGGTGAGTAAGTGAGATACCATATGGGATCGTTACAGATCTTCATAGTTCCTGACTTTCCAATAAAACTAGATTATATGCTTGCTTATGTCCTTCCCCAAAACATTTTCAGCACTAAGCCTCTTACCTTTGGCCCATTCTTCAGATGTTCCCTCTCTGCATAGATAGAACTAGTGCCTTCAGGAAGACAGTAAAACGTCAAACTACCTGAACATTTGCCGTCTTTGCTGTAAAACTCATTCAGGTTGTTAGCAGGACAGTGCCCCGGATGAAGCTGCTGCTCTGTGTGGCAGAAACATCATGTCTAACCTCAAGCAGATTATCTCTTGGTGCTCTTTTGGAGATGACTCCAAAGAGTGGTGGCCATCCAGGAGGACTGTCTGCATGGGGTAGCTCAGCAGTGCGTATAGAAGCCCACAGTGAACATCGTGGGGGTCACGTCCCCATGGCTCAGCATTTGAGAGATTTAGCTGTATTCTCTCTCAGAAACAGATGATCTGTTACTGGGAAATCAGGGTGGGATGCATCCCAAAGCAGGCACCTACATTTGTCCAACTCCGTCACTCTTCAGACTCTGTTTATCTCCACTGGCTGTAATGAGAGTGTAGACACCCATTGAGTAGGTAGGCATCTATACCTCAGACATTTAGATGTAGGTGTCTTATCTGAAACTAAATCTCACCCTGTTTTGCCCTGTGCCTCAGTTGCCCATCTGTGTAATGGTGGTAACAGCATATCAACAGTAATGCATATAAATACATATAGACCATGGTACTGCAGTCCAGACATGTGACACTTAAAATATTTTTAAATGCCATTTTACTTGTTAAAATTTAGTTATCTCAATTCTCAGAACAAAAACATTAGGTAAGGCTTCTTTATTTCTACTAGGCCTGGTTTTCAGAATCAGCAGCCATTTTTAAGCTCTCAAAAAGAAAAACAGAACCCACCTGAATCGTGTCTGTAAAGCAGAGTTAATCTGAGCAGTTCGATTATCTGTGTGCGCAAATATGGGGTCGTACCTTAGTGCTGCCTTAAACTGTGCTTTTGAATTTAGTATCTCCTGTGTGATCAGAACACTGGAAACCCAGCCACAGTTGGGTTCCTCATGGAATTAGTTTTAATAAACTAAAAAAGTTTTAATAAACTACATGAAAGACATGAGTTTTGGGCCTTAAAGTTACAGAGCAGTTGCTAATCCCGTGGTTTACAAGCCAGGTTTGCAGCCTCTCACAACAGCTCCCATCGGGAGCACTTCACCGTGATTGACGGTGTCAGAAGCTTAACTGATCCCGAACAGGGAGTCCTCGCCAGGGCGAGCCACCCGAGCCCCAGTGTGTGATTACTGCAGGCAGCGTTTCTACGAGCGGCAGCAGCTATGTATGGCCCTATCGTATGGCCACTGAGCTCTGCCTATTTAATGTATCAGACTTCCTTGCTGACCAGCCACGAATGGTCGCACATTTCTCCCTGAAGATGTAAAGGACATTCGTTTCATGGGTGTAAGCCATTATAAAATCACAGCAATTGGTGCCTCTTCTGAATCCCTGCAGGTCTGCAAGACCAAAGGGTGCAGCAGTGCTGCTGCCGCGCTTTCAGAAAGCTCGGGGGCCTCGGAAGACTTTGAGTACGGGAGGCATTCTGTTTATGGCTTGGATTTACTGCAGCTCTGGGTGTGCTGGCTCCTGCTGGTTTCGTCTTACTGCCTCGTCTGTCTCTATCATCTCCGTTTGAAAGGGGCCATCCTGTTTCCATCAGGGTGCACGTTAAAGCTCTGACTTTGTTTGAGGAAAGGCAGCCAATAGCTTTGAAGTGTGTGATAATATTTTTCCTGTGGGATGACAGTCACACTCTATCCCCCAGCCTCTCGGATCATCACAGGACATTAGGAGAAACTGTGACCGGACGTGGCTGAAATCAGATTGATTTACTTTCCTCTATTAAATTTCTTTTTTACCATTTGTACTTGATAAATACACACAGGCTAAAAATGTGTCAGCTATTTCAGCTGAACAATGTGATCCATGCTTACTTAAAACTGTGGACTTACCATATATTTTAAGATCCCGACTAAGATTTTATTAATCTTTCTGCATAATTTTCAGTGAACAGCTGCACTGTCAACTTAGAGACAGAGAGGTCTTCCAAGAAACACAAGGGCAAAGGCAGCTCTTTAAATCTGACCTCCTGTTTTATTACTATGAAGCAGTTGGGTTCTAATTTAGCAGCATCTATTTTGCAGCATTAAAGAAGGAAAAAAGAAACAAAAACTTTGTCTTTCGTGTTGCTGATTTGACTGAAACTGGCAAAATGTTTCTGCCCAACGGAACTTCTTAAGGTCTTGCTAAACAGAAGCTCATGGAGGTACTAACCCCAAAGTTTTTCATTCAGTTTAAATACTGGTTATTCTCTGCACGTGTGTGCCAGCATTTTGTTCAGGACCTCTGAGCATTTCCTGACACCAGGCAGATTGGACTGCAAGAGGCTCTGTAAAGGGTTCAGGCAATAAAATGTGACTGCTCAAGTTGCAAATGGGGAAGGCTCATTTCACCAAGGCTTTTGCAGAATTTTGTGATAAAGGTACGTGCTCTACCCGTTGCTCCTTATTTCCAGCAGCATTACATTTTATCCAGTCATGAAATCTTTCCACCAAGCTGTATTTAGAACTACTAAACTGGAGTGGAGTCATGGTATGGACTCAGTCAAGCTGTTGGGATGTTCTGGAAATAGACGGGATGGGAGCTCTGCAACAGCGAGTGCAGCGGTACGGTGGTACTTAACTAGCAACAGTCTCAGTCTCGGAGAAGAATATGTGTTTAATTGGTGTGATACTTCAACCACGGGTTTGGTAAGGAACAGAGCTATTAGTTTGTAGAGAGTGAGTCCCTATAGGATTAGTTTTTATAATGTTCATTGAGCAGCTCTCACCGTAGCTACCTGCTGGGGACACGTGGTATGGGGTTGTCTCTGCATTTCATCTGTTTCCTGCTAACTCAGAGAATAACATAGCTGATATACAAAATACAAGGTTACACTGGAGATGGGAGCATCTGAAGCAATCTGCACAGTATTTATGATCAAAGCCCCCAGACTTCTCTCTCTGGAGCACGTGAGCATTTGGCAGAATTCATAGAGCAGAAACAAAGACTGGAATTACAGGCTTGAGAAGGGATTTGTTAGGCTATCTGCAGCAGTGCCCCATTACACAGAAAGACATCAGTCTGTACGAGAATATATCAAGAGATCCACAAGTTCATATTACAGTTTTGGCAATTCTTGCAAGCTGTCAAAACATTTGGCCTTTGTAATGGGGGTAATTGTTTGGCTGTCCGGAGGCTGGAGCTGCATAAAGGACATATACCTATGGTACTGGAGAAGGCATTTAAAATAAAAATCAGGCTGTTTCTGCATGATGTATTATATTTATCACATTCTTCTGATTGATAGAGAATTTTTAATAACAGAACAAACTTACTTCCTCCTCCGAGTTGCAATTACATATTTTATACGTGGTACAGGTGATTATGTAGCTGCTTTACAATGAAATCTGTAAAAGAGATTTTTAGAATACAGAAAAGCAGCAAATCTATATTAAAAATGCTTTGTGGATTCTTTGCTTTAGAGAAATTAATGCTGAAGAATATTTATTTAGATTTAGTGGAAGTTTAAGTTTTATCTTTCTTCATCCACCAGAGAAACCTCTCATTTATGTTTATCACATTTCCGACCACTAGGACAGGACCCTCTACCTGAAACACATTCAGGGATTTAAAAGCCTGTGTGATGTCTGCTAGGAAGTACATGCTTCATCGGTAGTGAGACATAAGATGAAAAGATGTCTTATTCTTTGTTCTGGTTCAGAGCCAGTGGGAAGGAAAAGCAGCTTGATGGAGCTTTGATTCAGACTGTCTTCATGGTTTAGGCTTGGCTTACCTCATGTACTTACATCTCCCATGACCCGAGCAATGCCAGATGAGGATTAAAGGGGAAAGAAAAGGTTGCAGGGTGTCTTTTGACATGACAACGTGGAGCCCAGCACAGAGACGTGTGAGGAAAGGATTGACATTGATGAGAGCACCCTCAGCCCAAGCTGATAACACTTGGATCACACCGACTATGTCTCTGAGAGAGTTATTAAACAGACAAATGCCCCAAAGCACACATGGAAAAAAGCAAGCCACTTCTATGTAAAACACTGAAATGAAGGGAAGGGGCGGCAGGAGAAAATAGAAGTGACGGGGCATGCTTCCTCCCTAATTTTGGAAGTGGTAGTTGGAGGAATGGGAAGAGACATGAAAAGAAACAAGAAAAACAGACCATAGTTAAACCTTTCTTGGTGCTGTGCAGCGTGGAGCCCAAGCTGGTGAGGCAGCCCTTCAAGTGAGAAGTCTGATCTGGCAGCCGGTGTCCACCTCCATCTCACAGCAAGGTGATCCCTCACATACCGCTTGCTGGAAAAGCAGATGATAAAGGGATATAGCATCCTCAGTTCCTCATATATTTTTATGCAGCCTTCCCCTGTGTACTGCAGTGGGAGTCCTGCTCACAAGCAGCCCTGCTGAGACCGTACAGGAAATTCTGCCACTGGTTAATTCAGTGTTTGCATTTTAAAGCAGTATAGAATACCTGGTGTAAGAGCCAGGAGATCAGGGTAGAGCTACAGCTTCACAGCGTTTCCAGACTAAATCCCTAATTTCACTTAAAAGCTGACTGAATTACGCGACTCCTGATCTGCCTTCAAGTCATTCCCAGCCAGTTTCAACTAAATCAGATGTGCTGCTTTTAAAGTATGTTATTCTGTGTCAGAAATAATATAGCCAAGTCCATTACTTGCTTTTGAACGCTAGCAATGGCCCTGGAGACCTCCCGCAACTTCAGGGCAGCAGGCGGCATCTCTTGCTGACAGAAAGAGTGGAACGAGGTGGACACATTTGAATCTTCTTTCTCCTTTGCACGTTGATCATTGCAGCTCTCCCAGCCCTAGAGAGAGGACTGAATGGCCCTGCAGACGTTTTCCAGCCCATGGCTTGTTGAACTGACTGGTGTCACCATTTGCTCCAAGAAGAAATTAGCCCTTCGGACTTCTTCATGAAAAGCCAATGAGAGAGAGAGACACACCCTGAATCTGTCCAAGAGATGCATTAACCTTGAATTTCAAACAAGGAAATACCCTATAAACAAAGCAAATTGAAATTCTCTTGAGACCACCACTCCATTTGGAGAGGGGAGTAAATATTTATCAGCTTGGAAAAAGGCTGATTTGGCAACGAGGTGTTTAAACATTCATTGAAATACGACAGAATGAAATTCACATCTTTGTTTTGAGCGGTCTCAGGCATGTGAGTCCCACCACAGCAGCAGCACTCAAGACCTGGAGGGTCAGGCTGGTTCCCTCACTCTGATCAGAAATTCCACCCTGGAAGTAATGAGTCAGCCCATCCCTGTTGAAAGAACTGCCTCTGCACCTCTGACTCCATTCCCACTTTATCCCAGGTGGCCCTACCAGTGTCAACACAACGATGAGACACTGTCAGAAAGCTGACAGGCAAGGCAAGTGATGGGACAGCAGTCTTGGGTCATGCAGATCCCTAGGTGTGATAACGACCTCATATTCCCAGCTACTCACCACCATGTCTCTTCTGGTGGGGAATATAGCTGAGGAGCTGTGGAGCAGCACACTGCAGGCGGAATAGTTGACTGCTTCAGAATAAATGATGCTCTTGGTGGGATCACAGCTAGCTGACCGTGCAATGAGCTACGGGCCCTATTAGCTCTTGAACGGATGACCATCAGAGGACCCAGTACCCTTAGCATTGAACAGGTCTGGTCACCCTGCATTTAATTAAGCGGTAGAATGAGCTACAGCATTTTGTAGTATTAACACATGATACAGTCACTCACAGATGAGGCCACACGTTGCCACTCAGGTAGCCAAACAACAACTATCCAATGTGAATGGTCCTCCATGTCCAGTGTGGATGGTACAAAAAGTAATGGGCTTACTTTCCACCTGAGAAGATGACGAAGCACTAAGGAAGGCTTTCCAATGGATGGTTGTTTAGGGAAACTAGGAGCTCCTTCTACTATGTAATTCTAAGGACTAATTTAATTCAATTTGATCTTGTCTTGGAGCAAAGGCCACTCTGGAAGCACTATCTATAACGAATTTTTATGCTCTACAGAGAAAGGAAGCTGACACAACTTGCCCAATGCCCTTGAGGCACACCGTGTCTCACAGCACAGCGCTGGCAGAGCGGGATTAGAGCTCGGGGTTGTCTGACACCCAGCTGTGAGCTCAGTTCTCCGTCTGACCTGGGGGATTCACCTCAGTGGGAATTTGAGAGCGGGAGCCAGCAGCACGGTGGGGTGATGCGGGCTGCTCAGCTGTGCTGGGCTATCAACATCCGCGGTTCTGTTGTCACAAAGAGCTTAGGGTACGGATCTAGAACAATTTCAGCCAAGCTAAATCCACGCTGCCCGATGCTGTCCTCCCTCTGATCCTGGCTGGAGGTTCCCACCACCTCCCCTGCACCAGCAACACAGTGCTGAACCTGCAGCGAGAGGTCTGGGGAACCAAACCAGAACAGTCTTCCTTTTTGTTTGTTTGCTTTTATTTTTGTTTTCTTTTTTTGGTGCTGGTTTACCTCCCCGAACTGACCTATTGCAGGCTTGGTGTGAGAGAGGGGGCAGCAACGCACAAACAGGCAGGCATGAAGGGGGCAACAGGGACCACAGCAGCGCTCATCCCGAGCTGCAAAATTGTCCTGGAGCTGCTCCGACTGGTGTGGCACGTAACATCCAACAATCAGGATGTTTGGAGTGATTGGATCTCACTTAGACTATTTTTGGTCACTCTAAACTATAGCAGAGACTGAAAAATTTGGCTCATGACTGGCTAGGCAGAAGATAAGCCTGGCATGGGATGTCAAAAGTCACGTAAGAGGGGCTAGTGAGGCACCCAAACCTGCGTGCTAAACCGGGATGAAAGGCAGGAATATTTGCCCCGTGGGAGTGCTGCCTGTGCAGTCACACACCTTCTGGACTGGCGCTGGTGCCTGTCTCACCGCCTCGCAATACAGAGGGGCAGAGTTTGCCTGTACCTGCCCGCCCTGCACCATCCAGGCTAACCTGCTGCGGCCCCGGCAGACTGGGTGAAGGGGAAAACGAAGAGCTGGAGTTCGGCGGAAGTGTTCAAGAGCACATGAAACATGAGCACTGTTGCCTTCCAACTTGTTTGTGCAACACAGCAACTCGTGCATGTATCGCAGGTTTGAAGAGCAGTAAGCTGAGACCGAGCGACAGGAGTGACCCCGCTCTGTGTACGCATAAACGCTTCCTTCAGGTGCCTGTGAAATTCACTGCTTTAACTGCAGCTCATTGACAGCCCTCAAGAACATTCACAAGTACGTTAATAAAAAAATAAAGCTATGGCTCCAAATGTTTGTCAGAAAAAGCCCTGGAAAGAAAAGCCCAGGAAATATTTAGCCCTTTTTGGGTGGATTGACCTAATGCTCTCAGCAGGAAGGCATAACGGGGTGCAGAAGGGACAAATTTCTTACCTATGGAATTGAAACTTCAGGTATCTCCCACGCAAGAAAAATAGTCTGATGGATAGAGGTTATACTTGGTTAGTCTTGTGAAGCTGTCTCCTAGGCTTCTCCTGGGAAACAGCCCCAATTTATCCTCCTCAGGGTGCGTAAGCATTTCTGACTGTCCTTTCAGTTCCTTATATACTTGTTTCTTAGGTGACTAAATGACAGAAATGGCATGTCTTTGTTTTGATGGCGTTCTTGCACGGCTGAGTCAGCCTTGGGATTCCCGTCCTTGTGGCTTGTTTCATCTGAATTTACAAAATTTCCTGTATGGGGTCATGGGCTGTGCTTCTCTTACCGCTTAGAAATACACTGACACTCATCATATTCACTCAGCTATTCAGCCAGTCAAAACATTGCTGTTAGCAAAAATAAAAATAAAAATAATAAAAAAAAAATAAAGGTGCATTTAATAGCTCTTGATATCTGCGGATCGTGGAGCACACTTTATGTGAACATAGCCTTGCAGTATTGTGAGGCAAATCAGTACTGATATCTCCAAGGCAATTTAGAGGCACAAGAAATTAAGCAATATACCCCAGAGTACACAAATAGCAGAAGCATAGCCCAGGACATAACCCTCAGTCTTGGCTCTGGCATACATGTTCTGGGTCTTACCAGAAACCCGCTGAGAAATTTTGCTGTGACAATGTTTTAAACAGAAGCCCCTCTCCCTGTGTCAGAGTTCTATGGAAAGTAATTTATTTTTGCCATTAAAAAGGCTTTTTAAAATTTGTATTCATTTGAAGCTGAAAAAAGTCAAATGTTACAGATAGAAATAAACACACCTGGCAGGCAGGCTGTTGTCCTGCTTTCAACAAGGACAGATTTTTTCCGTATTTCCCTTTTTCTTTTGGACGGACCCATCCTTTTCACACAGGACAGTTACATCTGGGTCTGGTAACACACCAGCTACCCCGCAGCCAGTCGGTGACCATTGCCCTGTTCTTCCACCACCTTCACGAAAAGAAAATAAGCCCCTCGACTGTTGCACGCTACCTGCAGTTTGCTCTTCCACCTCCCAGCTTCAGCTCAAGGCTGTGTCCACCCTGCAGACCCAAAGCTGCGACGGACCTTCAGCCCACGCTCCCCTCGCAGGACAGCCCTGGCAAGCCGGGGAGCGGCACGGACCGTGGGGAAACTGTTGGTCCATGCTGGGAGCTGCCCCGCCGCAGCTAACCCTTACCAGTAGCCCCAGATTCATACCTTCACTTAGCCTACCCGAGCTGTGACGGCACCCCTTGCCCGTAATCCTCCTCCTTCGGGGCTCTGGGTCTTGGCAGCTCGGGGTGAGCCTGAGGACTGGGAAGCCCAAGTCCCTGCCGAGAGGTGGGATGTTGAGATGTCCCCACTCAGATGATGAAGGTCTTTTCTGGGTAGCAGCTATTAAACATGAGTCCTCTTACTTCCAAAAACAAGAGAATTGTCTGATAAAATAAAATGACCAAAATACTGCAAAAATCACAGTCCAGTTCAGAAACTTCATTTGCAAGTGCCTAACTTGAAACCCTGTTAGTGGGCTGATGTTTTGCACGTCTGAAAAGAAAAATATCTCGCTATGCTTATATAAAAGTAGCCACTCCAAATGACCAGGGGCTTCTAAAGACCATCTTCTCAGTAGTACAGGCACACAATTTAATTTCTGAGCAAGGCTTTGTCTCTTGGTTGCAGGTTTTCTCCTAGCGTGTAAGGCACCATTATCACTATCCCATTTAAGAACGTCACGTTCAAAATGAAGTCATTGAACTGGCAAGTCAAAAGAAACTTTAGTTGTAACTTTTCAGGAAGGAGTTTAAAAATTAAGTCTATTTTAAGTGCAGGGTTTTGGAAATAGAAATCTGTCAGACCAGTACATACAGACATGCATGTATGGGCTTATCAATACGTTAACTAAATTCTGTTCCCTCTTTTAAGTATTTGGTTCCTGTTGGTATCAAGCATGCATGGTATTAATCCAGCACCTAGTAGAAGACTTTGGCTTCCATGTGATAGTCTGTTTCTAAAGTTACATCCGACTTGCATGGATTTGAAAATAAAGCATCTTACTACAAATTGTAGGAGATTTTTACAATTTTCAATACTATTCCAGCTTGCAGATCCTGTGGAATTATCACATCTTAAGAGGACTAAAATAACAATGGCAGGAGCTTCTGTGTTATCAGTTTCAGGCTTCTTCTGCTGAAAGCTCCATACCATACTATCCTTTCCATAAACTTCTTGCATTCTTTTAGCAGTAAGTTGGTGAATTTGCCCAGTCCTTTTTAATGGGAATGCTATTCCAAGAACCTTCTTGTTCTAAGAGTTAGGAAATGTCTTCCAACTTCTGGTCCAAATGCAGTCATGCACAGTTTCTGTCCTTTTTTTTTCCTACTGCTAACAGTGTCCTGTAGCTCTTTCCCCTTTGCAATATTTATAGACGTGAGCTGAAATCCTTTTGAGCCTTTGTTTGGCTAGACTGATCCCACCACCTGTTCTCATCTCTCTCATAGGAGAGCCTCTCCAGTTCCCCAATTATCCTAGCCATTTTCTGCTCCTCTTCCAATTCAACACAATTTTTCCTGGCTGTTAGTTACTGGAATTGCACACACTCTTCCAGATGCTGTTTCACTTGGGCTGGCACCCAGGAATAGTTCTTGGAGCTACCTCTCCCCTTACATCCAGGCATTGCAGGTACCCCCTTCATGGCTACTTCATGCTAGTTACGTGTCACTCTCTAAACAACCTACAGACAAGTCCTCTCTATTTTGGCTGTGGAGCTGCTCTGCCTTAACCATTACTTCCACAGACCTGGTGAACTTCTGAGGAAACCGTGTGAGTGGTGGCGTGGAAGTCTCGAATACTCACAGCTTCTCTTCTGTGCTGGGAGGGTTGTGCCTGTGTTGTGCCAGCGTGCGGGCAACGGAGAGGCCTTGGCCATAACCTCCCGCTCCCCTCCGCCTCGCAGCCTCCCACGCCCCAGGGCATCCACCCTCCCACCCGCCACGCTGGGACTGTGCTGCCCAGCCCCTCTGGCTCCCCGGCTGCCTGCAGCCTCCAGAAATGGACATGGCTTCGCCTGGAAGGAGCCTCGCTGGCCACCTGCCCTGTCTGGTGGGAAGGAAGCACCTCTGCAGGGCTGTCGGACCAGCACCTCTATCCCTGGCTAAAACCCCAGTTGCAGAGCAACGTGGGCCACTGTCCAGAACGGCTAACAGGGGACTCGGCAGGAGGCAGGAAACTTCCAGAAGACATGGAAATAAAATCTCTTGGACTCTTATGAACTCCTTTTCTTTCTATAAGCTCAGACACTTCCCCAGGTGATGAGGCACAAACTAAAGGGCCAAATACTGGAATTACAGCTAACATTTCTGATATTTCTGATATTTCTGGTGCTTTGGTAGGTCACCTCTTTCGCACCACATTACACGGCACAGGTGCTCACACGGATACACGTATGGGGAAGGGCCAAAGCATGAAGCTGCAGTGGAGGCACTGCCTCCACGTTGGACTACCTGGAGCGTGGGGCTTCGCAGGGTGGCACAGCCTCCGACCACCATGCAAGGCTGCAGCCCTTGCCTGGTGCAGCTGGGCACCGCAGCAGCAGACGGGCAGGGTAGCTGTGGAGTGGTGGGAGAACCCCGTGTCAGTCTCAACCACAGTATGAAGCTTGTGTGGTCTGTGCAGTACCTAGCCCTCCCCTCCCGCCCCCCAGCCCGAATTCGGGAGAACACTCACAGGAGAGGTTTGGCTCAGTAAATAGGGGAGGCAGGTTTTGCTTTTTTTCTTCCTTGGGAAGCTACTGTGTTTCTGCTCTTCAATGGGCTGGGTTATTTCTGCAACTCATGAGGAGATAAACTATGTTCCCAAGATATATCGTCTGTTCCTAAAGACATTATAACCCTTTGTCCTCTCCTGTCCCTTTACCTCTTCAGTGACAGCAAGCGCTTGGTTATCCTTTGCAGCTCTTTTATTGCTGACCAATTCATTTTGACAGATTTTGGTGTGTTTTGTTTCTCTGACTGGTCTTTGAGAGAAAGCGGATGGCCACCCACTGCAGGGAGCCCTATGAGTCCAAACGAGGAGCATACCTGCATCCTGGAGCTCCCTTGTCCAGACACCGCGTCCAGCTCTGATGGGGCCATAGCACTGGATGTGCAGGAGCTGACCCAGGGGCCACCTTCCTTACAAGTCAAACAAGAGGCAGTCAGGCCTGCAGAGGAGGTGACTTGCCTCCCTGTGACTCAAGGGAAGGGTACGGAAAGGGAGCTGAGCTTTCAGGCAGGACCTGGGCCCCAAGGGAAATGCACAGTTGTTTGTTCCCCAGGCAGGAGCACGGCTTGGCACCTCCTGGCTCCTGCTAAACCATCTTCCAGTCCGGAAAGGTGGCACAGTACCTCCCAGAGGGGTTTTGTATGCTTGTCACCTTGCCTATTTGAAAGGAAAACAGATTGCTCCTTGGAAGCACCCGTGAGGGAGCTCAGTGCCGTCGGCCCCAGGGCTGACACCCGCCCTAGGAGGGAAGGGGGCTGCCTTTCCCTTCAGCGGGGCATCAAAGCCTTAACAAGGTGTTTTTGGGGGCTCTGCCTTGCGACTCTGCAAATAGGAGACGGGCTTTGAAATGCCTCCAAGCGAAACCGCTGTGAAATTTATGTAGGCAGAAGGTAATTACCCAGATTAGACTTTGGCTAAGACACAGGTCTGACACTTCGTGAGGGAGTGTGCCGCAGGACCTTAAATAACCACACGTGGCTGCCACTTCCGTGACTTTACATTTTAGCTGAAATACTGATCTCCATCACCAGAGCGGGCCGCGGCACCAGAGAGGACCGATGAGCCGCTCGTCAGCCACCACAGTCAGCAGCTCCGGCCGAGCCTTCGCAAGGGTTGTGCCCATCGCCCTCCCCTTCTGCAAAAGAGTAACTCCAGCAGCTCTTACCAACCTGCAAGATGAATCTTACCTTCCTTTTTTGCTTTGTCTAGGTTTTCTTTTTCTTCCGCATTCTTCTCTTCTCTTCTCTTCTCTTCTCTTCTCTTCTCTTCTCTTCTCTTCTCTTCTCTTCTCTTCTCTTCTCTTCTCTTCTCTTCTCTTCTCTTCTCTTCTCTTCTCTTCTCTTCTCTTCTCTTCTTCTCTTCTCTTCTCTTCTCTCATCTGCCACTTCTCAGTATTCATTTTCTTCTATATCATCTTCTTTTTCTATATCAGTTTTCACTTGCCATACAGAGAGTTTTCTCACTTCTCACTCTCCCTCTTTCCATAAAGGTTTGGTTTTGTTTTTTTAAACATTTTCTTGTCTTCCTCCAAATCCTCTCCATTGTGCTTTCCCTGAGTTCCCTCTCTATCTTTCGTTCTCCCTTGCAACTGCTTAGCTGCTTCTGGCATTTGATTAAACATTTTGCTCTTTTCTCATCCTTCACAAAGCTGCTGGGGTCAAGGTCTGGGGTCGCAGCTCTCCTCCTGACTGTGGTCTGCATTCCAGCATTGCTTCAATCCTCAGAAGAACCCAAGCTCCAGCTTCCATTTGGTCATGGGAGACTGACCACAGGTTGATTTTTATGCTATGGGAGCCTATGCAATTATAAAGGCAGCTGAAGACTAATTGTACGTACCATATTTCCTGTGATACTGGGTCTAGAAATACTCATGAGTTGTTGTGATCCTGAGGCAAGAGGAAAAATGTCGGAAAGTGTTTCAGTTAGTTATAAATTGCTTTTGGTATGTTCTAGTCAATAAATACAAAAGCAAAAAGGTACCTATCTTCACTGTTTTCTTGCCGTAACAGTAACATTCCTGACAATTCATTAATAGATCCCCTCTCTGTTACGCTTCATTTCCCTCCAGTAATTTGTTCCTCTTTCTGCGGAAATCTGTGTCATTAATATTTCTAGATACAAGCTTACCTGTATTTTTTCAGTACCACTGCAATGTTTTACTTCTCTTTGGTGTGGTTTCATGTAAAAAAAAATACTAATTCTGTTATTTATTGTCGAAATGAGCAAACTAATTAATATTTAGTAGTGCTTCTAAACATACATCTCCTCTTGCCTTTCAACATTTTGGCCACTGCTCAGTTTTCTTCATGTTATCACTACCTTCACACTAGCTGAAGCATCCAGAACCATAACTGATCTGACAGAGGGAGATGTCTAGTTCTACACGAAGAAGGGCTGTTCATGCCATCGCCTGTGATGTGATACCTCCAGCCGTGCATCTCCAAATGATATTGGCTCTGCTTCCACCTTATCATATTGACAGTTCACACCCTGCTTGTTGTTCAGCTGATAGCATATGAAAGTCTTTTTCCAGCTGAATGCTCGACTGCTTTTCAAGTTTCTCTGTCTGACTGAATGTCTGCACTGGGGTTAGTTCTGCCTAGATACAGCAGTGTGCACTTGTACTGAATAGATCTCAGTTGAATAATTCTGCTGCATCCTTAAAATCTCTACATTAATTTTTAACCTTTAAGTTAACATGAACTGCAGCTCTATTCATCACCCACTTACCCTTCTGTTAGATCAAGGTTTAGGACCTGGTACACAACACCAGTGACCTGACACAGCCCACGGCTTAATTTTAGTTGTATATAGCCTTATGAACCATTTTTTCCCATGTCAGTATGAAACTGCACTGACATATGGGCTCAGGGACTATCCTCCAAGCAGGCCTGATGGGTGCCGCTGAGAAAGACCTCAGGTTCTTTCCCAGGAGACTTCCCTAATGCTCATGAACTTGACGCAAACATCTAGTAAGTTTTCACTCACAGAAACCCAGGACTATGTGTCTGCTTGAAAGCTTCAAACCACATTTATTGTAAATTCATGGAAAAGAGAGAAAAAGAAGAAACCACAGGTTGGTAAACTATTACATCTCAGTGTGAAGAACTTGTCCAATGATGTGCAATCAGAGATTGAAAAGAATATCTAAATAAGCAGCAATTTCTCAATAGAAATCTCATTAAATAAAAAAGAAAATTATTTCCATATTTACAGATTACAAGGCAAATGTATCCTTAAAGCATTGTTTCGTATTTAGCGGGTTTATTTCTTTGAAATAAAAGAGAAATGGTTTGAAGCTAAGATTGTACTTTGGAAGCAGCTTGCTAGACAGTCTATGTTACCACCAGTGAGTGGACGAGTAGCCTCCCCTTGACGACTGCAGTGCTCTGCTTCTTCTGTCGTCCAGGCTTTCACCGAAGGGCTTCTGGTACCTCCACCTACGAAACGGGGGTGGGGTGGGGAGCGTGTTCATTACATTTGCTGTACAGTCTGGGTGGCAAAATTCCTACCAGAGACACACTCCCAGGAGCCCTGTGCTACGCACCATCTCCCGAAACTAGCCTGAACTTGGGAAAGTACCCCACTTTCTGTCAAAATCATAGTCGAACAGAAATCAGCGTGCTGAGAAAAGCCTAATCAGAGGAAAGCCTCCACCCAAGTGCTTTCTTATGCTCACATTTCTAAGAATGTTTTTTTATTAAATATATATGTACTAAAGTTAATTGAGCTTGTGCTATACCTGAGCCATAATCAGTTACTGAAATAGAATCTCTTACTTACCCGCCTTAATTGCTTTATGCTGCTTGCCCGAATTGCTTCCATAAGGTTGTCATGGAGAGACCTTTGTGGGGTGGAGGGACGGGTGGAGGGTCGTGAACCTTCCTCTGATTTTCTGTCTGAGACTGATTTTAGAGAATCTTTAATTTCTTTCAATATGCTATTCTCATGTTTTTTGCTTTTTTTGCCTTTTTTC
This sequence comes from Calonectris borealis, assembly GCF_964195595.1. Classification (NCBI taxonomy): domain Eukaryota; kingdom Metazoa; phylum Chordata; class Aves; order Procellariiformes; family Procellariidae; genus Calonectris; species Calonectris borealis. The sequence continues at coordinate 25,212,177 of NC_134312.1, forward strand.
TTTTTCTGTCCATTCTGTAAGGCTTTTTTTGAGCTTTCTTGCTGTTTGATGACTTCAGCTATATTCCTGGTTGGTGCCTTCTTCTCTGGAATAACCGGAGGAGGAGGAGGAGGAGGAGGTGGGGGTGGAGGGGGAGGTGGGGGTGCAGGAACTGGAGGCTGACTTTTCACTGGCGGTGCTTTCTTAGGGAGCTTTGGAGAGGACCAAGGTGAGCTCTTAGGTGACACATAAGGTGAGGACCGAGGCGTCCCCTTCTGCAAGACTTTGGTCTTTGGATTGATGGCTCCATCACAACCAGACTCTTGCTGCCGCTGCTCCTGCATACGCTTTTGTCTTTGTTTATCCATATTTCTTGTCAGGATACTTGTCATGCTCATTCTTGGGCCAGCAAGGTCAAAGTGGTATCCAAGCTTCACCAGAGTGGTGTTCTCTTTCAACAGTTTAACTATGTCCATTTCCACCTGGCTGCCCATGATGTGCCTTTGATTGTGGAACCGCAGTTCTGTTAGAACCTTGTTATTCTGCAAAGCTCTCATGATGGCCAGCACTCCTTTGCCTGTGATAAAATTTGAGTCAATATTCAGACTAGTTATATGCTGATTTACCTTTAACATACCAGCAATAGCTATTGCAACGTTGTCATCAGCGTGCGTGTTAGCCAAGCTGAATGACTTAACCACTGTGTTGTCCCTCAGGGCTTGAGAAAATTGTATTAGCATCTGTGAAGTGATGTTTTCAATGTTGTTCAGATTGACCTCTGTGGTGTCAGGGTCATTGCTCCTAACTTTTTCCAAAGCATCCTCAATAACTGTTGGATTTCCACAAGGGTGGATGGCACTGCTCGTTAAGCTCAGATTATCGGTGTCTTTTCCATCATGGCCATTGAGTAAGTTTTCATTGTCCTTTGCGCCATTACACTTTTTGCGTCTAATGTGGTCAGAACTCCTGCCATCCTCAGGTCTTTTACCAGCTGCACCATTTTGCTTTTCCTCATCCTGATCATCACTCTCATCTTCATCTTCCTCCTCATCTTCTTCTTCTTCTTCATCATCCTCTTCAGTATATGCCTCCTCGGACACTTCACTATTGCTTTCTGTGAAATATTCTTCTTGAATGTCTTCTGAATTGTCTTCTTCTTGCTCAGAATCCTGAACAGGAATGTAGGTGTGGGTGTTAAACATGATTGCAGTAATGTAGCTATTGCCTTTTTGTACAAAAACAATTATCTTGAAACTATATAAGTTAATGTTGAAAGCTTAAAATAAATCCCCAGAAACAGAGACAGTTAGGAGAACAGAAAATGTTTCAGCATCTAACACCTTTTTAACATTATTTCCTTCATATTCTTTAGAAGACAAATGCTTAGCATAAATCGGAACAGTTTTACTGACGTCAATGATTTCTGCCAAGAGAAAATTTGAGACAAGATTTTGCAACATGGACATACTTCATGTTTTCTATGTGTTGGCATGTCCACAAGGGGATATTATTTGGATCCTTCCCAGCAGAAACACAAGACAACAATTTCAGAATGGACATGATCTATGAGCAACAAGTTTCTTCATTTCATAAGGATTAGTCATCTGTGTCAATGCTTAGACTCCCTTGCATGTGTTAGTACATCTAAAAAGGCTAAAGACTGCCATGATTTAGAATACAAATAGTGTCTGCACATGTAAACATGCATATTGACAGGCAAAATCATACAGAATTACAGGAGTCGTGTCAAAGACTCTGGGTGCCCTACATGGGCTATACACACTTAGGAGCTATTTGTGAAGAAAAGGTTCAGACACATTCCCACAGGTAACAAGTAATCACATGTCAATAATCCCCAAACTTCTTCATGTTTGCCAAGAGCTAAGACTGTGCTCACTGACAGCTGTCGCAGGTCAGCTGCCATACTGCAACTCGTTATAACTCACTGCCTACAGAGTAAGCTGATTGTTTTTCTAAAACCCAAGGTTATTTTAGTGTGTTTGGTGGGCACCAAGAAGGCAAATTTGGAACCACCTCTCAAAGCTCCACCTGGTGCCCTTAGCAGTTGCGGTGGCAGGAGGCAATTCTCTGCGCAGGAGCGGCACAAGGTCTGCACCCCAGGAAAGCCTCGCTCTCCCCCTGGAGGACTCCAGAAGCATGACAGTGTTGTATGGGCCATGACTGAACCCACACGCCATGACCAACCTTAAAACTCTTGACCAAAAAGATCTCCTATGCCTTGTTTTGTCTACTGGGCAAGCCACGGCATATGCCTTTTTATTTACATTTGTAAATGTTTATAAAATTTTGGATGAAATATAATTGTTCTCTATGCACTACTTTAGCAACATTCATACGTTAGCCTTTGTAAAATACTAGAGGGTATTTTACAAAGTGAATACACTCTGCGGAAACACAGCGATTCTGTTTTGTGCTTCTGGAAAACAAAAGCATTACTAACATGACAGCCTGTTTTTAGAAAACCTGTGCAGTTTTAGGTTTGCTTAATTATCTGGCTCTAAAAATGCAGGGAAAGGTTAAAATAATAGTAATGACAGATTGCATGGTACTGTTTCACAACCTTAAGCAGATTTCTGTGCTGGGACACAGGCAAAACAGATGGTAATTGTAATGTTTGCAGAAGCGTGACTCTAATGAAACAGGACATCGAGCTGTTCCAGCCTGTCGTCCCTGAGCATTCAGCGCCTGGAGGGCTTGCAGGGTCCGGCCCCATTGCTTCTCCTGTGGATCCTGAGCAGCAAGGCCTTTACACTGAGAGATGCTGTGCTACGTATAGAAAGAGGCCTGTGTTTAAGCCAGGTTTATTAGGGGACTAAGATTTATATCTGTAGCTTCTATACATATATGCAGACTTTTAAAAGCTGAAAACACCAGGTATCCAGGAACCTGTCTTCATGGCTATGCTTTTATATATCCAGAAATATATACTATAGCCCTCAACACAGGGGCTAGAAGTTGGTGTCTCTAAATGGACTCCTAATATGCTTGATGATACTAGATAATTAAAAAAATACTTGATTTGTTTTTGAGTGGCATTTCTGGGGTCAAAGGGGGAATTTAATTTCCTGTCACATACACCATTTGGTGTCATAGCAATCTGCACGATAATTTTGAAATCGAGTACTCTTCTCTTTGCAGTTCCATAGAGGCATGCTCTGTTATCGTGGTACCATTTCAGTACAGGACGGCTGCAGGCAGCCTGCAGGGCTTCGTCTTACTTCGTAGTAGCAACTCGATGAAAAGTTAGGACTAAGGTAGTCAATGCAGAGAGGTAAATATCTCTGGAGGGCAAGTCATTCACCCTAAAAGGTTATCTGCAGGATGTTTGCCTTCTGGAGGGGCCGATCTCTCACCGCTAACTATAGAAGGAGCACAAATAACCATCTTAGATAAGGTGTCTAACTTTCAGACAGTTGACGGCAAGAAGAAAATTGTTTTCAAGAAACTCAGAAGGAGCTTTCTTACTGCCTTCAGTGGAGAGAGCCTTTGTGCCCTCTAGATCAGCGTGTCAACATTTTCATATTTATGGATGCATTTAGGAAGTTTCTTCTCACATCAAAACGTATAGAGGCTTTTGCTAGCACTTCGAGGTTTAGCCAGTACCCATCGTTAATGCTGTATAGACATGGAAAAAGAAAAAAAAAATCCTGCCATTATATAAGACACTGAACTAGACCTGCTCAGAAGGTTTTTTGGAACTGTCCAGGTTTCGAGTTCCAGGCCCAGCTGGAAATAAACATTAATCTTCCCATTGCCTCCCTAGAACTTGACAAAGAGGGAGTGAAGTCAATGTCTGCAAGCTGATACTAACGGTCTGATGACAGCTAGTGGTCTGTGTGCTTGCCTGCAAAGACATTACACCACCATTCACGAGCAGGAGAAAACACTTACGTGTAAAGAAATCCTGGATATTATTATTGCAGGCTAATTTAATCTGTGATTTTTCTCTGGGAGAATATTTTATCTAATGTACAAACAGCAATTGTTTCCTTGCAAATGAACTGAGCTCCTGAATCAAGGCTGTTAGAAGTTCTGAGTCCGGTTTTGCTGTCTTTGCCTTTGTTGTATTATTTTCTACTTAAACATGGGAAAACCTGCCCTTATAAACAGAGTCAGAGCTGAGTATGAAGCAGTGCTTAAAAATCAAAAAGTTACTCACATCCCCAGGTCCCCACTCTGCTTTGAAATTACATGTAGCCAACATGAAAACAGAAGTTGCTTTTTGATAGAGCTCAGTCTCCTAAATTGTTTTAGCAAGGGCCCGGATATGCCAACATGGACATTAGCTGAGACTGAGCGCTCATCCCCTGCTAGGACTGAGCCCTTCACTCCTGCTCAGCTGTACTGTTCATTTGCAGTTCAGGGACCGGCTTTTATTATTGTCATTTTTATTTTGGGGGACGAATTGCCTAACATGCACTATTGGTTGTTTTTTGGGGAATACAGATAAATGGTTTGGCTGATGACTCTGCCTCAGGCCACTTTTTAAGTAACTTACAGCTACTCTCTGACAGCAGTTGCCAGAAGACTCCCAAGCCGTGCCAAGGATCCTCAGCAGGAACAAAGCAACATAAGCTGCTGACTGCAATGCAGCTTCCTTCCAGCCAGCAGAAAGCCTGGAGACCTCTTACTCGACTTCTGACATAATATGTATTCAAAATTATCTTCCTGACGTGCTTCTCAGCAGTCAATACTGATTTTTTTGAAGGAAAGGAAAAGGCAATTTTTTAGCTCTTAAATGAAATCAAATATTATCCAAAAGTCCGCATCGCTACCTGGCAATAATTTCTAACATGCTCTTTAAAATTTTTCCTATTTTAATCACTAGTGATAGTTTTTACGGGACTTTCTCAACTGAGCACGTAAGTTTCCTCCAGAGAGAGCAAAAACTCTCTGAGCTAATACGGAGCACTTTAGCAGGCACAAAAGTGTGGCTAACAATGTTCTTAAAAATGCTACAAGAGACTGAAAGAAAATGAAAACAGTCAGCGAGATCATGCCAGAGAAGAACAAACCCCAATATTTCGAGGAAACGGCAAACGCCTCAGCGACTTACCTTGTCGCACGCACCCAATCTCTCTTTTTCTAAGAGTTTCCTGGTCTCCCTCTCCCAATAGGCCATCAGCGCTTCCCTGCTGAAAGTCCCCGTCGGTGTTTTCTCCGTCAGGCTCTTCTGCCGTTGTCCCACCGGAAGGTTACGGTCGGGCTCTATGTCCTCCAGCTCCCGCTCCAGCTCCTTCAGCTCCTCTTCAGTGAGAGAAGCGAGGAGCTCATCTTCATCAATGTCTTCATATTTACTGAGCTCTCTTCTGTAGCCAAAGGTAGACATGGTCCCGCTTGGTCAGGCTGGTACAAACTTGAAGTGACTAGGCATTCAAGAAGGCTGAAGCAAGCAAGCTGTGTCTCGTTTGGTCAGCAACTGTTTCCCTGCGTAGCCGAGGCACCCTTTTAAGAGTAATCATCAGGGGCTTACGACAATGCACGAAGGGATGAAAGCATGCTCCGTTTTAAGCATCAGACGTCAGCTAGACATCTGAACAGCAAGAATGTCCCAACCCTAGTGTTTGCAGGTCCCTTAAAGAGGGGGATTATTGACACAGTGGCCATGGCCATATTTAGAGCAGGCGGCTAGCGGGAGAATACCAGCCTCGCAGACGGGGGGGGTGGCAGCAAATAAAATCCCGGGCGCATTTACACCGACTTTGTGTCCAAACTGCAGTAGAGAAAGAATAATACAAATCCATTTAATCCTGAGCTGCCACAGGGGCTGGAAATAAAACACCCTCGCCATTGTTCAGCAGACTTCCTCTCATTTTCACGGCTTTCGAGCGGAACAGCGCTGTTATCCTGCCAAGGTGTTTGCAGGAGGTTGGGATCGGTGGGAAGGCAGCCCGAGGGGAGGAGGTCGGCGTGCCGGCGCCCGTGGGGAGCACTGCTCCCGCAATGTCACGCCTCGCCTGTAGCAAATCACACAACTGGATTATTTATTAATTCCCCCCTTTTTTTGAGGCGGGGGGAATTGGAGGGAGGGAGAGAGAATCAGCTTGACATGTCCATTTGGAGCTCCTGTGCGATTTTCTTTCACATGGAGAACTGTGCTCTGCTGGGGTAGTGAGCAGAGTCCCCCAGGGCTTTAGGGGGAACCAGCCCTCGGCGGGCAGCGGGGCTCTGTCTTCATCACGTCTGACAGCCCCTAGCAAATGAAGGCCTCTAGTGGCTATTTTAGTTAATGGCTATTGCTTGCTGTAGCTGACTGATGTGCAGCTGGAGGGTGCCCTTCAACTCTTAATTTTAAATGTATATCTACATTATCATGTCCGCTATTAAATGATATATTATTCTGATATTATTTTTATAGACAGGTATCTTCCAATGTAAGAAACTACAGAATGAAAGGTTGAACTTCACACTGTTTTTTTCTTTTCTTTATTAGCAGTGAATGATGGTGAACTAGCAATGTTTTCTGAAACGTGCAGGCCAGCAATATCTGCAAACCTGTGTTGTGAGAGAGAGAGAGAGGAAGAGAGAAAGACAGAGAAAAGGCGGGTTTTGGTACAGGGAAATAGGAGCACATCCATAATAACATATATTAACCTTATTAAATAATAATACACAGTGAGTTTATTTTTAGATAGTCAAGTCAGTATTTAATGGAAATGCAAGTGAAAATAATTTGAAGTATTGCTCTTGTCCAACATCATCTCTTTTTGGTTAGTGTGGATTGGACACCTGAACTGATGTATGATGTTTAGCTAAATTCCTCATTTAGTTTTATTATTATGCATATTGCTTTATTGGCAATGGAGAGAGGAGATTGAGCATGATTTTCATAAACAATTTTGATAAAGAAATTACATTTTTCCTTTGATCATTTTTCTATATGGATTTCGTGCAGTTTAGCTTGCTCAAGAAGTGGGATGCAAGCTTAGTCTTCCCTAACACACAAAATACATTAATAAAGCAGACTAAAGAATACTGTGCATCTTAAAATAAAATAAATATTTGCAGGTCATTTACATTGACCAAATCTTTGCATAAAATAAAAAGGAGGAAGATGCAAAACAGTTTGGTTTATGGAGCGAAGAGTGTTACCTTCATGGTATAAGACACTGTGATGGGTCACCTGTATCTAGACAAGTGGGTGGGTCAGTAGAGCTTCTGTTCACTCTTTCAGCTGCACTTGCAGAAATGATCCTTAGGCCAAATTCTGTGAAATGGCAGGAAAAAAATAATAAGTACCTTTTTTCTTTTAACTTTGCATTGTGAATGCTGACGCTGGCATTAATTAAATATATATATAACAGAACTCGGAGCAATTTTGTTTCTTCAGTATGTCTAGGACAATGGTTCACTTCGTTATCATTGGAGTTAGCCAGAGAAGCAGCACAAAAAAATTATCTTTCCTGGGCGCATTTTTGCAGACAACATTGTGTTGCAAACATTTTTAGGTGGAGTTGGTTAGAAAATTTGCACTGGACAGATTTTCTGGAAAATGCTGATTGAAACTGAAATGATTTTAGAAATGTTCTATATTTTATTAGTACAATGTTGTCAAGTACAACGTTGATATGTACAATATTAAAAGCAAAAACGTTGTTAAAAATGAAATCTATTCAAATGTACTGTTTCCCAGAAAATTCTGAGCTTTCTGCTTTTCCTTTTTTCCTCAGATGATACAACAAAATTTGTAAGTCTCTGAATTCTCCTGGGCTGAGAGTCCATAATACAAAGTAAAAACATACAGATACCTGAATTGTCTATTTAAAATTTTCTATGTACAATTCAAATTTTCCAAACCCAAAGGAACTTCAAAAGCAATGTGCATTACCCACTTGTAAAATAATATTCCAAAGGAAGATTTAGTCCAGTCCTTGGCAGCAACATGAATATTACCTTCAATGCTACTCCTTGCTGAGGCATGATACAACACTGGGCCAGTGGAGATGTTTTTCTATATATAAAATATCAGTGATGTCCATTGCAGCCATGAGATAAGAGAATTTAAAGATGTTACTAAAGATGGACAAGGTATTTTATTGCAAATGTCTCCCCTGAAGCAGGGGGGAAATTGGCACAGTTAGGTGAGGTAATGAGAGGTTTGGGTCCTTTCTTAATCCTGTACATGTCCCTCATGGTAATTCAGGACCCATTCTTTATACGGAGAAGGCCAAGGGTGAAGACCCATGAACACTCTCTAGAACAATTTTAATAAAAGTAATAAGGCTGTAGCACATGGCAAATTACATACATAAAAAGGATGCACACAAAAACTGTAAAGCTAAGTACTCACAGGTCAGAAAATGCGGGGGCTAATCAACAGTCCTTGCCTGTTGATGAGCACTGAAACACAGTCCTTAATTCCATAATTCTGTAGTCATATACTTTGATTCCAGACCCATGTGTCCCCAGGACCTTTACTCTTGTTCAGTGTACAGGAGAGATCATGCGCATTTAATAAACAGCCTTTCAGCATTTTGTTTTGCCCCTTGTGCTTCAGCATATCAAGACTACCAATGGCTTTATTTGTCCAGCGGCCCTTTCAGGAGATGTGAAGGTGTTACCACCTTTGTGAGGAGGAAAAATAGAGGTAGAGAGACCTTAAGACTGAAAGTATCCACTAATTTGGAGTTTAGGATTCCCTGTTTGGGGTATTGGGCAGTATGCCGCACTTCAGCTAGTCAGGGCTCAGTTCCTGTGGGCACCAGCCACTGCTGAAGCTGCCCACCACTTTGACAGTTCAGATCACAGGTTAACACTCAAATGATTTAATTACGATTGAATTGACTTGTCCAGCTTCTGAGAGGAACTCTGCTGCAAAGACAGGAGTGATTGTGTTTTCTGGTTCTCAGCATTCCTGCCTGAAACTTTTTGTTCTTGTTCCACAGTCCCATTTCTCAGGCATTATACGTGTTCGGATTTCTGCAAAAAACAAGCAAAAAATAGCAGTCTGAGCATCCTGTTATAGGTCCCAGGCTATGTGCTCGACCACACCATTATAAACAGTTTAGGAAGAGACCTTGTGCTAGTGAGGTGGCCCAGTGAACTTCCTGCCGTCACAAAAGGCAGGACAGCAGAGTGTGAGCCGTATGTAGTAGGCGAGGGCAGGTTTATACTGGCTGCTTTGACAGCTGTTCAGGATGAATCCTCCAAAGTGCTTCGCCATCTCCTAACAGAAAACCCAAACTCACCTCCCTAACGCCCTGCTGAAATCCTGTATGCAGGGAACAAACCATTTCACGTATGGGCCATGAAAACTCATCACTCAACAACAGAGTTATTAAAAGGTTTGTTCCCTTCAGGACCTGGGCTAAGATGAGGGAAGATAAGAACTGGGAGCGCCCATTTAATAGGAGCAGGATTCATGCTGCCATTGCAGATACTTGGCACCCAGGTTCCTGGCTTCGAGTGGGACGGAGCCCACTCAGCAGCAGCGAGATTGTAGACAAGACTTTCAGTCTTGTGATCTATTTTCTTGGTTTTAAAAGAAGTGGGTTTTTTTCCTTTCCAAGCAATTAACTAGTTCAAGCAGCAGCCTAGGAAACTCTGTTCTGCTTCTCACACGTTTCCACACTTTGGGCACGTTGGCCCAATGGCTGACAGGACGCGAGCAGCACCTGAGGGGTGGTACTCACCCCCCAGCAGGGCAAAGCCCACAGTTTAAATTTTACTTCCACTTGGGTGAGTGCAGGGAAAACTAGAGGCAAGCAAAGAGAGGGCTGCGCAACCTTGTCCTCAGGCGCGGGACACGGCCGGCCCCAGGACAGCGGCTATTTCGGTCCCGGTTCCTGAGGACAGCCTGTCAGACAGATGCGTTGGCTCGTACTGAGCTGCAGTCCCACGCTGCAGAAACAAGTCCAATTGCCATAGAGCACATTAAAAACAATGCACCACAGCACGTCTGGGCTTTCCCCATCTCTCCCGCTGCCCTTCTGCCTGCCATGCTCGCTCCCACCGCCCCCCACCGCTTTTGCACCCCTCGTTCCTCAACCAGCTCCTTCCCTCCTGCCGTCCCCTCACGCAGACCCCGAGGCGCCCGCCCCTGCGCTCTCCCACCTTCCCCTTTCCTGCCTCCGTGCTGCTGCGCTGCCTTCTCCATCCCCGGCCCTGCGGGCCCCCCTCGCCTGCCCTCCCTGCACAGCCCCTCGCTGTCCTCACCCACCTCCGCGGCCGGTTCCCCGAGCTCTCCTTCCCTCCCCTCCTCGCACGCCCCCTCTCCTGCCCCCGTGCTCCGCTGCCTGCCTTCCCCCTCTCACCTACATCAAATGAGATAGATAGATAGATAGATAGATAGACAGACAGATAGACAGACAGACAGACAGACAGACAGACAGACAGACGTGCGTGTGTGTGTCTCAATTTCTGTGTGCTGCTTGCACAGGCCCAGGTTGAATGCAGAGTCCACATCGGCCCGGAGAGACAAAGGGTCAGCCACCTGGCACCCCAACAGGACCGCGCGGCAGACTGATGGGACAAGCTGCAGCTCTTTCTCCCAGGAGACTTGTGAAAATTGTGCACACCGTCCTGTTCCTGAAAAGGATGTGTCATCACCTACATTTAACAGTGGTATCAGCAGAGCGAATGGGATAAAGCATGCACTGAAGGCATTTGAAGGAACAATTTTTCAGCTGCTTTTCTCTATGCCAGATGATTCTGTTGTCCAGTCCATCTCTCCTGGTGATGCCATAAACAGGGAGTCACATGGGAGGAAAAGATCTTTCCCTTCATCCATGCTGGGAAAACAAAAAATGGGGTAAGTTTAAAGATGACCCTGATCTAAAATCAGTCTTTGCTTGGGAATCGGCCTCAGCATCCTAACTCAAAGACGGATTTTTCCCACCGATCCCCTGCAGCACACCCCAGGCTACCGGGAGGGCAGATTCCAGGTCCAGATTGTAGCTTGACAATTTGGACGCACCACAAACAGTGATCAGCTTTCACTCAAAAACATGTGCATGTGGGCTGCCTTATTGCTCACATTAGTTTTGAAAACAGCATTCCCAACAGCTGCTGGGGACATAACCAGAAGTCTATATACAACATTACATACCAACAAGCCATGGGGCAACCCCTAATCTAATGCATTTTGATGGCAGGGGTGTTTGGGTTGCCTTGCTTAACAAGAAGACCGAAGAGTCATAGAGAGTGAAGAAGTGAATGGCTGGGATAGCGCTGCTGATGGGAAGTGCGTAAGCATCAGTCTTGGAAGGGGATTCAAGAGGTCGACCTGGCTGCAGGGAAGCACCGGGGGAAAAAAATTCATCTGGGTGCAAATAAGAACATTTCTGGACTACCAAATTCCTCAACCTTTGATTAAAAGAAGGAAAACTCACTGCCCACATTGCACAGGCACCCGGTGTCCTTCGTGCACGGATCCTGAAGTTCTATTTGATTATACAGAGAGGAATGCAGCTGGGTGCCAAGGGTGCAGCAGACTCGGGGTTTATTGCCCCTTTTGCCTACCTGAATCACACTAAAATAGGGAAGGCGAATAAACTGAATAACCGTCATTCTCATTCCCAGTTTTCTTTCCTTCCTACACAGCTGATACTTTTTAATCATCTTGTGTCAGTACAATGTCATGATCTGTAACAACAGCGCGAGATGAACATGCTTATCTTTGACAGCACAAACTATTCCTGCCAGGGTTTTGCTCAACCCAAGTGCTTCTCCACATCTCTGCAGACTGGCCGTTTCCTCAGTGCCAGTTTCTGCCACACCAAAAAGATAAACTGGCTTGTACGCAATGATGGTCTTAATGCTCTGGCTTTCGTATAGCTGCTCTTATCCCTCAGAAAGAATCTCAGTGTGCTTTACAAACATTGCCAACAGATTTACAAACTATATATAGAAATCATTTCACTTGCTACCGATGTACAGACATAGGATGACCACAGCAGCTGTTTGGAATTACATCGCGATATTGCCCAACAGGTTTGGACAGGAAGTAGAGGCCCCTCTATTGCAAAGGAAGTAGCAGAGGAACTGCTGCATGCACAAAAAATGTGGGTTTTGGAAGTGCAGTTTGAATGGGACGCTGTTTAGGCATCTGCAGTTAGCCTATTCTTTCCCGAAAAAGCATGATAAAATAGGTAATATCTGCCAGTGTAAGCATTATATTATTCGTGGTGGTATTTGCAAATATACTATATTTGCATGTCCAGGTCAGGTGTTCTTAAATTATAAGTGATTATAAAAAGTGCATGGACTTAATCCTTTGTTGAATATCCTAGTCCCATATGGCTCTCCCGTGTAGCTTAGCCAAACCTACAGTTTGCCATTCAGATAAAAAATTTGCTCTATTTCTTTATACACAGAGAGCAATACAGGTACTTACTTCTATATTTAGCATTTCCTTAGTTTTTGTAACTTTTTTTTAACAGTATGTGTTTATGAAGATTTTTTTAAAGAGGAGATCCCACAAATATAAACAAGTGATGTAATTCATAGGGAATTAAATACAAGCAGCAGTACTAAGTAAGTAAATTCTCTACTTTATTGTCTTTATTTATGTCTGTTTTTTAAATAGTCCATATTAATGATGATGGGAGTTCTGGGCACCATGTGCATAATATGCAGACAAAAGGCAATGGTTTTGTCTGAACAAATGCAGAGATTTCTACTGAAAATGTGAATTTTGAAAATTAAATGTAAATACCTCGTACATATCACCAGAGCTACACTGTTATATCAGCATTATGACTACTAACAATTTACTAATATATTCTTACAGCTTTTCAGGAGAACCATGAAACACAGATTCCTCAGGGAATATTTCTCCTGATTTAAGTATCTCTTTTGCTCGTGTGAGTGTCACTTAAGGGAGCATTTCAGAGAGAAAATGCTTCCCATTGCAATATATACCTTTAAATATTTATACAGTAATTTAGTGCACTTCCCCATGTACTTCTTTCTGATTTATCCAGTGTTTGCCCTGGTAAAGAATCGGGATGGATTTCTTTGAAGACTGCTCCATGCATTTGGAGACAGACAGTGTATTTTTGAATCAAGGTCGTGATCTGTAGGGTGCAGAAAAGGCCTCTGAAGGATAGACAACTTGGGTGGCAAGGTGCCAGTTTTAAGTACTGCAGCCTAAACAAAAAATTTCCAGTGGAAAGGTCAGGGAGAGAAGCCAGAATAGGGCCATTAAGGCTGAAAATCAGTTTGGCTGGAATTACTTTTCTTGATACCATTTTCATGAGCAGACATCTATCCGTCCTAAGGCTCACAGGAAAAAAAAGTGGGGCGAGGCTTTAAAAGCACTGATTCAGCAGGCAGAGTGCACCAGGGAGGCAAAGCTGGCTACACGGAAGACACGGAGGTGAGGGCAAGAGACTGTTGATTAGGTGCGTATTAAAGGGAGCGATGGAAAAGCAAAAGAGAAGAGACCTGTTCTACAGAGATAAGTGCTCATGAATTTATGCCACTTTTCTCCATGCAAATCATAAAGAGCAGGAATATTTAGAAGCCTTTTTCTACCCCAAGTAAGGGTCAGAAAAAATCCCTTTGCCCACCCCAAAGTAGGCACAGAAGAGCCCGTGGCTTTGTGACTGTGTTTTTCCATGCATGACTCCCATACTATCAGCAATAGCCTGAGAAAGGGCAGCTCAGGCACAAAGAGCCCGAGCCAGAACACCGAGTGCTGCAGTGAAACAGTAAAATTGTTCCCCCTTGATACCCAGAACAAGGATCTGTCGTGCCAGCTCCGAGGATCAGATGGTAGCCAGTGCATGGAAGTTTTATGGAAGGTACATGACATTATAGTCCCTACAGGGAATAGCTGGTCATATACAGAACTTATGGCTATGGTTTGGTCCTTCACCAAGCTATGAAAACACTTACAGCTACAAAGTCCATCTTGCTGGTGCTGCAAAGGCTGACATAACCACTGTTGAATGTCTGGCTCCTTGGAGAGCTCATCAGTCTGGTGCAGCTGCTTGTGTCAGATTTTATGAGAAACAGAGACCAAATGATACCTCTGCTTTCAAACACGGTCCCCAAACTGATAGAAGTCCCTACCCCAGAGCATGCCTGAATCAATGCCAGGGCATTTAATTACTTCTAGCCAACATCGTCCATAGGGTGGACATGCCATGGAATTGGGTTGCGGTGGAACACCCCATGAGTCACACCCAAATAGCAGAGAAAATTAAATCCCAGCGTTGCAAGGGTTCAATCACAGTCCAAGCAGGTTAAAAAAGGAGTAGTTTTTTCCTACCAATTTCTTCTTCCAGCTGGGGCTGCTGCCTTTGTCTCTTTTCACACAATCACCAGTCCTAGACCAGTTACATTTCCTGCTCCCACCAGCACATACTCAAGTCCATAAAAGTAGTATTCAATGGTCTGGCTGCAAAACACAGGAGTTGAAAGACTTGTGTTCAATTCCTAGCTGTGCCATAAGCATGACATGGGGTAAACAGCTCCCTTTCTGTGTCTATCTCACCTTACATTCCATTTAAAACAAAGTCTTGCCCCTCCTTCCTCCATTCAGTTCACAGATGCCTTGAAAGCATTCAAGATGCTTTCTCATGATGTTGTACTTCCTTAGCATCCGGGGCTGGGGGAGGAAGTCTTCAATAAATAAACAACTTCAATGTTGAAGGACAGAAAAGCTTTAAAACAGGATTAGGCCACCTTCTGTAACAGGCTACCAAACAACAAAAAGGGCCCAGATGTATTGTTTAAAAGATAAACACAATAATAGCATGTCTTTTTAGCTTACCTAATGATATTCTAAGGAGTAGTTCATGGTATTTTAAACACTTGGGGCAATGCTCTATCCTAGAACTGAATGCTTTGATGCCACAGGCAATGTAACTATTGCCTGAGGCGTGTAGAAAGTCCTAAATATAAACCTTGGCCCATGAACTAAAATTACTAATGGAATTTGGCTCTAGCCACAGAAAGGGTTTAAAATCTCCTGTCTAAAGCCCTATTTGATCATGTTTCCTTTGCTGGTTGCAGTATACTGTATCAGATATGTGACTACCCATATTCTTGCTTTGTGGTCACTGTATTCATTAAAATTACCACTATTTAAGACTTATTAAGCCCGTATTTCTGTTTAGGAATTCCCACATAAAAATATCAGTTTATAGGTTATGCAGCATACATGCATTTAGCCTGGTATGTCTAGGATGTATTGGCCGGCGGAGCCTTGACTGCAGAGAGCCGTGTTGGGTTCACTGGGCACTCTGTGCCCAGGCCATGCCTGCAGTCACCAGCCACCCGGGGCATCCTGCTGTCAGGGGCCTGGCCCAGATGCCAGATACCTAGAAATTTTTCACAAGTGACCGAATTCTTCTTTTTCTGACAAAAAACCAGAGGACATGTCTTGGAAAGCCAGATGAATAGTGGCCTTAGTGGGAGCAGAAGCAGCAATTAAGCCTTCTCTTCAACCCTCTACATGTCCCAGACCAGTAATTTTCACTCCTTCCATTTGCTCCTGTAAATCTGTTGTGAGGAAGGACAGACCCACAAAGGACTGATATAGCTGCCTTGGGAAGTGGAATTTACATCACTGACAGAGGTGTTAATAAGTTATATATGACAATGACGTCCAGCAAATAAGAAATTCTGAAGAACAGGGAGAGCCAGTGAGGGAGCAGGGCAGAAGGATGCTTGAGTTGACCTTTGGTTTGTGTGAGTGTGTGTATGTGTGCGATAACCAGCGTATCTCTTAAATTATGTGTTTGGCTAAACTCTGACTACGCACTATGTAACCCTGACATCCAACAACTGAAATCTTTTCTTAGTTTAGGAGGTTTGGATTCTTTTTTTTTTTTTCGTTTTTTTTTTAACCCAAGATGGAAGGGATGGTAGAACAGCAAAGGGAGTAATTGCAATCCACTTTTAATAGAACAATTTAAAGAATATTTAATCAGATGTGCAGAAGCATACCGCCAAGTGCATCACAGCATGACTGGGGGTGTTGTTTAGTCTGGTCGAGAAGTGATCTGTCAAAACTCTGTAGGAACAATAATTAAAGTTATGACATTGCAACATTTCTCAACCAAGAGGATATACTGCTTGATTTCCTGGTTGGTTTGTCCATCAAAATCTACTCTTTCTTTAGAACAGCCTACTTAAAGTCCCTCAAATTTTGCCAAGCCTGGAAACATGCAGTACTGGCACAAACAGCAGTCATACCTGGGAGCAAACACTTTGCAAAAATAGCTAAAAAGAATCTTTTAAGTGTTTGGAGAATTTTATAAGAGGACCATGATCTTCAAAGTACAAAATGTGCTACATTTCAGGCCACTTACATGACAGACATGCATTTAGTGGTTTAATTTTCTTTGCCAAGCTAAATTAGACATTTATTTTCCAGAGAAACTAACGCCACAAAACGAGAGCAGCAATTGTATTTATCATTTTCATTGGGAAGCCCATCATGAAAATTCTTCTTTTATCCTTTATTCCTCTGAATTCCCATTTAGTGTGTACTGTTCTACGCAATTATTATAGCATCCTTATTCTGATTTTAGCCTGTATTTGGATAGTACAATGTTGTGTTGAAACACGAGCTTTAACGTACTAGTTTTGAAGAAAAATTTGTTCCCATAAAAGAACTATTCGCAACAAATATCAGAATGTTGTGAATGTATATGAAACATCAAGCAGCTCTTTAGCTAGTAAAAAATAGTGAGGAAATGAGTCAAATTACAGACTGTACACAGTTATTTTTTAAAAACTATTCTAAAAGTATCCCTTTTCCATACAGATCATATTCTTTATATAGGATATAGTTCTTGAGAACTGGTGGAAGTAGAAACTTCTTCATGGATGACAGTTTCTGGAGTCTCCTTAACCCCAAGAGTTTACGTATTTTCAGACGACACAGATGTTTCAATGGGCGAGGATTATCTAAAAATAATAGTGAGAGAGAAATGGTGGAAAAATCAATGCCATTAACAATGACTGTAAGCCAGTTCACAATCTCAAAACATGCTCTAATAAAACTAATATCAAAATCTATTACCTTGGGGTGTTATTATTTTGCCACTTCTGAATAAAATATCATTCTTTCCACTTCAGAATTGTGATAATACACAATGCTGACATTAATCAAACTTCTTCTGTCAGATATCTGCTTAACATTATTGCCTCACTTTTGGACTCCTCACTCCGGCTCCAAAGCACCCATCTGAACACCTAAACCAGGATTTTATTTAGCATAATCAATGGTAACTGATGAACGATCTCTCCTTTCCCTAGGTGCACCTTTTAAAAATTGCATGTTGAGGCCAGCCATGGCACCTTCCATTTCTGCTGTATCAATAAGGCACCAGGACCACACCTTCCCATGCTTGGGCCTGCTGAGTCTTCTAAACAAGTACTTCTTACCAGAATTTACATCAGTCAAAAAGCTCAGTTTAATTTAGCCTTCCTGAACATCATAACAAAAACTTTCACCATACTTGAAATATCAGTAGTTAAGACTACCAAATTATTCGGATGTTCTTGTGACACTAACAAAAAGTAGTTCCTCTGCATGCCAATGTAAAATACTGAAGCAAAATTAAATACAGGGTACCAGTTTTAAACCTAAGTATTTTGGTTTTTAACAGCTGATGTTAAATCAAATTCTATTTAAAATTAAAAAAAAAAAGGTCAAATAAAATTAATTCATACAAAGAGAACATTTAATACATTCCCCAACAGATTTTTTCAAGGTGGATGAAACCTATCTCTGGTGCCACCAATGGTGGAAGGTCCAGGTTAATGTGTAGAACTTCAAAAGTAAGGCATACGTAAGAAATATTATTCAATTACAGTATTAGTAATGGCAACTCTAAATGTCTACCATGTAAATTGGAGTTAGGAAATGATGCGTCACAGATTGTGATGGCACACTCATTGTCACCACCTACTACCTTGAACATAACAGGATCTAAAACATGCTCTTACAATAATCCTTGAACGATTAATAGACTTGAGAGATCAAGGGAGCACAAAGAAGGATGGAAGTGTGAGCAATATTCCTCAACAAAAAAAGCTGGGCCCCATAGCTGTGCAATGACTGGTGTCACATGGGTTAATAAGGAGTTTGAGAAGTACCTCAGCGATCTTGCTTAACTAAAAGGGCTTGCCACACAACAGTGATATTCCTTATGAGATTAATTCTTACCAGGCGCAAGTTTGCCATATTCCAGTCAGATTAACCAATTTATGACCAATAGCAATAAGTGAAGATCTGTCTCAATCTGAGGACTGGATGACAGGAACCTGGTTCTTAGCTAGTACACATTTGGACTGCTAAAACACTTTGGATGAATGTCACCTGACATAAGCAATTAAAGTCTCCTATAATAAATCACAACATCATTAACTGGAAGTTAGATATTTACCCAATATCTGACGTATCTCTGTCCATTCTTTCTGTGTTTCTAAGACAAACTTAATTTTTGTGCATAGAGGAACATAATCCATGTAATCTATAAAAACACGAACCACTTTTCCTGCTAAATGTTTCAACCAAGGAACAGCAATAAAGTCACAGAACTGAAAGGGAAAACACATCAAGTCATAATTTCAAAATCTGTGCAGAGGAATGCCAAAATAACACATTTTAAAGCAATTACACAAGATAATTTAAACAAAGTATTAGCAATGACCTTTTACAGTCATAAATTGACGCCTAGGTAGGTTATTTTAAAAGCCATTTTCTTCCATGCTTAACCTTTGTGATCTCTTAATTTGTCTGGACAGGCCTGAAGGCCAATAATTATAACATTGCATAATTTGCAGCACTGTTTTGTTCAACAGCAGTATCTCTTGGGAAACAAATCTACTCCACTGGTTAGGATAGGAACAGAAATTCCAGAATCCTGCTTCATGATTTCTTAAAACTTCCTTCCTAAATTTCTAGTATATGAACCCCAAACTAAACCCACCTATGTACATAGTTTTCTCTATCACAGAGTAGAAAATGAAAAATGGCTGTTTTATTTTTAGGGTCTTTTAAAAAAGGGTTTTGCCAGTATGTTAATCTTAATTCTGCACAATAATCTGGAACGTTTAAAGCTGGCTAATGAAAAGCGCAAAGTAAAGAGAAGGAAGGAAGGTATGTATTTACTGGATTATCCTTTATTACAGAAGAAGTCCACCCGGGGAGAACCTCTTCCTCTGGAGTTGACCACACAAAAGAATTTCCAAAGATATCTTGATGCATACAGTCAAAACACATCTCCACATTATATCCGTGATTGAGCAACAGTCTCAGCATCACCTCATCATTCAAGGCATACTGAATGGCGCTGGGGAAATGCGTATCATTAACCAACATAAAGTAGCAATTGACATTTGCTCCGTAAGATAGGAGTAGCCTTACAATTTCATGGTTGCCAGCTCTCACTGCCACAAGAAGACAGTTTAAAGGATCCTTGTTTGGATTTGCCCCGGCTTTGAGCAATATTTCGGTGCAAAGAATGTCATTGTTAGAAACGCCAAAATAAAGTGCGGTTTTTCTTTCGTCATCGTAACTATTTGAAATGTGTTCAGCCAAGAGAGTATTAACATCAAAACCATTTTCAATGAGGAGCTCTAGACACTGTGAATTCTGGCCATCTGCTGCTGAGTGAACAGGGCTTAACCCACTTTTCTGGATTGCAGTTTGGGATGTGACTGGAATGAGATACTTCAGGGCCCTAAAAAACAGTGAATAAAACTAGTTAGGCATTGCTTCCCTGCATGAAGAAAACGACTCTCATCCAGCTATATGCTAAATTACCAGCTAGTCACTTTACACAAGAAGATCCAAACACAGAAACACCAGTTTTGAGCACTGTCAAATAGGACCTTGTGTTTAACTTTTTCAGTGGTTTTCACTTAGTTCTAGGGAGTATGTTTTGCATTTTGCTTTGTTTATGCTAAAAAACACTTAAAAGTTAATTCAAACTAATGTAACATAGGCACTTCTGAAATATAAATGATCTATACATTTGCAAGTTTACCACAGTCGTCTTCAATGTGACCTTGCGCCATATTGTATCTTAAAGGAAATGTAAAGTCCAAGCTCAGACTCACAGGTAATGCCCCTCATAAGCCGCTTTGTGTATGGGAAGCAGTCCTGCCTTATTAGGCACGTTGCCACTTCCTCCATATTCCAAAAGAAGGGCTATGCAGTCTGGATTACCTCCTCCGGCTGCTTCAAACAGTATCGATGCACCATCATCTGCTAAGGCCTGGACATCTCCACCTCGAAGGAGGATACAGAGTTTATAATTATATCCAAAGTGATTTGCAGATCATCATAAAAACAAGCCAAAGTACTTTCCTCTTCACTTTCAGATGTATTTAAGCTAAAACTTTACTAAAACAAGAAATAGTTCTTGTGGCAAATTTAAAACTCAAAGGCAAAACAAGACTTGGACAGATACAAGTTCAAATGCTCACCTGAGTGGGGTCTGCTTTGACCGTAAGTGTTATAACCGAGGATTTTCAAAATTCTAGTACATTTCAAAAATACCTAATTTCATTAATTAATACCAATATAATTCTGTATATGGAAGGAATGAAGGAAGGAAGGAAGAAAGGAAGGGAGGGAGGGAGAGAGGCATGGAGAGAGGAAGGAAGGAAGGAAGGAAGGAAGGAAGGAAGGAAGGAAGGAAGGAAGGAAGGAACGAACGGAGGAAGGGAGGAAGGAAAGGGGGGGGAGGGGAGAGGGGAGGAGGGAGGGAGGAAGGGAAGGAAGGGGAGTAAAGAGAAACAAAGAAGGGCAAGAAGGGCATGTATAGCAGTAAGTCCCTCCTTGACTGAAATGGATTCGTATCAACTCTGCCACTCCTCTCACATGCATTATGGAAATGTGTAAGCATCACTCCAGTCTAGCAGGAACACTCATAGATGCTTCCTTTCCTTCCCAGAAACCAAATCTTCTGAGTCATCACTATTCTTTCTTTCCTTTTCCATGCTCACCCCAAAACACCTCAGCAACCAGGCAAGACGTGAGCCAGGGCAGAGGTGTATTTCCCTTTCACCTGACTACATACCTTTATGAATAAGATGCTCCAGCACATCACAGTGCCCATATTCAGCAGCAACACCTAATGGTGTAACTCCATATCCATCCTTAAGGTTCACATTTCCACCATTCTTCAGAAGAAGAGCAACAATGTCTTTGCGTCCCTGTTTTGCAGCTTCGTGCATTGCTGACCAACGTTTTACACACGGCTGGTGGATACTACAGTTGTGTTTAATCAGAGTGGATACCATTTCAAAAGAGCCTCTTCTTATAGCTTGAAGATATTTTAAAAAGGAAGCAAATAATACAATCACATTTTCAGGTATATTGTCTTGAAAGTTAAAGACACCTAATAAGTTCAGAAAAGCTTTTCCTTGTGTGCTGGTATGAGGAAATTAAAAAGATTTCCAGTCCTAGAAATCTGGCAATCCAATTTACTGGTAAATAAATGGTAATGTCAGCTGCTCGGGAAATCAAGGTAAACCAACAGAAGTTGGAAAATATGTCAGTGTAGAGCATGGAGGGCAAAAGCAGCACCGCTTCGATTCTGAGAAAGCAGAAGCAGATGTATCACAAGGAAAAGCAACAATAAAAATAACATAATATTTGAATATGGCCCTTACTTCTAAAGTTAGTGCAAACATTACAGGGTCCCCAGAAAATTCCACTTCTGACTTTGTCACCTGGTAACTCTAATCCTGGCGTGTACTCAGTGGCTGTTGTCAGCCAAAGTACAGTTGACATCTGTCATACTTAAAGGCCATGTTCTACCCTTTTGAGGTTCCAGGTTTGAAATTTTCACAGATAATACACCTGCAAATCATTTACATAAAAAATAGCGATCCTGAGTAAGAGTCTAATTTTACTTCTGAACTACCCTTTGGAATAGCAGGTCTCTCCACTGAGTGGTGGGGCAGCTGAGGGAGATATCAGCATCATAGGGTTAGCAAATTTAACTTTTGTGAATGTCCCATTTTACAAGTAAGAAGGTTTGTAAGAGGCCACAGTCTTCATAATTATCCACAATTGCTTTGAAATAGAGTATTACCAAATGTACCTGGAAGCAGAAGTCTTCAGCATTTACCTTTGTACTGAAGAGCCCTTTAATCCAGAGCTTTAAAATTAAAAGGAGTAACTAAATCATATGCATCATCTATTAAGTGTTAAGCATCTGATCCTCTATTTCACTGTGACTAAGATTGAAATGTATGACGCACAACAATATCTACATCCAAATTTTCAGCGCTAAGTGATATAAAAACATAAAAAGCATCACATAAACAATACATAGCTGACAAACCTCATTTTCAGGAGTTTGTATAGAGAAATATTTAGGAAAACAAATTGGCATTATAAGGGGGGAAGACCCTTTTCATAAGGTCTAGTTAAATCTTTGCAGGATTCATTAAAATGAAAGGCTGAAAATAGCTTAAAAGTTTCACAGACTTACAATTATTGAAAAGAGCTGAAACAACGCAAAGCAAGACACTGCAGAGGAACCCTCTAGAAATGCCTCAGGGCCTTAAAATGTTAATACAGTAATCGCATCTGATGAAAGTTAACAAAAATTCAGAGAATTTAATATTTTAATACTGATAATTGTACTATATATTGTATTTTCTTATATTGTATTAATTTCACAGATTGATTCTCTTCAGAAGAATGGAGATGTTTTGACATTCAACTGAAATTAGAAGCTAATATAGCTAAATTACTCATGTATAGTAAAGCTCATTTAAGTCTATCAATAGCATAAAATCTTCCAAAGGAATCATATTTCTTTATATCAGCGTATTACTTAGAAATGCAGTTGAAGCTTATTTTCAGTGCAAGAAGGGAGGGAAATGAGATGGGAGGTTCTGAAATTGAAAATACCTGCCTACTTCAGTAGAAACCATCCAATAAAATTAAAAATCTCCAATAACCTCCAAACCTCCAGAAAAAGTACATTCAAGTTAACGCAACAGCTTATTCTTGTACCATACTTGCACCTTAAGATGGTCAAATAGGAGCAGGTTGGTAAAGGTCTTGCAGCACCTAAAGACACCAAGAAGGTGCCTTGAACAAAAAAATAGGTCCCATTTTCTTAGGAGCAGCTCAGCAATCACCCGAAGCATAAGGAGCATCTTTAAGAGCAGCTCAGTGATCACCGAAAGCATAACGAGTGCTGAACTGAACGCTGGGTCCATTTCACTAAGTGCTGGGCATTTAGTTTCGTCTAAAAAGATGACCAGCATCTAAACCACACAAGCCAACAGAGGTACTCGGGTGAGTACTTAGCGGAGGGGAAGTGCTGCCATTCGCTTTGCTTAAACCCAGGGAGAGGAGGCAACTACCTATGAGAAGTGGAGTTTCTCCTTTGTCGTTTGTGGTGTTGGGCCAAACACCCTTTTCCAGTAACGTTTGTACATTCTCCACAAAGCCGGCTTTTGCTGCCAAAGTTAATGGTGTTTCTCCATCGCATGTTTTGTATTCCCACATTGTTTTATAAGATGCTAGAGGCAAGAAAGTGAGAAAAGATAAAACAAAATTAAAGCACAAGGCTGTTAACACATACACACATACCAGAAATCCTTAAATGCTAAGTCTTTATGAAAATTACCTGTAATTACGTTTAACTTAACCTAACTAGTACTGCCAAACACACTGAATACTGAACAGTAATTTTTGCTCTGTCTGTAGGTTTCTGAACAAAACATTAAAAACGGTTCAAGTTCTTTGCTGGTATGCAAATTTCCCCACAAGAAAATTTGCCTGAATATTTAAACAACATAAGCAAGATGTTCCATGGAGGATTTGATCATACTTTTTTTAATAATCAGTTCTAGCCTGTTGTTGTGCATGGCTGTTTATTGTTCCGTGTTTCTTTGCTGCTCCCCTTATCTCGTGGGATATTTTTACCTTACTCACCATCTAAAATGATTTCAAGTATTTGCTGAATTGGCTGAGCTGCAGCCTCATGCAGTGGAAACCACCCTCTTTCATCAGCTTCATCCAAAGCATATTTCTGTTTCACAAGTTCTTGGAGCCCAAATACTGCACCTTAAAAAATCCAACAGATAAACGAGATGCAGTTGGAAAAACAATATACAGAAAGCTCAGTTTTGCAAAGGGACTATTTTATTTTAGGGTTTTTACCTTGCTTTATGGATGTTACAATTTTCCTATTTTCCTCACTAGGTGGTACAAAACTATCCAAAAAAGAGCAGAAAATAGAAAATATAAACAAAAAGTGGATGCATTATATTATTTATTCAATATTTTCCATTAGGTTCTCATCTGAGCCAACTTTCCTTTGAATGTATCAACTACAATCTTGATGAGCCTCATGACCTCCTAAGTTACACCTGTTCTGTGGACCTTCAGAGTATCCAAAGTTCTCGAGCTAGGCGCAATTCCTGCTGAGGCTGACCTGATAAAAGTCCTAATTTGGTAAAGAATTCTGCCGTAGACTAAAAAGCTGTATTTGCCTCACACTACAGAAATGAGCCCTTCAGATTCAGAAACCTTAGACAGCGAATGAGAATGTGACGGTGTCAGAATGTCAATATTCATTAATGAAGGAGAGTTTCATGGTATCAATGGTACCATTTTCCCTGAAAAAGAGTTGTACTGTTTTTAACAATATCGTTTAAACCTCCATGAGATGGAAGTTAAATGCTGGTGCCTGCTAGTTCCTTGAGATATTTTGGTGATAAAAGCATATTAGAAAATATATCAGATTTAATAAAAAAAAAAGCAGCCAAATAACAAGAATACCCAGTGGCTCTGCTGAGAGCCTTCAGTGGAAAGGAAGATTCCAGTCCTACAACAGGAGCCCCATGAGGACCTAAATCTTCATGAGATCCTACAGGAAATTAGTAAGTATTAACAGTCCCCCAAGACTTACAGTTCTACAGCTTTCCATTTTAGACAGGGCAATCTACAAAATGTATTTATGGGGTTATTGCCGAAGAACTTCTATTAAGCAAAGTTTAGCTTTGTTTCACACATATGCTTTTCATAAGAAGGCAAATGGCCTGAAAAGCTAAGGGAAATATTAGTTCAGCCAAGTGAATCTCATCTCCCTCAGCTCTCATCACCCCACGTAGCTCAGCTGAGCCCTACATTTCCCAGTCATGGGAACCACTCTTAACCATAACATTAATGTCATGTATGAGCCCTCGTGGAACACCCCTGTGGGTTTTTTGTTGTTGTTGTTCTGGGTGGATTTTTCTTGTACACGTATGTATCTGAGTGCACAGGGAAAGGCTGGGACACGGGTACAATTACTGAGCAGACACATGACTAACAAATCAAAATTTACTGCCTTTAAAGTTTGAGGTTTTAGAAATATTTGAGAAAAACAAAATCAGCATTTCTGTTTTGTTTACTCTCTTCAATCATTGCTTCAGGCAGTGCTTCACTGAGAGAGGTCTAATCAAACTAAGAACTGTTTTAAGCATGATATAAGGCATTAAATATCAAGGTCTCAAAACACTGTTAAAATAGGGCATAATCTCTAACACATATTGAATTGACAGTACCTGTCATTATAGCTGGAAGACACTGGTGGTTTGGCCCCATTTGATTCTTGAATGCTAAGCTGTATGGCATACTCAGTGAGCAGATCTTCAACCAAATCTTCTCTTTCATCCATCATTTTTTATGGTGAGCTATAATGATGAGCTATTTTGAAATATACACAGAAATATACTGCTAAGGATCATATCTTGCTTAAGGTATTTTTTTATAATAAAATCAGGTGTTTCCATAAATTTCTTTTAATTTAATAATGTATTGGTGAGCTTATTCCTACTTAAAAATGATAAAATTCCTGTTTAAAAATGGTGATAGAGAAGAAAACAACCCTGGAAACATTTAGTACTAGACATGCCATTTAGGAAAAGCTCTTTTTACTGTTCATACACTACATTTTTCATCTACAGACAAATTCTGGACAATTTGTCAATCATAAAAAGAAACTTTTCCACTTTAGAAAGCTGTGGTCATCAAGTCAGTGAACATATATTTCCATACAAGCATGAATTATGAACAGTAAACAAAGTTATCACCTCATGAATGATTCCTATCAGACACAGGCATTCACAAGGAATTCATGAACATAAACACAAACACATATACATTTAAAAATTATAGACACAAAAAAGAAAAACACTCAAATTGTTTGAGAATTATTTACAGAGAAGGCTTGCAGTTCAGAATGAAACACATGACCAGTTCTAAGGGTGATCACACATTGCACTTATTCAGGATTTACAGAAACGTCAAATTATTTCAGAGAAGCTCTGAACTAACTTGACTTTTTTGCACAGGGAAGGAGCATTTTTTCCCACTTCCTTCACCCAGGGTTGCCCTGGCAGCAGATGCAAGATGGATCCACCAACCAGTGTCATTTGGACACAGGATTTCAGCGTGCTAAAGCCCACGGCACGTCACTACAGTTTAGGTGGTGACACATCATCCAGTTTTGAATTCAGAAGAACTTTACTATCTTTCAATACTTAAAGGGGGCTTATACGAAAAATGGGGACAGACTTTTTAGTAGGCCTGTAGCGGTAGGATAAGGGGGAATGGTTTTAAACTAAAAGAGGGTAGATTTAGACTAGATAGAAGAAATTTTTTACAATGAGGGTGGTGAAACACTGGAACAGTTTGCCCAGAGAGGTGGGGGATGCCCCAGCCCTGGAAACATCCAAGGTCAGGTTGGACGGGGCTCTGAGCAACCTCATCTAGTTGAAGATGTCCCTGCCCATGGCAGGGGGGTTGGACTAAATGATCTTTAAAGGTCCCTTCCAACCCAAACTATTCTATAATTCTGTGAAAAGTTTTCAGCTGTAACCCGTATTCACCTCTCCTCTCCTGGAGCTGGATGGGGATGTTTTCTCAAATAAAAAATAAGGGATTTGAGAGACAATACCAAATGCAAAACCTGCTTTATGTTAATATAATAATGTACAAGATTTTTGGACTTCACAGACAAGTAGTTGTACAACAAAACATTGCAATGGTCTTGTGTCATTAATTATCACTTTTAATGATCATTAATATATTAAAAAAAAAAAAAAAGAAACAAAAACAAAAAACCCCTACAAACACTTGCAAATCTTGCTTTATTTTTACACTGCCAAGGCATGGTCTATCAAAGCAGACTAAGGACTTTGGAGTCTCTGCACTACTTCTGCAGTGATGAAGTTTAATGGACATTCACAGGAGTTCAGTACACAAGCCCAGGTCATGGTCAAGCCATGCCAGCTATTATTTTCAAGGTGTGAGAGTAGTCGGAAGGTTCAGTGGATTAGTAATGGAGTACATCAATCCTTTTAACTATAGTCACCAGCTTAAATTCAGTCTGCTTGTATCACCAACTTTAACTGTGGCTTATGTTCACTACGCTTTTTGCTAGTAGTATCACATCAACCAAATGCCTTGGTAGTAAATTATAACTATAATTGGAAGGTCAGGAATGTTGCTTTTTACATCATCTTCCTGTAGGTTCTTGAAGTGTAAAATGTAGTATTTATATATTGTAAAAGATCTATAAAGAACAAAAACTGAAGTTAATATATGCCTAGCTGCACCTAATTATGTTTTTACAAGTGGGCTTTGCCAAAGTTTCTCTGTTTGATTCGAACTTAGTGGCTTAACACGTTTGTCCTTTAATCAGATGGGGGACACCAGATGTTGCATTATTTTTTAAAAAAGTTTTAAACCACTACTCCCACAGTTTATGCAGTAATGTATTGTATCTACCACACAGAACACTTATCATCACCGAAGTGTTGCACAAATATTAAACAATTATACTAAGCATCTGTTGTATGTTTCTCACAGAACAATCATTGTGGGGTGCCCTAGTCATTTTGCAAATAGAAAAGGAATGTTGTAGAAATTATTTGGAGGCCATTTCTGAAAATGATCTTCAAGGGAAAGTGCTAATCAGATTTCTTTTTAGACTAATTTCTGCATTCTTCCAGTAAATAATAAGTCAATCAAAGTACCATAGCCGATATTATAATTCCATCCCCAAATACTTTACTACATAGTATATTATGATAAAGCTTGCAAACCAAAATTAAATTAGTAAGGGCTTAGAGTCAGATTGACCCAGAAGCTAAAGGTCCCTTGGATTCAGATTCCCACATAATGCAGTATGTACTGGAACCATGGCCCAGGTTTTTAACTGCAAGGATGGACAATCTGAAAGAAAGTGGAAAAAATCTCCACTTCAGTCCCATTTTCTTTGAAGGAAAAAATATACAACTTTGGTCTTGACTGCCACCTCTGACTGCAAAAAAACTTCCACAAATAATAATAAAAAATAGTCATGGACACATTTTCGTTTGGGACTTAGAAGAATAGACCTTTATGTTGTTCACAAAAGACAATGCTTTTCTGAAGGGTTATCTATTCCTTCCTTTTGTGTCTCTAATCAAGGCTTCAGCACAGAAGATTTCACACATAAGTTAGAGTGATGAACTGGTCAGCACAATGCAGACACAAGTACCAAAATCGTTCACATGCTAGCTAATGTTACATCTGCTGCACATCATATTAATGCTTAGAAGTTCTCAAAATTATGTTCTGGCATCCTGAAATTTAGGTAGAACTTCTCATGCAAAAAATATTTCTGAAATTACCGAGAATGCTGACTGACATTCTGTCAGACAGGATGGACAATACGAACTTCTCTGTAATTCTACAAAACAAAAATAACCATGTTCTGAAACTCTTATGATCAAAACAAGCTTATGAAAGCCTATCAAGTTTGTTGCAGCAAAAAGAAATTAATAAGAAGTTGGGGTTTTTTTTAAATAGTTTGCTTTATGCAGAAGGGAAGGTATCCTATGTCAAACTTCCAAGGTGTAATACAAAACACAGCAGCTTCAAAAAGCTACACAAAACAAAGCAGCTGACCATCTTTCTTTCTAAATGCTGCCACAAGTTTCTTATTAACCAGAATGTAAAATTCTCATCAATAAGGCCATGAAACTGAGCCTCTCTTCCTCATCTCTTGTTGGCAATACACTTCGTTGATGGGCAGAATTCTGAGTCAAGGTTCTTTTGTGAGTTTATCTTCATGTTTTAATGAACACTTTCCTAATTCTGATGGCACCTTAAAGCTTCCATCATTTAACCCACAAATATACACTGTTCTGAAGACTGACAAACCTTTTAGACAGCAAAGATAAAATCTCTCTTGGACTACCAGTTTTAGAAGTGTATCTCAATAAACATATCTACAACCTCTTCCTGCCATCAGCTAAAAGGAAAGTACATTTTAGAATAAATTAACATTTCACTGGCAGCTGGGAAGTGCTCCTAATGAGACTAAACAGTTAATTTACATAAGATAATTTATTAAGGAAAAATATGTAACATTCCTAATCTCGTTTTCTCCAAGGCAAACAGAAGCTACCTTCCCTTTCTTCACACCTTTTGTTTTGAACACCCTCCATTTGAAGACTTCATACCATCACTTTGAAGCATCTTTTTCATGAATCATGATCACCCTGGATGGACCTTCATGCCCTGCAAGCCCTACTGAAGTTGCTGTCCTCAGAGAATTGAGACTAAATATTATATTACAGCCCATCATATTATATTTACCCTAGAACCTGAACCAAAAAGACTCCTGAAGACTTATATAGGCCTTAGATTAGACCCTCACGTTGCAAACTCTCTGAAAAAAGGCTGTTTTGGTACATTACAGTATCTTTATGAAGATGCTTACATACAGTTTAGTCCTGTGAGGTGATCAATAACCCCAACGTCACTGATTCCAAGAAGAGTTAAAGCACAGAGCATCTTGCAGGATAGGCATTTAGTAAGAAAATCCTTTTATTTTCAGAAAAATGTATTGCCTTTCTACCTCCCCTTTATCTCCAAAAGATTAGAGGAAGAAATCAGTTTACAGGTCATCATAGAAACTTGTTTTTTTTTTTCTGGTCATACAACATCCACACCCATTTGGTCAGCTATCTCCTGCTTTGCTGTATTCCCCAGAACTGATTATGCCACAGGCAACACACAACTCTGCTTGAACACGGACTTAACCAGACAGGTCTCAGATGAGCAGTGTTTCAGAATTGTTGTATGTACTGTTGTCAAATTATCTTACGCCACAAAAATTAGTAATATTATAAAATGAGAAAGTTAGTAAGGTAGCAAGTGACTGTGACATGGTAGAGTAAGTATAAGGCAAACAGCTCACCACAGCACAAGTGCTGGACACATTGCCAGGGGTCTATACGTGCTTTGAGAGCCTGATTTGCTATATCACTGCTGGTAATACGCTGTGCTGAGGTGACAAGGTTCGACTGAAGCATGGATGTTCCACTAGGATCACAGTGGAATATAACAGCATGGCTGGTACACTCAGCAGCAGCAGCGACATCCCTGCTACATTACGTGACGTAGCAATGAAAAGGCTAAAAAGTTCAGCAGCAAAATCTTGTTCTATTCAAGAATGGACGCTTTGCAATTACCAGACCTAGGCACTAGATCACTAGAAACAATTGTAAATGCTTCCTCTAAACAAGTGTTAGTGTCTGTATTACAAAGAATATTTTCCTTAAACAACATTTTGAGTAGTCTGATATTTTTTCCATTTATGCCTGGAAAAATAAACACATTACTTCTTGCTGTTTTCCTTAAAAAAAAAAAAGTTTTGCTCTCTTAAATTAAGTTACTGTTTTTTCATCAAAAAAAATCTGAACTACTTGCTAATCGTGGTAGTTGCGTCTTTCCTTGGAAAGAAGTGTATCAAGCGCTCATCACTTTTAAACACATAAGTATAAAGTTAACCTTATGTGAGTGTTAATGTTATTCTAATTTCTTATCCTTAAAATAAACTAGACAATCCTAGCTTTGCTCTCTATAAATAGAAGGCCCTTAGGCATGCAAAGAGGTTATTCATAGCAATAAAATAATTAATAGCAATCTAAATTTGGACTCATTCTATTAAATGTTACAGTTTTAAATTATTTCACTGTTAGTCTAACTGGCGAGCATAACATATATTCTCACCTTTTCAACCCATTATCTTGCCACTGTTACTCTGGGGCCTGCATTTTGAACAGCCAGGAATGGCGCCCTGCAAGCTGATGTGTCCTGTGATACTTCTAAAATTAAATACGCAGTTGCTAGATAAATTAAGGTCTGACCTTGTACAACTGTAACATAAGCAGACTCGACCCACAGGAAAGTATTACACATGACTTCTCTAAAATCCTGTCAAATGTAACACGAGGTCTGGACGGTATAATAATATTATCTGTGCCCTCATTGGTTCAACAACTCTCATTAAGAAAATAAATTATTTGCCAACTTAGTCTCACGGGCTACGTTAACAAAATCTGGTAACACATTTACATAAATTAAAACAAATCTGAGAAAGTTTAGCCTTCAACTAGTTGTAGATCCTGCCATGTTACATCACCAAACACTAATCTCTCTCTCTGAGACCAATATGATGCAAAGCTTTACAGATTCATTGACAGCCAATTATAGTACTTATTTGACTAGATTTAACAACTTGAAATTGGACAAAGAAGCAGGAGGCACGGCACCAAGACAGCAGTGATGCAAAAGCAGAATAACCCAAGAGTAACATCAAGAATAGCAGTAGCCAGTAACTTAAATCACAAGCATGGGATGAGGAAGAAGCTGGATCTTCTCTTCTCTAGCTAGACACACTGCAATACCTGTCTTCTTCTGGTTTTAACCAATTAGTTACTATCTTTACCAAAATGAAGGGACAAAAAGGGAACATAACAAATTGAAACAACAAACTTCCAACTTACCTTTAGTTGTTCTGATGAAATGAAATTGTACGCTGTGAACTCTGCCGTGCCCCATGATTCACTTGCATTTATAGAACCATAAAACTGTAAACTTAACTAAGGCACTACATGCATCTCATCTTTGGACACAAGATCAAGAAAACCATTTAATGATGATAAATAATATTCATTGCAACTTCTTTTGCCAGTGCAACCTAAGTAAGTGCAGCAAGCCTCCAAAAAAAACTACAACAGAAGCAGACAAACACAGCTGAGACCCTGCTCTACTGTTGGCTAAGAGCTGATAAGGACAGAAATATATAATAAAAATATGTAAAATACACATTTATAATATATATAAAGAACATAGATGTTTTAATTGCTTACCTTGGGTTCTTCCATTTCCTTTACATAACCAGGATATTATCAGAACTGGTACATATCCGTATTACAAGCACGGTATTGTTGTGCTTTTCAGATCTTTTTAATACTATTTCGCACTGCTATGTAAACAGTGTCCGATTCCAATCTTACATAGTTACTGATTATATATCCATCAGTCAATTATGTTCCATGCATGTAAAGCCAGAGTAAGTAAGACTCTTGTCCAGATACCAAACCATACGGCAATTTCCAAGACTTGATAGTGAGATAAATTCATTGGTGAGACAAAAAAGGGAAGAGAAGTCACAGCTATAGCAAGGCCTTCTTAGGCTGCCTACGCACTGTACATTAACACGCAGGATAATACTCCCAACAGTCCCCAGTGTTAAACAGATAATAAACTGTGAAATGCTATGTGGGTGGTTTGGGGATTTTTTTTTTTTGTTTTCAAACATAGGTAATTATTGTGTGTATTCTGATAGTACTTAGGGCTTGGAGTTGTTATATTTTAAATTATGTATTGAAACAGAGTTTGGCAATTTGGGGAACTTCCTGCTTTATCACTTCTGGATTGATTTCATGAATGGTCTCATCAACGTGGCTGACTGTTTTTTACTCTTTGTACTAGGATGTGGCAAGGACATCTACATTCTTGGGTTGTCTGAACAGATGGTTAGAACTAGTGTTTGAATGATGCTAACTGAGCTAATTTGGCTAAAGAAGATCACCAGGCACAGAACAATTTGTGCTGTGGTCGGTTAGTGTAATCAGGAGATAGATCACCTGGCTGGACCATCACAGAGAAGGGAAAAATACAGGGATGATCCAATCAAAAAGGCTGAAATTTTTAAAGAATGTCATTTTGATAGGAAAGAGAGATTCTCAATGCCTTGGAAAGAAACCCCCACGTCTGTTTGATGCAATCTCAAAGAACACTCGGGAGTGGAGAAGCACAAACCCTCAATTCTGATATAAACTGTATTAATCACTCTGCTTTAGTTACGGAACGGAGGTAGCGCATGTCTTATCCAAAGACTGGCTTTCCGTGAGAACTCTACGATATTCTGAAATTCAGTTTGTTGGGTTTGCTTACCAGTTATGGAAAAGAGGAGCTCAAGAGCAGGCCAAAGGAATTATAAAGAAAAATTTGTCCAGAATAAATACAATATAAAGTTACAATGCAATTATTATTAAATCTTACTCACGATGCAAAACTCACCCTTTAAATTAGCAGCTAGACCATAAAGATAAGACCTAATACAAGGCCAACTGGATCTTCAAATGAACATCATGTTTTCCTCCACCAGTAATTTAAACTGACTTTTTATTGCTCTTTCCTACCATTCTATCTCAAGTCCCTTAATTGAGTTTTCTACTTTCCATCAGTATTTTACAGCTTTTTCTGCTTTATTAACTTATCACATTACCTCAGAAATTACGTATTTGCCATATTCTATTACAGTGATCCTTACTTTTGATTCTGCAGTTAATTAGCTACTTTTAACACAATTTCTTGGTCAAACCAGTCTCACAGCTAAAATTCATCGAAGGTATATGCATGCTTCTGCTTCATAAACAGATTCCAGAAAGTTATCAACTTCAGGAAGACTTGACTGATAAATACATGCACATACAATCCTTTAATATAATAATTTTGCTAAAAATATATATATAACATTCTAATTGTTTATAAGCTTCTGCATTATTTCTAAATTAGACCCTATTCCCAGGCATAAAAAGTTACTTACACATTACATCACTTATGAATCAGAAGGTATTTATTTTTTCCATACATGTTGCAGAAAACTAGAATTCATGTACTAGAAACTTCTACAAACCCTAAAGACATTGTTTCATGAAAGAATGTCAGAAGCTGACACATATTCAAATCACATCTACTACCCCAAAATCTCACGCTGAGTGGACATAAACAGCTTTATTTCCAAATACACATTACACAAAACTGCTCTCAGCAGCTGCCAAACATACTTCTGAAGCTTTAAGGCTTGACACAGTTGTTTGATTCATGAAAGGGAGCTTTGAAATCAACTCTGAAGCTTGGACTAAGGTTGCACTCTGCAAAACATTCTGGAAAATAAAACAAATCAAAAACCATGAACCTGTAATAGTTCTGAAAACTCATTACTGGCAGTTAGCTAGCTATCACTTGGCAAAAATCAGTTGATTTCAAGTACTGTCACCAGCCACACAGAACACATCAACCAAATGTGTATTGCATCTTTACCAGAAATGTGCTGAAAATCTAAATGCAATATACATCATTTATTACTTCTGTGTGATGCACTTCTAGTAACAAATCTTTCAGCGGAGTATTCCTCATTTAGAAACTGCCAAGTTCTGCAAACTGATAATAAGCTGTCTTTAGCAATTTCATGTAGACAACTTCACTAGTAGGAAACATGTTTATATTTAAAAAGGGATATTCAAATCTCCGTGTCTTCTAAGTGCAGCAAAGCATGAACTGTGGTGCACTCCTACAGCATACCCAGCCCACTGGGCTCCACAACTTGGGCTGCCTTTGGATCGGACACCTCTCCTGCATAAACACTGCGCACGGGCCGGCCTGCGATGGTTTCAGGGGCTCGGATCTCAGATGGCAGGCCCAGCAGCCCTTCCCCACGCAGGGACACGCCGACCTCCCGTCCCTGCGGCTCCACAGCAAGGGCCTAGCCGCCTGCCCCCGCAGCGGCCGCCGCACCACATAGACAGGAGGCTTTCTTCAGAGGGGGAGCCCCCGCCGGGCCGGGCCGAGCCGAGCCGGGGCCAGCCTCCCGCGCTGCGCACGAACCGGCGGCGAGCGCCGGGCCGGGCCCGGCTCAAGCGACCGCAGCCCAACAACCCCCTGCGCCCCCGCCGCTAGGCGCATGCGCGCCACCTCACCGCCCTCAGCCGGCGCACGCGCACCGCGCCACCGCCTTCAGACGGCGCATGCGCTGGGCGACACCACACGCCTTGGCGCACGCGCGTCTGCTACGACCCGGCCTGCTTCGCTCTCTGCCCGCCGGGATCGAGAGCCGATGCGGCTGCGGCGCATGCGCAGTCCCGCGTCCTTCGCCATGTCCTCTAGCCGGCCACCGCATGCGCCCGGCGCCACGCACGCGCATGCGCCCGGCTGCTCCGTGGCCGGCGGTGCCCGCGGGAGCTGGCGGGGCGGAGCGGGGCGCTTCGCGCGGCGCAGCCATGGCGGGGGCGCTGAGGAAGGTGAGGCGCCGCGGGGGTCCTTGAGCCGGGCAGCCTGCCGCCCCCTCGTCCTGCGCGGGGGTTCCCTGCCCGCCATGCTCTGCCATGGCGGAGTTTCTGGGGATAAGGTAGGGGGTGCCCGAGCGGGTGAGAGTGCGCGGGGGCGTCCTGCGAGGAAAGGGCTGAGGGGGGCGTGGGGCTCCCTTCCCCTCCCCGGCCCACGGGAGACGGCGGGCCCGGCGCCAGCTGCTCGCGGGGCAGCAGCGACCGTTAGCGGAGGGGGCGGGCCCGTCGTGCGGGGAGGAAGGAGGCGGGTGAGTTCACCCCGCCGCGAGGCTTTCCGGCAGCTGCGTGGTAATGTGAGCTGCTCCTCTCTTCGCGCTCTCCCTGCCCTTGGTGTGCGCTGGTCAAAATACTGCAGATTTGTGGTATGAGGTGTGTGTGGTGGGAGGCGGAGGCTCAAGTCACAGAATGGGCCCTGGCAGGTGTATGTTGAGCCAAGACAAAATAATCACATAGCATGGAAACAGGTGTTTAGGTATATTACATATGTTTATGCTCTCTATGCAGACCACTGGACTTGTAGGATTGGCTGTAGCTGAAAACCCTCATGAGGTACGTCACATGTCTTGTTCTGTATTTAATGGAAATTGTAAGTGAGATCAAAGCTCTTTGTTATGTATTTGCCTATATGGGTATGCTGTGTACCTTAAAGCAGTGCCAACTTAATGAAAGTGTAAAAATGTTCCAAAGTGATAAAGGAAGAAAAGGAATTCTTAAAGGTTTAATTCATATCATTAGGAGTTATTTTGCACATGTACTTTTTGTTGCACGTGCTGATTTCAAAAACCTCCTCTGTGTAAGTACTTTTATGAACTAAGATTTGATTTCTCTCATCTCCAATGCAAAAGCAAAGAACTCTTTAAATTCAGTTCTTCATAAATGGAATTTCTACTTCACAGGGATACAGATTTTTGCTGCCTTGCTATGTTGTGTTTCCAACAAGTACTGAAATAACTTATACCTGTACTAAGGGGATAGGCTAGTCTTACATGATAGAGGCTAACCATGTGGTGCAAAGCCACATCAAGGCCCTCTGATGGCAAGCACTGTTGAGATTGGAATACTTCAGTGGTTCTTGGAACCACGTTAGGTGGTTCTTGTAGCAGTTTGATACTTTCTTTTTACCTCCTCAGGCTCAGTAATGGAAGTATGTTTGCCACATCTTGCTTGCTTATTCAGGAGGCATGAGCTTTGAAAGGACTTCAGTAATTCTTTAATTTCTCTGCTTTGAAATTTCCCACTATGCAACAATTCTATTTCAAAAATGCTTTTGCCACCAATAGTTAGGAGTACTGTCAGAAAGAACTATTGAAAAAATGGTTATTGTTCTGTACAAATTATTCTAGCTTAGTCTACAGCCTTGTCAGACACCTTCTGGGTGAACTTACTATAAATTTTAGTTTTTCCGGTGACTTAAAGCCAAGAGGAAAGAAATCAACAATGCATTAGTTGAAGTGTAGATTCTATGCCAGTCCCCTTTTTGTTTCCTGTTTTTTCTTCTTTGTATTTCTTTGACCGCAGTATTCTGCTTCTATTTCTTGTTGTTCCTATAGGACATCCATTCCTCTTCAGTTAGATAGTTACCCAGCCAACATATAGTCCAAAAGCTGCAATTTCTTCACCCCAGTGTGTCCTTTATCACTGCATTTAAATCCAGCAATAAAAGTTTCAGGTTTTATTTTAATTTAAATCTGTCTGTCACTCAGAACTTTGCACCAGCATGAGGAGAAGTGCCAAAAAAAAAAAAAATCTCATTATGCTTTGGTAGCTTATGTACTTCTTTATATCTTTCCCAGGGAGTTTTTCAGAAACTGATGGTTTAGACGTGAATTTGCCTCATTTTTTAGAAGTATGGTTAGTATTAGAAACACGGCTTTTATTGTTTCCATTTTGCATCAAATGTACTTCAGATTGCAACTTTCTTTTTTCTTCTTTTTTTTTTTTCCTTTGAGGAATCTGGCAGTGGTAACTTCCCAGTCCTGATAAATCCCAGTCTTACCCAAGACAGAGTTAGTTATTTTGTTAATCCTACATTTATGGATTGAATACCATAGCCCTGTATATTTTGTTTATAGGTAATTAGCTAGTAGTTTAAGTAGGACAAAAAGTTAAATAATTCTAGTTGTGTATTTTATCCATGTCTTGTGATCACTTCAGCGCCTACGAATACTGTACACAAAAATCCTTGGTGTCCTGCAAAACATTCCCAAAGATGCAGCATATAGGAAATACACTGAGCAGATTGTAAATCAGCGATTTAATTTGGTGCAAAAGGTAAGTACAGTGCTGTTTCATAAATGTTACACATGAAAAGATTTTTACGATGAGAAGAATGATTTTCAAAATGACTGACTTTTTCAGGAGTATATGTAACTGTCAGGCATCAGTTCAGAAATAATTGAAGTCTTGAGGTTTATTTTTGTTATTGATGGAATATTTTGATGGTATATTAAAAAGAATTGTTGATATTACTGATGTTTTCTGTGAAAATTAGAAGAAAACATAGTTTTTTGAAGATTTGTAGAACAGTGGTAATTTCCACACACTTGCACAAAAAATGTGCATGTGCTCTTACCAATGTAGTATCTTAGCCCAATCCTTGCCTTTGACATTTTAAAACACCTTTTGGTACATTAAACTTCAATACTGGTATTGTGTATTTAAGGTGATAATTGGAAGGTTGCATATCATTTTATAAAAAGCTAAGATCAAAATTTTCTTTCAAGATACATACTAAAGCCCTTAGGTGCTAATACTTCTTTGGATGTCATTAAATAGTACTCGTTCTTTGTATTCATCATTGAGAGTTTGATGTTCGTTTTCCAACAAGAAAAGTGTGTTTCTTTGATAATGTAAAATGACAGAAGCCAGCTAATTTGATGGTAGTTTTGAGGAAGACCAGAGTGTGATCTGGTTAAATTATTGTTTTCATGCTTTATCTGGGCTTTCTACTGCTCAGTAAAACTAAACATGTATTTATATGTATTTGAATACACAGGAGACTGATGTGCAAAAGCTACAGGACAAACTGAATAGTGGTCACATAGAAGAAGTCATTGTACAGGTAAAGGGGAAATTCAAGGTTAGGTACTGTGCAGGGGGAGGGAGCAGTGGTTTTCTGTGTTGCTTTGGCTGAGCTGCTGTTCAGAAAATTGGCAGTTTTCCATATCTTCCTTTGCTGCAAAACAAACAAACAGGAACAAAAAAAAATCTGAAAATGAATTGTCATGTTGTGATTGGGATGACCCTATTAAAACCTAACACAATTACTCATTTACTGTATTATGCTTACATATATACCATGTATATTTACATTGCTTCTTACAGAGTCTAAATCAGTGGAAAGGGCAGATGATGATTGAATAATATTGGGGGATAATCCAAATAGACTGGAAAATATCATGAAGTTGTTGTTGGGAATGCCTAGGTGAACAGACTGTCTGTTTGGGTATTTGGAGGTGATTAAGTATGTTTTTAAGGAAAAAAAAAAAAACAAACCCCCAAAAACACAGTTCCTTTTGATATTTATAGATGAAATTTGTGGTAGTCCCTGACTGTGATAGGTAGTGACGTCACTGAGATAATGAACTGAAATAGAGGTAATTCAATACTTTGGCAATTGTATAGAATTTAAGAATTTGTGTATGGTGTTTATTAACAGGCTGAAAATGAGCTTTCCCTGGCAAGAAAAATGATACAGTGGAAACCATGGGAGCCTCTAGTTGAAGAACCTCCTTCTGACCAGTGGAGATGGCCAATATAATTTTCAAAATGGTGTGACCTCTTGAAAGTCAAAAAAAAAAAGTTAATTATTAATCTATTGTTACTGACAGTTGTCTTTAAATTAAAGATAATAGCTTCATAAAAACATGTTTTTGCTAATGTCCACTTACATCTAGTAATCTAAAGACTTCTTCCAATTCTTGCAAAAATGGATTTAAGAAAATTCTTTTCAGCTGTTGTACAACCTTTGGTTTATTTCCTTTTGTAATTTATTATTAATAGGGTATTCGTGCCTCATTCTGAGTTATTTTTATAATCTGTATTTGTATGTTAACATATACAGATATTATAGGCCATTTGAAATCAAAATCAAAGTTGTAGAAAAGTACAATCCCGCCCTTCTCTCTCACCTTTGGTTGTGTATTTTGGTTGTGTATAAAGACACTGCCAGTGTCTTTATGACCATGCAGATGCTGAGATCAGGGATCTGATGTAATGAATACTAGGCTTACCAAAACTAATGGTTTTTTAGATGCCAGCTGAATCACTGTCTTGAGCTGTCTGACTCCGCTGCCCACGTAAACACCAGTTCTGACTCGGGGGAAGCACTGGGAAGACCCAGGACTGGAGGGATGAGGGGGGGAAGGAAGGCTACCCCTTAAGGTGGCAGACAGCAGGAACAGGTTTCTTGGTTAGCAGGTAGGTTACGATACTTAGCATGATACATGTGGCACTTCAGTATTGGGGTCTTACAAAGGCTTTGTATATAAACATGTATACTTTATGGATTTATTTGCATATTATTGATTCAGACCTTGAATATTACTTAATAATATGAAAAAAAAAGTGGATCTTTCTTGACGCATCTGGCTAGGTTCTTTCAAACATTTAAATGGAAACAGTGCCTGCCTCTTCTGAAAACTTTTGTTTACAGATTTAAGCTTATAAACCCCAAGTAAAATATCCAAACTAGATCTAGGGATACAGTGCGAGTTTGCCTTACTCACATTTTTTCAGTACCATTAATAAAGTTATTGCAAGTTTAAAGATAAGAATATAGCTGTATGACAAAAATCTGCAGTTTGTTCAACGTTTATGATAGAGTGCCACTGCACTACATTACATACTTTGTCATAGCTGCTTTTTCATAGTCATTAGGCCTATAAGTTTACCTGTGACATCATTATTATTAATGATTACATCTTTATATAATATTTCATACAATCAAGGTATTAGGAGATAGGACAGTAGAAGAGAAAAACAGTAAGCATACTTAGGATATTTACACTAGCAACTATTTTCACTGCATTCTGTAGCATTTGGGTTTTTTCCAACTATTATTACTATAATTACAGAAATTTCTAGATTTTTGAAAATTAAAAAAGTGGAAAATATTTTACTTCATTGGTTGGTTTTGAAGGCTTTTTCAGTCTTGAAAAAGGTAGAAGCTGATCTCTTCTGAGATAAAACCACTAGATGGCATTCCAGAAGAGGACTTTGCTAAAGTTAACAAACACAATTTTCACATGAGAAATATTAAATGAAGGCGAATGATGTCAAATGAGAAATGAAGATGAATGGTTTTAGGTAATAAGTCTTGAGCTGATGTGAGAGGAAGCAAAATAAAAAAGAAAGAAAAAAATCCTGAAGTCTAGTATGAATAATATTGGTATGCAATACTTGAGGGCAGGAAAAAAGTTGCCAGAATATGATGGCAACTATTGGAATTCTTTCTGCTCTTTCATAACTGAGTCATTAGTTGAACTCTCTTTTTGCTCAGTTATTTTCTCCACTTCTAAAGCCGTATTTGTCATGTGACTTACAATAGCTCTGCTATAAGCTTGTGAGTTGAGTTGCGGGGGAGAGGAAGTCTCTCTCTTGGCCCATTGCTGCTGAAATTTGATATCCAGTCTTTTAAAACTGAGTTTCACTCATCAAAAGCGTACTCACATCTTCTCCCTTTCACAAATATGTCCTCCGTACAGACCCTAATATAAGTTGTTTACTACCTTGAGGGGATTTTTTTTTTTTAGAGCTGTATTTTCTAATTTATATTCTCAGTGACTTTACTGGTCTATAAGTGTTTATTTCACGTGACTCAAAATAGGATCATTTTCTAAATCTTCCTATCCAAAACACTGGATTAGCCTTCACAAACGCTTTAATTTAGGGATCAATTAACTTGAGTCTTAAAAAGGTTCTACTGAAGTCAACTCTAGGAATCATTAATAAAGATTTTTCAGCTTTCTGAGCTTTTTATCAAATTCTCAGAATGTGTTATGATTTATTTTCATTATCTTATCATTGGTTAAATTTGGTTTCATTATCTTAGCATAAATTAATCATCTGTGCTAAGCAAGATTACTAAATGAATTAGTATTATGTTGTAGCATCAAGTTTAAATAGGAGTTATTGAGAACAAAGGGAGGAAAGAAAATGGATTGCAGTTTTGAGATGTAATGGTGTATGCCTTTTGTACAGTGTTGTGTAAGTTCACGTCATCCTTGTTCCTGGCTAATTTAAAAATGCATCGTTGCCAAGAAGAGAAACAGTAATTTTACCTTGCTATTAACTCTGTAACTAGCTGATATTTAAATCCACACTGTAGCAACAGAACAGTACACATACTTTACAGGCAAGAGAGAATCTATATTAGGAGTACTATGTTGCAAATAATTTGTTTTAAGATGAATATGCTAGCAAGGCATAATTTGGAGACTCACTAATGATTTTGCTTGATTTTTCTCCATTAACTATGTTGGAAATACATGATACAAAAGATTTTATCATTATCTGCTGTAATATGTAAGGTAAATCACTGCAAGCCTTAGAGTTAACAAACTTTAGATCTTTAAAACACTTTGAGA
Source organism: Calonectris borealis (assembly GCF_964195595.1). Lineage (NCBI taxonomy): Eukaryota > Metazoa > Chordata > Aves > Procellariiformes > Procellariidae > Calonectris > Calonectris borealis. The sequence goes on from NC_134312.1 coordinate 25,254,161, forward strand.
TTGTCTGATTGAAGTCATTATGCAAGTGAAAATAACCCTATCTGCAAGGATGGCACCTACTAGAGACAGAGCCTGTTAAACCACAAAAACAGCTTTGGATTGCCATGGAGTGGCAGTACTGAGGTTTTTGTTATTCCTGACGTGCTATCTGGGCTGCCTAACCTATTTTGAGTGGCTGTGTTCTGAACAGCCACTGACATAATTTCTGATCGTGTTCAAAGGCAGATGAGTGAGAGCTGATTTTTTTATTTACAGCATATATGCTATTTCATTAGAAAAAAATGAAAAATCATCTTGCAAACTGAAAATGAGTTTGAATGTTTAATCAAGTTGAATATGTAATACTGATGAAGTGACATAAAATGACCTAGTATATTTCCGTAGAGTTACTGCTGGTCCTATTCTACCCTGAGTTCAAGTTCAATCCAGGTTTTAGAAAAAAGAGCATTAACAGTAGTAATGGGAAATTTCTGTCCTTTTGATGGGAAGCAGGCCCATGTTCAAATGCCTAACAATGTCTGTGAAAGATGGTAACAGCGATCATGGCATACTGTTACCGAGTGTGGATATAATTTCAATGCTTGCTGAAATACAACTTTTTTTTCAGGATTCTCCCAGAGTTGTGACACAGAACTGTGTATTTCACCTCTGAAATGGTTGTGTGAAGTGCGCATAGCCTCGGCTTTCCTGTAGCATGCCGAAACACTTGCAAGAGTTGTCTGAGAAATCACACATCAAACACCAGGAAATTCAGTTTCATATGGTTTTAGTTCTGGTGTAAGTGTCTTAATTTCCGCTCAGCAGCTCAGCCTCGCCAGAACCGCGACCCCAGCGGGGAGAACACGGCTGTCAGGCTGAGCGCACCACGCGGGTGATGCTGGCACGCCGCGGGGACCTGACAGTCTGTAGGGTGGGGGTTATCGGCATCCAAACACACCAACTTTTCCTAACATCCAGGAAACGGTTTTGGGTATTAGCCCGGCTTCTGCCACTATCTGCAGCATAAACTGAAAGGAAAAACGGTGTTTTCTTACGTTAATGCCACTACCAGCCGGTAAGAGTTCATCTTCACCTTGCTATGGACCACAGCGTAGGACGCGGCGGTTGTCAGGATCGCTGCTGTTCCAACGCCGCCTGAGGCCCAGGCGCAGTTACCAGCCCCCGCCCGCCCGGGCGCGCAGCAGCGGGGGCGCAGGCACAAGCTGCTGCAGGTGCTGCGTTCCCAGGCGCTGTGGTGCTCCCCTTAACCGCGGTGGGGTAAATGGAGCCGGGGAGCGCTCCCAGCCTTTCCCTGTCTCACCGCTTCCCTTTCCCCCCCTTTTTGGCCTCCCTCCTCCCCGGGGCGCGCACAGCAGCGCGGGCGGCCCGCCCCGCACGCAGGCCAGGCTCCAGGGGACCGGCCCGCGCCCCCGCCGCCCGGCCACCGCTCCCCCCAGTGCGCATGCTCGCCCTCTGCGCTGCGGGCTGCTGGGCACCGCCCCGTCCCGGTTGCTATAGCTACCGCCACACGCCGCCGGCGCGGGGAGCGGCGCCGCGGGGAGCCGCCCGCGGCGGGAGGCCCTGCGGGAGCCGTGGCGGAAAGTAACGGGTGCGGGGCCGGGCGGGGGAGCCCCAGCCGTGCGCCGAACGGCGGCCGCCGCCGCCTTCCGCCCCCGGTGCGCCCCCTGCCAAGGGCTGCTGTCGCCGGGCGGCACGCCGGGAGGGCCGGGCCGGCGGGTGGTGCCGGGGCCCGGGCGGGCGTCAGGGGTGGCGGGGCGGGGGAGCGGCCCTGCCGGGCGGGAACCGCCCGTTTGCCGGGTCCTGCCGGAGCTTCCCCCCGTTTGCCGTGGGGGTTTTTCATGGCTGTGGGATTTGGATTCTTCCGGCCCACGTCATGTCGGTGGCGGCGCGGCAGAGCTGAAAGGCGTGCTGTCTGCGGGAACGCCGCTCCGTGAAGTCCTGCTATGTATATGTATAGATAGATATAAAGAATTACGCTGACTGCCTGCTGGCAATGCTGAGGAGTATTATGTTTGTTAAACACCAGTGAGAAGGTGTTAAGTGCTTTGCGTTTGGTGCAAGAGAAGACCTATTCTAAATAGGCTGTTTGGGAATAGATACAGAAAAAGCTTTTCAGGTTACTAAGTCACCCATATGTTTGGTAGCAGAAATGTGCTAGGATGCAACTTTAAATAGATACTGGGATTATTCTTGCAGAAAGGTTAAAAACATGCAACTGATACTTTAGGAAATGGAAGATACATCGGACAGTTGCTTTGAAGTTGTTATCATGGCAAGGTCAGGTGCAGAGCAGCCCTCTGCACCCTCAGAAAGAAGAGCAGTCGGAGAGGCCGAGGACGGGGACGGGGACCCAGCAGAGAGGCCTCTGCTTTCAGAAGCTCCAGGCACTGTGCAGTCAGAGGAGGGCTGCGAGCAGCGGTCTTCTCTGGAGCAGTCAGCTCTGAAGGAACGGGAGCAGTCAAGTTTAGCACAGTGGGAATTACCCAGCGAAGGACTAGGCAATCAAGAAGTGATCGGAAGTAACGACCAAGATGTATTTAAGCCAGATGCCCCATTCAGCGCATCATCTGAGAGCATATCTCCTGTTACCAAAGAGAATTATTCTACTTTACTTGAATTAAGAAATTCAGAAAGGGAAGAACAAACGTCTCAAAACCCAGTACTATCAGAGAATACGGCAAGTGGGACAGTAACAGGTAAAGAAGTTATTAAAATGTTGGACGTTAAGGCTTTAAAGAGAGTTTTTTTTCTTCAACTTGATTATGGCCTCTTGCACCCTCCATACCCTCATTCTGTTCATGTTTGCTGGTTTTTGGTCTTGAAGTGGCTTTTTAAATTCTTGTGCTTGAAAAGGTGAGGGATGTATTCTTTACCTCAAGTTGCAGTAGCAATTTGTAGACTAATATGGCATTTTATAGAGTGATCTTCATTTCCAGAAATGTGTGTACGTATCCGTGTTTTGTACACGCATTTGAAAACCAGCAGTGCGTAATTCACATGAGTACATGGGCTACTAGCAGTTTAGACTAGACCATAGCAATCACCTCACTATTTTATGTCTCTTGGATTCCCCCGTAACTGACCTGCCACCCTTCTGTTATCCATGCCTTTCTCCTGCAGTCCCCAAACCACTCCCTCATTTCCTGCGCTTATTCCTCTCTGTTCTGGGTGCCCTGTGTCACTTCCTCTTCCCAATTCAGTGCCCTGTTTTCTTAGGCCTTCAAGGCAGGAAGGAGTGCGTCCCGTTCAGCAGGTGAGCACAGTTAGTGACCCTTCGGAGTACGGAGCTGCTGACGGCCGTCCTCCCGGCGGGGCTGCGTTCAGATGCTCTCATCCTGAGTAGCTGGCGATCGCTTCCTAGGAAGGGCACTGTACCAAAGTCAGATAGACTCTTACCTCTAAATCAAAAAGCAGTAATTTCTGGAGCTTCAAGTTAAGTAGATCTGGTTCAGAATGTAGTCTTTGAATGAACACCATGTCAAGTATTGTGTGAAAGACAACAGTGATTCAGCCATTGTATGCTTGTATGGGTCTAAATTGGAGCAGGTTTAGGTTTAGATTTTTCAATAGAAGTTCACTGTATAAATGGGTAACTTTGATTTAAAATTATGCATTTTCAAATAAAACACTGTAACTTTTTAAAAATTGTAGTATGAATGACTTTTCATGTGCTGACAGTATTATATTGGATAGCTCTTTAAAAAGTGTATGATAATACTGTTTCAGCTTTAAAGTAGACTGTCTCTCCAGCTCAAAAATCTATGATTATTCTGCGTTGCAGTGTTTCAATAAAATCATCTCAGGGTAAACTTGAGTTATTTTATTTATTTGTTTGTTTTGAGAAGCATATTAGGAATTAATTTTGGTTTTATTTTTAGGAAGCATGAGTGAGGGCGTTGAAGCTCTTAGAAGGACTAGGGCTAACTTTGATGAAACTATCCAGTCTGAGAAGTTATGTCTTGATCAGGAACATTTGCCTGGGAAAGCAGTTCAACAGGATTACCACATGCCTGATGTCATAACTGTCAGAGTACAAACAGGTAAATGCTGTTTTTAAATATGTATCAATATATATAATCGTGCTTTAATCTCAATCTGTTACAAAAAGAAACAATATTTCTATCTTGAAACTTCCATTTTAACAGGTTCTGATTCATTCCACGATGTAGTTGTAAAAATTGAAAGACCTACCTATCATAAACCATTTCTGGGTGGATATAAGAACAGGATAACAGGAGTGGAATTTCATAATGCAGGATCACAAACGATACCCAAAAAGCGACCTGACAAAGGAATTAAATTATTTTGTAGGGAAACACAGGTAATGCCTTTGTAGTGTCTTTTTAGAATGTTGTTTTTGCCAAAGAGAATAGAATGTTGACACAATTATTTCCAATAGGAATGAGGAAGTAGATCAGAAATCAGTGTGCAATTGAAAGTATTTAGTGGATGAATATCATTAGTCTTGTGAATTTTGTTATAAATAGCTAATTTTGCCACTTATTGTAATGAGGAAAAAAATCTCTGTATATTTTGTTATAATCTGACATGCATTTTTTCCCCAGACGGTTTTTGAAAAAAATAAGCCACAACAAACAAAAAATACAACATCAACACAGATGACTAAAATTGGCCTGTATGTGTCAAATATGACTGACAAACTAGTAAGTCCTGGAAAGTATCTTACAGCGGAAGAATACCATAAACGTCGACTTGAAGCAGTAAGTTCTCATCTGTTTGAAACTGTATTATGAAGTAGTATCTGAATATTTAATGAGTGTTCAGAGTGTTCAAAGAGTGAATTTAACAGTGAACTGGAAAATGTCTGTTTAATCTTCACATTTTGGAATCCTTCAGATACGGGGGAAGCATGTGTCTGCTCATTTACCATATTAGTGTTTTTAATGACATTTGAGACCTCGTGGTTTCTTAAAAATTAAGAATTGTGATTTTACTGGTTTCTGTCTTACAGTAGCAATTAAGCTTCTGTATAGAGCATTAGGGATTAAAATAGGCTTGTCCCTATGGCATTCTCATGGTCTCTTTAGAAGGACCTAATCTACAGACTAGATATGAGGAGGAAATTTTTTACAATGAGGGTGGTGAAACACTGGAACAGGTTGCCCAGAGAGGTGGTAGATGCCCCATCCCTGGAAACATTCAAGGTCAGATTGGACGGGACTCTGAGCAACCTGATCTAGTTGAAGATGTCCCTGCCCATGGCAGGGGAGTTGGACTAGATGACCTTTAAAGGTCCCTTCCAACCCAAACCATTCTATGGTTCTACATGCTTAATGTATGGCCTCAAATGGATAGAGTATTGGGTTAGGATTTAGGAGACCTGCATTCAGCTTATGAGTTTTGTGGGTTTGGGGTTTGTTTATTTGTTTTAACAGGCCTGACAGGTTACCTTTGGCAAACTGTTCTGTTTTCGATTGTGTTCATGCTCCTCCTTTGGCATTAAGGTAGAACCTGGCTGTTCAAACACATGCAATGGGCCTGTGGTGTTTTTTGGTGCGCTGAATCGCCTCATGCAGGCGATTCTGATGACAGATTCTGTATAGTCATTGAGCAGAAGATGCCATTTAGGCATTCCAAATTGCTTTTTGAAAACCACATATTCAGTGACTGCACGCCCAACTTAAGTACACCCAACGTCATGTTAGGCGGGGCACTGCTTTGTAAATGGTCTAGTTGTTAATTTGATTGCTTAAAATAGTCTGAATCTAACTAAATGGAGAAACAGTTGGTTCCCCACGTGTCCAAGTAGGATAATTGTATTGACATGGTTGGCAAGATGCTTTGAAATCTTCTGGGTAGAAGTTTTCTGTAAGAACTTATTTGGTCAGCATCAGCTGACGGCAATAAGCGTCTTGTAGAAGTGGAACCCAAATAGGTAGCCACTTTCTCAGGACTGCCAATATGTTTTACTCTGAACATTACTGCCACTTACTGAAATCTGTAATACATCTGTAGGTAATCTATGATGCACAGTAGAGAGACATCTGCTTGGTGTTGGTTCAAGTTGATGGATTCGCACAGTGCAGTGTAGTTCTATATTGAAATACTAGCTGAAGACATATTCAAGAGAAATGTTTGGTTAAGATGTCCCTAGAGACAGTATAACTGTATTAATGTGGTTTTGTGCTTGATAGTCTTCAATGTTGAACAATGCTAATTAGCTCATGGTATTCACCTGGTGCAAATGCTAACTCAGCTGGCAAAAGCTCAGCCTCGTGCGTTGTGCTCCCTTAACTTAGTATAGTATATTTCTCTAGTTTTTAGTGGCCACAGCTTTGGAAGGTGGATTTTTTTAATTTTCTTTTTTAAGTTCTGTCATAACAGCATTGGTAATTTAACTTTCTTTTTTTTTTACAAATAAAGTGCAATTGATTTTGTGTGTATGTGTGTTGATTCTTGCATTTAGAAATTTAAAAGAAATTTTGCAAATATGTGTCTAAATTCCCAATCTAGACACTATATAAATGGATAGTAAAATGAGGACCTCTGCCCACGATGCTGAAGAGAAAAGAATAAAAAAAATGCATGGCAAAAAGCATTTTTTAAGGAGAGATTTGAAAAAGAAAAATAGACTTCGTAATTGCAGTTTATACTTTAACTTGATTGTTTGAACCTAGTTTCTCGACTGTACTCACTGATTAAACTCCTGCAGTTACCTAAATAAATAACCATACTAGTGTTTAGACTAATAGTACATGACTGGTTTTGTAACATTTAAATTAGTTTGAGTACAAGACAAATGTTAGAAAATGTAGTTAAGTAGCTAGAAAAAATAACAGTCAAGAAAAAAATATTATGCTGTATTGTTTTAAATTCCTGATTCTTTGGTATTGTATCACATATAGGTAATAGTATTACAGACATATTTCCGTCGTTGGCATGCTATAAATGTAGTACAAAATCTGAGGGAAGAAAAGAGGTTAAGGCTGGCATGGGAGGCACAAGAAGAGTTACGGAGAAAAAAAGAGAAAGAAGAAAAACTGAGAAGGGAGCACGAACGAAGACTGAACCCTAAAACAAAAGAAGACTTTGAGCTACTGTACCATGCTTTAGAACGTAAGTTTTTTCTTAAAGGGATACTCTTCAATCAGCAAAAGAGTACAGTTTGTTTAAAACAAACTCTTCTGGTTTTGACATGTTTCTATAGATACTTCCTTGATTTTTTTGACTTACAGTGGAATTTCTTTCATTTTTAAAGAATTATTTGACTTTCATATATTTCTAGAAGCAGAAAAGGCCTTGACTCTGTGTAAGCACTGTTTAGCAATAACTAAAACATCCCTGTGTTATCAACGCTGTTTTCATCACAAATCCAAAACAGCACCATACAAGCTACTATGAAGAAAATTAACTCTATCCCAGCCAAAACCAGCACACCTTTTTAGGAAATAATCAGCTTGTAGAATAATGCTATTTCACAGGGTTGGGGTTTTTTGTTTGTTTTGGTTTGGTTTTTTTGTTTTGTTTTGTTTTTTTCATTCATTGCTAATGTTAAGGTCAGCTAGAGGAATAGGAACTGTTTTTTTGGATCAGAGTTACTTTAATCTTTTCACTTTACATTTTGGATGCTGAAAATAATACCATGAAGAAATTACTATTAAGATCCATCATTTTTCATTTAATATAGATATTTTTTATAATGGATTAAATTTTTGCCCAGAATTTTACAATATATGACTGAGGTTACTCCTTTTGTCCTAGTCTTCTCCCACTTTTTTCCTTTCTAATTTATTCCATGTTTCACGAAACTGTGTTGTCAAAATTTTAAAAATCCATTAGGAGTCCTAGAGGGCATCCTGAAAGACTTACTTTTCCTATTGGAGTGGATGGTGTCTAATATAGGCAAGCACCTCTACACTTTCCTGGAAGAATAAGGTGAATACTGCAGATAATTGATATAACTTACAGGAGAATAATGTTGCAAATGTAACAAAAAAACTAGAGTATGTCTTTTTGGAAAAACAAAACAAATAGAAAGCAGTGGACTTGTACCAGCCTATAATGAAACTGCAAGAGTTCTTTTCAGAATGCTTCCTTTTAAGCAAGATGCTTGCATTGTGACTTGTAACGAATTATATGTTATCTAAGGCTACAGTGCTTGCTTATGATGTAACTCTTCGGTGGTTTGGACATTACTGTCCCTATAGCAGAACTGGCCTAAGTGATTACCTGCTTCATTACAAAGCCATTACCTGACCTACCTTAAACTATCCCAGCTCTTTCTTCCATGGTAAACTGAGCATAAATTTGGTGGTGTGTGTTATTCATAGAGCTTAGGATCATGATTCAAGAATTCCCAAGTTATATGCTAATCTTTTAATACTGTCATACTTTGTGTGGCATTGAACAAATCATTTTGTCTGAATGTATAAATGACTTATAAATATTACCGTTTGTGATAAATGTAAAAATTATTACTGATCTTAAACTTCAGAATTTTGGGAATGGTATCTTCATGAGATTTGTGTTTTGTTAGAGGTTGTTTTCCCCGCCCCCCTTTTTCTTCATAGATAGTTAGCTTTTCACTTTACAAGAATCAAGCCCTTTTAAAGGTGTGTCTGACTACCTAATCACAAGCCAAGGTACTCAAATAATCATTTTTTTCCTCTCTGCTTATGGCAAGTGCTACTATTTAGTATCTGATCTCCTGCAATATTTTCTTTAAAAAAATGCTTCCTAGCTTATGTGCTATCAAATGTACGATCCACTTTTTTTTTTAAGTGTGATGAGTCTTATTTGCAATAGAAACAACAAAACTGAGTTAAAGTTGTGAATAAGTGCTGATATTCCCAATATTTTTAGATTTAAAATTTATGGTTATATAAGTATCTCTTTTGCTTAATTTGATGTCATTGGATTCACAAATAATAAATCTTTCAGCTTTGTATGTTCAGGAATTTAATATCTAGGCAACCTGAAAAAGCATGTGCCACTTCAAAACTGGAACAGAACAAACTCCAGTATTTGAAATGTCTTTTTAACATTTAGTTAAAAATAATGGTCTGGTATCAATCTTTTTGGTTTGTTTTTGTTTACCAGTGTTGACTACATGGAGACTTGCAGTCATGCTCTTTATTTTAATAGAGCTTAGTGGTTCTAGGAAGTTGTTTGTTTTTTTTTTTTTTCTACCTGCATCTGAAACTACTTTTACATTCTTATAGTGTCAACAGTCTACACAAGCTAAATCATTGTGACAGTAATAGAATGAGACTATTGTCCTTTGGAGATCTGTGAAGGTTATTGCTGCTGATCACAACAGGGGGATACTATTACAGGGTCAGCCAGTACAAGCAATTGCTGTTGGTACAAAAACATGCCTGTTGACTGTATGGTGCAAATGAGATGTATCTGTATATTCAGTGTGTCTGCATATAGAGACATTGATTATTTTTTTGAAAAGCATGAACTAATTTGTTTTATAAAAACTGGAATAAAAATTATAATGAGTAAAATCTCTGTAGAACAGATAATCTAAGAGGAATGTTTTTAACTTGATTGCATGTGTGTGGTGAATCAGGAGGTGAGTATTGATGGTAACTGACAGCTTCTTCATTTCTGTAAGTACAAAATTGCTTACTGTATTTATTAGCTCTACCTTTGAAGTTGCTGCCCCCTTCAGGCATATAAAACTTCATGTAAATTAATTCTATACAGTGCTTTTGTTTGCTGAAATGACTTCATTTAAAAATACATCTTTGGGTACTCAGAACTTGTTAGACAGCTGTCATATTAATACCAAAGCTTGGAGAGCCTTAAGGAAATGAATTGAAATATTTTAAAATGGAAAACATAAGGTATTGTAGATAAGGAAGCCACAGGCAGAAAATAAACTTTCTTCCTTTCCTTCCTCCTGCCTCTAATCTTACCTCATAGAGGATGTTATAGGCTTTTTCAGTAAGTGCGCATCACTTATTGGATTGTTTTCTTTACATTGGGTTTTGCTTTTGCATAACTGTTCTGGAACAATAACACTTTGAGATATTATTCAGGAATGTTGAAGTGTCGGATCGTATAAAATTCCCTACAAAACTCCAGATGTATTTGAAATGGAACAGACTCTTCAAAAAAGCCAAGAATTGTTACAATGTATGCAAAGGAAAACACTATTCGGTAAACACAATTTGATTTTACTAACGGATTTCTGTAAGGGCATATTGTCTGTGTATCAGCACTTACAGTCAAAAAATGGGTACTACAAAATAAACCATGATAGACACATATGTATACATCTATGTTTCTGTCATTAAGTAGTCTAACTTACAATTGTAAGTGCAGCAGGTACCTGTGGTTTGGTGATTTGACCCGAAGAGTCAGAAGGCCAGATTCTTATACAGCATGTACTGATTCACATGCTGCTGTCATTATTATCTTGTGGTTTGCATGCCACTTCCACTTGAAGGGTTCTGTTGTGGAAGAGGAAGGGGAGAGTAAAGCAATGACTGTCTAATTATTAATGCGCATCCATCTGCCTTAGATGGCAAAAGATGATACTACTCAAATATTCAGTGTAAGACCTAGGGTGCTAAACGTGACTGTCAGTCAAGTTTTATCTCAGTTTTGGAGGACTTCAAGCTTCTTTAAGATTTTACTCACTTATGCAGGGAGAAGCAGTAATATTCTCAGCACGGAGTACTAGTGGTACCACAGTAAGATCCTGTCCTTAATCTGTTGAGAAGATCTCCGTGGTATCTTTTCTTGTGACTTTGATGAGCAATTGTTTAAAAGTTCCTATTGCTCATACCTTTTGGAGCTGCTTGAGTCTCAAACAGTTATTTTAGATGCAAAACTGTGAAGAAATCTTTTCATCACACGTTTCCACAGAAGCTAAATTCTTTTTCTCACATAGAGCTCCTTTTTCTCCTAACCCATCGTGGAGTTTGGAGTACGAATTGGCAGTTTGGAATTGATGTACACACACACACTCTCACACAACATCTGTATAATTTAGATTCATTTCTGGGCCATTTTGCGTGTATTGAAAATATACGTAACAATCAATTCCCTAACATAGAAACTGGCTTTTAATGGATATTGAAAATTAATTATATTATTTCTTAAATATAAAAGTAGAAGTTTCACTGAAAACATCTTGTAAAAAATACCCAAAATATTTGTATCTGTAGTATGGAGGCAGGAGGAGACTGAACGGATTAACAGAACTCTTACTGGAGCTGAAAGAAAGGCAGCATTTTGTGGACTTCTGGAACAAGAGGCACAGCTGATTTCTTCCATTGGGAGACACAAACTAAATGCAGATGAGGGGAATCAACAAAAAGCAATACTGCACTTTCTGGATAAGGTCAGTGATGTAATTTTAGGCTGACTATAGAGAATACCAAAGTACAGGAACAGCAAAGACATCTGCAAACTACCTGCCAAAAGTAATTTTTGTAGCTTTAACCATTAATCATGTGATGCTAATGTTATAAATATCCAAATTATCTAGTTGTCCATGTCAATACAATTCAGTAAATTTCTTCTTCCAAGCTGAGAATTTCTTAGCTCTGTGACTGATTGAAGGACTAACAGTGCATCATTAAGACTACTAACTACCTGTGTTTATGGTAAGTCTCAGGTGTGTATATATAGTATAAAAAACCAGCACTGAATGGAAGAATTTTGTATTCTGTAACTATTCTGCATAAAAAACCATGATTCTGATGGCACTGTTAACAGCATTAAAGGCTCAAATTCTGACAATTCAGAATGGTTAATTTGAGGTTATAAAGCATCAGGATATTGCATACCATTCTATATTTTGTATTGTGTGCATTACAGTGATGTAGGAATTCGTGCATGAAACTATGCTCTTTCCTAATCTGTTTTTGAAACTTTAAAAATCTGCCTATTAGCTTCTCTTTCAAAAATACTCAGTTTCACTAATCAAAACTAATCATAGAACCATAGAATAGTTTGGATTGGAAGGGACCTTTGAAGGTCATCTAGTCCAAGCCCCTGCAAGGAACAGGGACATCTTCAACTAGACCAGGTGGGTCAGAGCCCCGTCCAACCTGACCTTGAATGTTTCCAGGATGGGCATCTACCACCTCTCTGGGTAAGCTGTTCCGGTGTTTCACTACTCTCATTGTAAAAAATTTCTTCTTTAATGACTAAGTGATTTTTCCTCTGGTATGTTCTGTTCATTATTTTCTATAGTGAAAAGTTTGCTATTGCATTTAAACTTAAATGCAAATGTTTAAGCAAGTATTTGTAAAATTAAACTTTAACCCTGCAGAATAGATTAATTTATTCTTTTATTCTTCTCTCAGAAATGTTACCCTTCAGGAACTAGATTTGTCATTTATTTCCCCATTGAGCACAGGCCTCTGGTCATCATATGTCTGTCTTTAAAGAAAGTATTTATTCTGTTCTCATGTACAGGACAGAAACCCAGAAGAGCTTTGACTGAATCTTATATCGTATTGAACTCAGTTATTAGTTCACTAGTTTCAGTTGCGTTAGAACTTGAGATTTTATTCTTGTGTAATCTTGGGGATGAAATTTAATGCAATTGTTCTTCTGGCCTTCATCTATAAAACAAAGATGAGAATTCATTCATACACAAAGATGATTTAGAATGGCATTAGATTCAATGGCACCTTAATGTAGAAGACAAAAAAAAGTCCTTTTAAGAGGACTTCCCAGCAATCCATCCTCTCAGAAAAAAAACAAATAGTTTATTTTCTGGCTGTTTTCATAGTATTTGACATAATTATGAAAAGAAATACTGCAACAGAAATAGCTTTTTTACTTTTTTTTTTTTAAATTTTGACTATTTAGTGCTCAAAAGTAAAAATGACAGTTTTGTCCAAAAGAGACTTTTTTCTTTTTATTCTTTTTATTACTGATGTGTGGGAACTGGACTGTAAAAAGTGATTTGATAAAATCTATTACCTTTCTTCATTATGAACAAATAACTTATCTGAAATGTTGGTGGAACTGTTACCAAGCTTACTGCTGTGATGTGATTGTATTTTCCGTTACTGCTTTCAAGAGTGCAAAAAAACCAGAAAACTAAATATTTAGGAATGATATCAAAACCTTGAATCATTTCTATGTTAAATGTTTGCTTCTATTATTTACAATTTATTCTGTTATCTTCTCAGAAAAAAAAGCCTGGAACAGTCAAAGCAAATATATTTCTCTTTTAACTGAGTCTCTATCTTTATTTTTCCTTTAATGTCCTACCCTATATAGATTACTTCCAGTATATATTCTCACAAGTTGTACAGTTTTCTTACATCTAGGAATTAGAAGCACAATGTTCTTCAGTACCAGAATTCTTAGTGACAATTGATGTTTCGAGATTCAGGAGACACATGAGAAACAAGAGATGCTCTCTCTTTCCAAACAGTGGACATGTTTCTGAAGCACTTACTACTAATTTATTTATTCATATTTTAAATTTATAAATTATGTTTTTCATTAAAGAGACTGGTTTCTTTTTAATTTGAAAATCTAGTGAGCTTCTGAGCTACTGCAACTTTTTTTTTTCATGTTTTTTTTATCATGTCAGCTATAGGGTTTTGAGTGTTCTGAACTGTTGATATAGATAGCAGCCTAACTCAGAGGTAAAGAAAGTAACAATTTCTGCAGTTCTTAAAAAATAAAATAAATAAAAAATAAGTTTGGAAATCTCAAAGTTAAATGGATGGTTTGTTATGACTGTAGTAGTGCAATTTAAACACTTTAAACTGTAGTATGAAATTTATTGTTGGAGTGCTAGATTATAGATTATTCAGTTATTTCTTGAACTTTGAGCTGATAATTTAATCTGGACACTTGCCAGTTAAAGTTGAAATAACACCTTTCACATCTGAAGATTGCAAGCATTTCACTTTGCTGCAATAGCCAATGTGATACAAAACTTGCTTCTCCATGGAAACCTTCATTCCCTTCTTTGCTACTTTAAGCATGTACCTCCTCACGCATGTGGCTTTTACAACGGTTGCTACTGGTTGTGTGTGCACTGCATTCTAGGGGGTTCTTTTTTACACTGAGCTCATTCTTCTTCAGCATTTGTATTTTGAAGAGGAAGTACTTGATTAAGCTTTTATACAGCAATCATATTTTCTTAAAGGAATTTGTGTAATTATTAACTATCGCTCAGTTCATACCTTTCACGCTTTGTGCTATTTTTGTATTTTTTTACTTTTCTTACCTTTTTCTCTCTGTATCTGTGGTGGTGTCTCTCTCTCCTCAGGTGCTTTTTTCTGCTTTCATGCATTGGCAGCAGAGTGCAGTTATAGTAGTCTTGCTGTCTGAAGTAATACAGATAACAGGATTATTGTAAATTCTGCAGCACTGCTAGCAGACTAAGAGGCAAGAAAAAGCTGGCAAAAAATCTCCAAGTTTTAGTTTTCTCGCATTAATCTTGAATACATGAAAATAGTCCTGAAATCAGAGAGCTTGTGATTCTTTCTGACATACTGGAAATCTTCATATTGATGAGACCTCTGTATTTTTTTTTTCAGTAAAAAGCTGCATAATTTCTTTCTTTTTACATTACTGTCTTTTATGTAATACCCAGTTATGATGAGGTAGTAAGTGATTTCACTGAAGAGGATCAAATGTAGGTACTGAATTAACTACTCTGTGGAAAATGGTGATTTTTTGCCAGTCTACCATACAAAGGAGTTACAGCATGATATAGCTTCTAAGTTGGTGGGGGTTCTTTTGTTGTTTGCTTGGCTTTTTTGTTTTTTTTTTAGAATTTCTAGGACTGTACAAAGATAATGAAACAAAGTAATGAAGTTACAGTAGAATGCTCCCTTTTTACGACAGAGAGAAAACCGCCTCTTTCTAGTTTTGCAGAAGTTCCAAGATTTCACTAAGGAATTAAGAGTTTTATTTTTTACTGATGTCTGGTTTTGCTATTGCATTTCTTAATCAGTTTTGGCTCTGAATTGTGACCTCTGATTAAGAATACCTCCTTTAATTAGAGTTCCACCCCCACTGATAATGTAATTATTCAGTGTTAAATCCTTTTTTCAATTATTTTGTCTTTCTTTTGCTTACCTAACTTTATAATTTATTTATTTAAAAGTGAGGAAAGCTCTGTTTTTGATTGTGGTGGTGACTAATCATATCTGTTCTAACTATCTAATATTCTTGGTATTTTTATGACTTAGCGCCATAGCAAGCCTGTATATTTGGTTTGATTTGTAATGATTACGTCAATGCTGGGGTCATAGCCAGAAAACTACTAGGCATGTGAATGCTGCATGAAGTGTTGCTGTAGTTAACTCTCACTGAGACTGCAAAGTGAAGTTCACAAGTGATTGTGAACACTCAAGTTTCAAATACAGTGGAAGAGAATAATTCATGCACAGAATGAGGTTCCAAATAGCTGTCGCAATTAAGGAAAGGGAGTGGAGTTAGGTAATGATGGGGAGAGGGTTTTGAATACTATCTTTCATTGAATTTAGATACCTACCTCCCTATGTAACAGTGTGGTTTGCAACCAAAGCCAGTCCTCTTGAAAGAGGAGAATGGTTGGACTTTTCAAATTGAATGGGGCAGCTGACACCGTGTAACTTCTCACTGTCTATAGAAATTAAAGATATGCAAAGAGACAATTGAAGTAGTAGGCATCTGGTATGTGGTTAAGTTAGCAAACAAGAAGATAGGTGAAGTATCTGATAAGCTGTAAACTCATACTCTGCCTTAGTCAGGTTTAACAAAGTCTGTGCCTTCTATCCATCTGTGTAGCTAGCATCAATAGAACAGTTCCCTGGAGATATTTCGTACTGCGGTAGACTCTGAGGCCTTAAATTTGCAATCTTTACACAGTCAACAGTCCCATTGATTTTTACTGGTGTTTTAGAGGGATTTATGACTGCAAGATGAAATACAGAGCAAATGTATTCTAACACTACTGTTAGTAAATTCATTTTAAAGAAGTAGAGCATATCCCTGTAGGAGAATATTATTACTTTTAATATAGTCTAAGTCAAAATTTTCATGACCTGCAACTTTAAACAAAGTGTGCGATTGAACACTTGCTCTGGTGGAAAAGGTACTGTATAAATATCGACAATAGAATTTGCCTTTGTATTAGTCAAGCATTAATGTTAACTCCCTATTTGCTTTGGTGAAACTTGATGTAACATAATACACTTGTTCAGCTGGTGATCAGGTTATAATAGCTCAGTTATACAAATTGTTTCTGAAGTGTGCACAACCTAAGAGATGGAAAGCATATGATGGAAAAATCACTGAAATGGATACACAGGACACACTCCGTGCCAGAGAACTATTTGAAATTTACCGCAGCATTAGCATGAATGACATCCCAAAAGATGAGAGAATAGATGTGCTGTTAACACTCAGACGTACAGTGAAGGTATGTTTTATTTTTCTATTTATGTTTAGCTTGAATCTGTACTTCCCAAAGATACAGTGACTTAATTATGTTGACACCTAAGCAATGCTTCTTTGGGCAAACAGGTGCCAGGATGATCAGCTGGCAGCAAGAGAAAGCCTAGCGTACCACCCGGCATGACAGTGTAATTTACATTCCAGATATACTCTAAATTCATATTTCACTTTGTGATATGCCCATTTTTTTCAAGTTGTGTTAGAATTTTAACCCTATGGTTTTAGACTTTTTTTGTATATTAATACATAATACAATTTTAGTACAAAGTTTAGCTTAATATTTATAACAACTTGACGAAAACCATGGCAGAGATGTAAGTGGCTATTACTATTTTTTTTTTTCTCAGTTCTTTGAAATGTCTGTTAGGAACCTTATCTCTCTGTTGGTTTGGGTTACTGGTTTTATGGCTGGCAAATACTGATTTTTTTTTTTTTTTCTTTGCCCCTCACTCCCCACTCCCACTGCTGCTGCCAGTGTTCCCCATGAATTAGAAGCTGGTTGCATTTCTTTTAGTCTTTCATATTTGGTTATTTATTTATTTATTCATGTACAAAAAGAATAATATGAGTTTCAAGGTACTTTCAGGATGATACTGTTGATGTCAAACTGGAATAGAATGCTGCTTCGTCCTCTTAATAAAACAAATTAACACGTTGTTGTTTGCTTTGGTAGTACCAGAATTTGATCTAAAGCCAATATAGCATTGGGAGCATTGCTGGTTTATGAACTCCTGCCCATCTTAATACAAGTCAATATTGCTGTAGTGAACAAATACTAGAATTTCTGTGAATTAGCACTCTATTTTAGGTGAGAAAACATTGAACTCATTCACCTCTTACCTCTCTCTGGAGAATCTCCTGCTAAGCATTTGAAATATGGAAATGGCTAATTTCCAAGCATACTCATAAAGTCCCCCATGCCTTTTGTGTGGTGGGTTTTTTTGTTTGGTGTTGGGTTTTTTTTTGTGTGTGGTGTTTTGTTGTTTCTTTTCACCATATCTGTGTATATACATTACACTTCCTATCACATAGCCAGAGGAAGCTTCTTAGGGAGATATTTCTTGGGGCTTTTGGGGACTGAAAACTTTGCGTGTGTTCTGTGCCTCTGCTTAGCATTTTTTAATGCCGCCAGGTTTACAGTTCCTCACAGCTTTGGTATATATACAGGCCTCTTAAAGCAGGAACTGTAAGCATTCTCATTTTTTTAATTCTTTACATTAGTTTTCTTGGAGGTTGTTTTCCTAAGACACTAGGACTGTTTTCCTAGGGGGTTCTTATATGAACATGCTCTTATGTGAACATGCAGAGGTATGAATGATGATTGGTAAAGAATCTATAGTTTGCTTTCATATCTGCATTAAAATTATTTTGTTTGTTTGCTTCCTTATTGCTGTGGAGTTTGTTTTCCTTTTTCTTTGTGTTTTCTTTCAGGAACATGAATGTAACTTAACATGGGAAATAGTGGAATTAATTGACAGGGAAGTTGATCTTATGTCAAGAGAGGTGAAAGAATGCAACTTGGAAGGACTGAGGAAAAGAATTTGTACATTATTTCTTCGGTATATTAAAACTCCAAAGTTTAACCCTGAAGTTGCTAGGATACTTAAGGTATTATTCCTATTTTGCAGTCTGACGTAGCAGCCATTGAACTAAGGATGGTGGAGAAGGGGAATGGGAAACAATGAAAGCTTTTTTTATTTTAGATTTTGTGGTAGAATTGCTGGAGGAGTTCCTCAAGAAGTAAAATGTAGCAAGTACACAGGCTTCACACAAATAAGCTTATGTAGTAATATATGAAGCACGGGGCATAGACATGGGTATAAGAAGCTGACAAATGGCTGGTAGCACTGAGAAAGCCCAGGAACACTATGTATGAAATAAAAAAATCTGAGAATTGTAAATGGTAGATCTCATGGGATGGCAACAGTAAATTGTAATAGCAAATGGGGAACCAATAGAGAGAGCAATTATCTCTTCTCCACTGGACAAGAGGCAGCATCCTATGTGTCCAGAAAGGAAGAACATTGTCAAGGTGATGTCTAATGAGCTTGCACCTAAGCAAGAGCTGTTACAAGCTTCTGTTGTACAACCGGTTGCTACTTCATGAGAAGCAGATACAGCTATGAAATGGAGATAGTGGTAGACACCTCTCAAGTTGTGTGATCGTTTTTCTTTTCTGACTACAGATTATAATTAAAAACATGATTCACTATCAATTCTGCATCTGTCAGAAGAGGATTCCTCTTACAGTGGTTGGTGGTATCTCTGGAGTAGAGAATCTGTCAGTAAATGTTAGTGGGATTTAGAACCAACCAGCAGTTATTTTACACTAGGTTTATGAGCAGAGTTACCTAGATGGGTCATAGCAGAGACTGGAGATGGGAGATCTTTGGCTTATGTAGCTTTTGGTTAACTGTACCTTGAGTTGAATGCTGAATTGCAGCTATATTTGTATCTGAATCTGGTAACCTTCTGTAAAAACCATAAAAAAGGTGACAATTCATCAACAGACATCAAGGCGACCAAATCCTCAGGGTACTTTCAAAAAAAGGCAGATGAACATAACAGGTAGCTGGGCTATCAGACTACTCAAACTACCCAATTACAGGCTTGGGCCATCTGCACAGACTACATGAAGTTCTTTCCAGAACCCATGAAGCAATATGAGGATGAGGAGGTCATTAACAAGTTTAGTTTATTATCTTCACCTATATTGTTTTTGGACATGTGGCTCTGATGATTTTATATTCTTATGCCAAAATATTAATATGCCCATAATCTCAGGGTTTTATCTTTGACATAAAGGGCAGATTCTATATGAAAAATTAAATGCAGAAGAATTAGTTTCTCTTTTCTCTGTGTTGTCATCTTTCTGGAGTGGCTGACAATCTGCATGCATAAAAGCACCAGCAAGACCACTGGAGCATAATGTCTAGGATCTTCATATAGCTTAAAAATTAATTGACTGATTTGTATAACTGTTTTTAAGAAGCACGGTAAGAAAATAGAAGAGCTTTTGGTCTTCTATTTAAAAAAATAAAAACACCACCCTATTGGGTATTTTAAAATAACTATTACTGGCTTTTACATATTAGAATACTTGCATGCATATATATAAAATATATTCCACTAGAGTTAGGGTGACACACAAGTAATACAAAGATACTTTGTGGTAAACTAACTTTTTTCTTTTTAATATTTTAGGTTCCACCAGATCCCCTAAAACTTTATAAAAATGTTAACTTTTGTCATAGTTGTGAAAATTACTTACCATCTACTGAGTTTCCTGTTTCTGCTAATTCCCACACCATTGGCAGATGTCGCTTGTGTTGCAAGCTTGATAATGAGGCATCGCGACGAGAAGCATTTTTGAAGTACAAACTTATACTAGAAAATCTCAGAAAGTCTGAAGCTGATTATCAGGATGATGCTAAAATTGTTTTCTTAGTCCAGGTACCGTCTGAAAGAGCATTGCTAATAATGGAAACCAGTGGCTTTGACTATAATTTTTCCTTTATTTTACGTATATTGTTGACAGGTGGAGAAATAGGCTAAAAGCTACAAAAACTTCTTCCTGTGATATGGGATGTTCCATACCATAAAGAAGCAGCACTTAAGCTCTTGAAGTATAGCTGTACTTTCAAAAGTGGTTACAAGCTATACATTAAAAGAAGGTAGAAGTCTAGCTGACAGGTCAAAGAATCAGATGATCCAAATTCTTCTTCTGATTCTGCTATGGCTATCCTGTTGCTTACAGATATTGGCATCATCTGTAAAGCAACAATAATATTTTTGTGACTATAATGTTGTTCAAGACATAATGCTAGTAAAACATTTAAAGCCTCATTATTTGGACTGTTTGAGTAATACAACTAAATTGTTTTGTGTTCTCAGAAGGAAAAAAATAAAGAAGCTGAGGTTTTGACATTCCTATTCTATGTCAGTAGAACATCTGTATAGTTGAAAGTTTTACTCTTTTGCATTTACTAGGAGAGGGATTCACTAAATATTTTAATTTTCTAATTTTTTACCATCATCTGTAATCATCTGTAATCTTTTGCAATATTACTAAGTAGTTAATGTTTCTTCATAATCATTACTGGAACAACTCAGTTCAAAGAACTTCTTGCCTCTGTCTTCAGCAAATTCTCTCTTTTAGTTGTTATTACTTATTTTGTCAACAAAGGAATTTGACATCCAGTATCCATTGGGAAAGTTTCAAATCTGAGGTAATTGCAAAGTGTTAATTACTGAAAATATTGTAGAGCCGAGATTTATTTGAACTTTCTGAGATTTAGTAATAAAAATCTCTACGGCATCAGCATTCATAGAACAGTTTTTGAACTGTATTTTCAGTATGTCTGAAACAACAACCAAGCAAACAAAAGCCAGTCATCAATATCCCACTGCTACCAAAACAAGCCATGCTGTGGTTTAGCACTTTGCCAATGGCAGCTGCCGAAAGGAAGATTGGGATTCTTTAATTATCATGCCTGTGTTAAGAAATATTATCAAAGAACCTGGATTTTGGAGATGTTGTTCACCCATATTGGTTTTCACAGAGAAGTTTTTTGTCTGTGTCTAACTTAGTTTATCTTAATATGTAAACATCCTCCAAAATCTTTTGGACCTCTCTCACATCACATCACTCGTGATGGCTGGTGGCCATTGATGCACTGAAACATGATTGCTTCTTAACTGCTGACACTGAAAGCCCTCATTTGCAGTTCTGTTTGTGGTTGTACCACTGCAACATCATACTATGTCATCTTCATCCAAATTAACTTCAAGTTCTTCTCTTTAGAGTTGTAAATATCTAAACAACAGAGGTTTGTATCTTAAAACGCTAATTGCCTTGGCTTTTTCCTAACATTTCCTTACATTATTAATTTTTTTTCTGCGCTACTTGCTTTTTTTTCCTTCCCTTCCCAACAACCATCTGTCCCCTGCTCCACCTGTATCCAGAAAACAGCTCTAAGGCATCTAGAAATTACTTGGGCACAACTAGAAGTCTTTTGCAGCAGCAATGACAGCTTCATTCATTGCCCAGTGCCATACCATTACTGGCTCTGATTATATTGTTTGTGAATAGATGCAAGACTTTTGTGAGAAGATAAAAGATTTTTCTTCAGATCTCTTGCATACTGTTTCTAACTGTGTTTGGGTTGACACCTCTATGAGTGCTGCTAAGGTTTAAAAGGCAAAAAGCAGTTGGTGAGAGTTACGGTAGCTCCACTAAATTCTGCTTACTGCAGCTAAAGACCTTTTTGGTATCAAAATGAACTAATTCAGCAAATGTGTCAAGTCCTGAGGCTGCCTTTTATTCTTTCAGAGGGCTTCACTATGCCACGCTCCTTAGAATCAATGGTACATACTATGGCTTTGATTTTTCTTGATGAGCAACATCCTAATGGGAATGTAGTGTTCATTTGAAGTTACAAATACACTAGACTCCTTTATCGGTTTGCTGCCTACCCTCTTTTTCCAGTCTCAGCTGCTGAGCCTTCAATCATACTTGCTCCCAACCTGTCAGATAACAGTGCTGAAGGGCATTTCTGTTTCTTGTGAGCGCAGAACAAGTTATTAGGGGGATGGGAGGGAAGCATCATTTGAAATTAATTAACTGTAAAATTTCACAGCAAAATGCATGCCTACCTTTAGCAAGTGCAGAAGAGGTCTTCTAAATGAAACTCTTCCCCATAACCTGAGAAGTTTTAATACAGAACAAGCTTTTGCCTATTTTTCAGGCAGAAAAAAAATTATAATCCATGAAAAAGGAAGAGTCAAATTATGGATGGACCCTTATATGCCTCAGTATAGATTTTTGCAAGATCTGGTAACTTTTGAGATGTGTAAATTAGCACGCAAATTGTAGTACTTGCTAATATGTCTGCTTGCAAATTTCTGGCTTCTAAGAAGAAGATACAGAAGTTATTTGAAATTTTGTGACAAAGAGGAAATACTGAAAACAGAAGCCAGTTGGTGAAACCTAAAATCTGGTCCTACAGGGCCTCCTTTACAAGACCAGATGTAGGAGCAGTCCTATGTTCCTGGAATCAGTAGGCATAGATTTATTACCAGTGGAGGTTCTAAGCCCACTTTTTATCTTACATTTTCCCTGGCAAGAATTTACATGGGCTTCTGGATTTTGGAAGCAAGACAGATGAGAATACTTGCAGCTACATTTCACTAAAGCGTTCTGGTATAGTTCCATTCATTCTTTGTCAGGAATTTAATAAGTAACATGTAAGCACCATTATTTAGTTAATTAAGTCAAGATTTCTTTTTAGAGGAATGAGTCTTTTTCAAATAGCTAGCTTGGAGGAAAACCTATTTAAAAGTCTGTTGTTTACAGACTCCTGTAGATAAAAATCTTCTAATAATTTTCCATGACTAATACAGAGAAGAATTAATGGAGGGTGACATAAAAACTTGCCAAAGTTCAGTGGTAACTGCCATCCCAATTTTTTTTTTTTTTTCTTCATTGAAGAGGTTGTTTTTATCAAGATTTAGTAGTGATTTCAGATGGCTAGTAATAGATTAAACAAATTAAGATTGACATAAATTAACCTTAGACATAGGTTAAAAGTACATTTAAAGGCTTTTCTGTACTAGAGAACCTTTACAAGACCTTCTGTTATTTTTTGTTAATATTGTAGCATAGCTACCTGATCTTATAATCTCATTTGGTAAAATGAATGACAGTATCATGAGCACTATAAACTCTTCATATGTCAACAGCAGAGTGAGGGGAAGAAAGCAAAGCAGGCAGTGATTTGGGGTCTGTCACAGATGGGAGTTTTTCTTGTCCTAATTTCCCACATTTTCCAGGCCAGATTATTCTGATTATATGTAAACTTTAAGTAATTTAGTAGTGTACTAACTCATTTATTGAATAACATTAATTCTGAACTGAAGAATGAAATGGTGAAGTCATCTCAGAAATGACAGAGATGGATTATTGTTATTAATCAAAAAGATCTGAACAGGCGTAAGCATGCTGTATGAGAAAAAACATGAGATCTAAGAAGCTTTATAAGAGCAGTTAGGCAATCAGGATGTCAACGGAAGATATGAATTGCCATTGGCAGAGACAATCAAAGTAAGAATGTAGATACAAGAAAAATGCAGTTAATAATTGCCACACCATGCTAAAGGAAGATGTGTATGTCTAGACATTCTTTAACCAAGTGATTATATGACATATGCATAGAAAAAATTTTTACTCAAAGCTTTATTTGGATTCTTATACGGTTACAATGCTTTTGTTGTAGAATGAAACATGCTTACTTCTTCTTAATCCTGTTTTCCGTTTCAGCATCAAGATCTACAGTACATGATTGAGAACATATGGGGCTGTCAGTCAGCTCTCAGTGCCTGCAGTGACCTCTATGATTTGTTTATGGTCAGATGGGATAAGCAGCGTGAGTGGTCTCCGTGGAACACTATTCTCCTCACTAAAGATGAGGCAGATGCACATCTTAGGCTGTCTAACCTTCAGGAGGTAAAATTTGATGGGCTTAATTTTTTACAATATTTATATTATGTTTTAATAGAATCCTGTGACTAATGATATTTGGCCAAATTTAGTCCTCACACTCATCCATGTTTAAATTGGCCCATTGTGACTATTTAAATGATTGCATCTATACTATTAAATAAAACAAGCACTAGTCCTGAGGGCAGCTGACATAATGCAGCTCACATCCATGTACTGAACTGTCTTGCCCTGATTCTCTCTCCCGAAATGCAAGAAGCTAAGTGGCCTCATCCATGCTACCTACTGAGAACAGTGCCACGCCTATGTTCTTCCCTCAGCTGAGATCAGACAAGAGCTGGCCTGGATGAAAAAAATACTAAAGACTTACCATAAAGACTGTGACAATTGTGTGCCTGTGCTCTTGCACATGCTCTGGCCTCAGTAGCTTCTGGCCTTATAAATTTCTCATCAAATAACAGAATGGCTCTTTGTCTAGAACTTAACTATTTATCATAATAAAATTTGTCTCAATTTACTTTCTTACATAGATGTCATTTAAGTACCCCTGACAATGTAATCTTATAGTTTGTAATTAAGCAATAAAACCATAATTGCTGTTCTGAACTGAAAAAACTTAAGAATTTGTTAAAGTCATCATTGAAACTGTGTATTTTTACACCACTCCCCCCAAATTCCATATCTAAACATAGTAGGCTGGTAAATATCTCACTCCACTGGACATCATATGGTAGAGTATTTAGTTTTCTAAGGCACGAGAGAATCCTGTGAGTTGTGTTTGTCCTGCAATTAGTAATGGATTATTAAGTCTTTCACCTCTAGGTTATTGATTTCTGTAAGTAGTGATCTGAGGTCATTGTTGTACAGTGTTCTTTTATTCAGGGTGTTCTTAATTCAATTTCTAACACAATATGTGTGCATCACAAATGCAACTTCAGCTGTTACTCATTGCCCTTCTTGTTAGAAGTCTTGAGAGTATGTAATAACTAAACTGACAGAGCAAATGCATTGCTCTCTTAATGAAAGGTTTGCTTTGGGGACGAAATATATTAGTCAGGGAATTTTAAAGGTAAAGGAAATTCTGCCATCTATGATACTTTTTGTATGTGTGCCCAACTTGCATCTTCAAGCAGACACTTACATGTTTATGTGAGCATTAGCTTTAAAAGGTAAAATCAATTTCAAGCTGGAAATTTCTTTATTGACTCCTCTGTCTCACTTTCAGTCAACAAAGCTGTTCAGGCAGCCTGAATCTAGCAATGCTTCTCTGCATCCATAAGTTCATGTTACTGGCATTATGGCAGGCAAAGATTCTGATTATGCACTTATCTGGTTTAACTTAAGTCTGGATGTCATAGTCAAAGAGATGCCATTAACTTGAGTCTAGAGCTCAGTGGAGGTGGGAGTTAGGCCAGAAGAGCAACAGGCAAGCCTACCTAAAAATCGTAAGGTATTGTCACTTAGCTCTTGCTACAAAAATAGAGGCGGGCCAGCTATAGTGAGGAGTCACCTTTCTTCACTGGTAATGGCCAAAGCTTTATTAAAAAAAAAAAAAAGAGTGTGAAATAAGGAAAATGAGGCAAAGTTGAATTCAACTTAGAATTCATTCTAAGTTGAATCATTGTTTCTCATTCACTGAAACAAAAAAAGGCCTCTCCAGCACTTTCTTTAATAGCAATTATTCATAACGATGACCATAGCAATAGTAAAGGGTTTTTTCAACTAAATATTCTGGTTATTTATTACATTTATTACATTTATTACTGAACTACTACTAATCACTGGAAATTTAGGAAAATGTCACCACTGAACGCAAAGGCTGACTGAAATGCTGCAAAATGCTTGCTGCCATGATTATTTGTAAGTAATCACTCTGATTCCTATCAAGGGAATTTCCTATAGTGATCACCTTGCAAATGTTGATAGTTAAGCATTGCCTTTTTTAATTTTCAACGGTAAGTACAAATGTTCTTACCTGAAAAGAAATAAATAAGTTTAATCTCAAACGGATAAGAAAATGCCAGAAGTTTTTCTGTTTTTAAAAGGTGACTAATATTTCACAAGGAGTGGTTAGTAATTTTCACTATTGGGCCATAGGGTAGCAGTATAAAACTACAAAATATTTCATTATGTATCATATATGAATAAATTATCTGGCTTAGTTTATTAAAGGGTCACTATTTATACGGTCTAAAATATGAAGCAACATGTAGCTTGCTAGATATTGCAATTGTATTTAACGGGATTTGGATTTTTTTTCCTTTCAGGCTTATGAAGCGGCATTTATTCACAGAATAAAACACAAGCATATCCGGGCAAAAAACTACTTTGCTCAAATTCCAGCGATGGCATCATTTTTGCATAAGAGTGACAATCAGGCTAATGCAAATGAATTTTTAATAGCTATGCCTATTCCTACTGGTACAAAAAGATAAGTCTTAGGCGAAGTTAACTGAAGTTAAGAAGTTAACTGAATTATTGATTAATACAATTTCCTTGGTTTTAAAGAAATGTACTTTTTCATGAATACCTTAATTGTATTACACATATCAAAATAAACTTTTGAGGATAAAATAATTTCATCTTGACCAGTCAATGTAACTGCATTTCATGTTTTGTAACCTCATTATTTAAACAGAAAAATGTTGTTGATGAGCTGTGTAAATTATAAATGTTTAGAGCAATGACTGTCTTTCTGTGGTGGGTTGACCCTGACTGGACGCCAGGTGCCCTCTAAGCTGCTCTATCCCTCCCCTCCTCAGCTGGACAGGGGAGAGAAAATGCAACGAAAGGCTCGTGGGTCAAGATAAGGACAGGGAGATCATTCACTAATTACCGTCACGGGCAAAACAGACTTGACTTGGGGAAATTAATTTAATTTATTATCAATCAAATCAGAGTTGGGTAATAAGAAATAAAACCAAATCTTAAAAACACCTTCCCCCACCCCTCCCTTCTTCCCAGGCTCAGCTTCACTCCCGATTTATCTCTACCTCCTTCCCCTGAGCAGCGCAGGGGGACGGGGAATGGGGCTTGGGGTCAGTTCATCACACGTTGTCTCTGCCGCTCCTTCCTCCTCAGGGGGAGGACTCCTCACACTCTTCCCCTGCTCCAGCGTGGGGTCCCTCCCACGGGAGACAGTCCTCTGTGAACTTCTCCAACATGAGTCTTTCCACAGGCTGCAGTTCTTCACAAACTACTCCAGTGTGGGTCCCCCACCAGGTCACAAGTTCTGCCAGCAAACCTGCTCCAGCATGGGCTCTCCATGGAGTCACAGCCTCCTTCAGGCATCCACCTGCTCTGGTGTGGGGTCCTCCACGGGCTGCAGGTGGATATCTACTCCGCCATTAACCTCCATGGGCTGCAGGGAGACAGCCTGCCTCACCATGGTCTTCACCACGGGCTGCAGGGGAATCTCTGCTCCGACACCTGGAGCACCTCCTGCCCCTCCTTCTTCACCAACCTTGATGTCTGCAGAGTTGTTTCTCTCACATATTCTCACTCCTCTCTCCAGCTGCAATTGCACAGTTTTAGGTTTTTAACCCCTCTTCTTCAAATATGTTATCACAGAGGCAGTACCACCGTCACTGATGGGCTCGGCCTTGGCCAGTGGTGGGTCTGTCCTGGAGCTGGCTGGCACTGGTTCTATCAGCCATGGGGGAAGGTTCTGGCAGCTTCTCACAGAAGCCACCCCTGTAGCCCCCCTGCTTCCAAAACCTGGCCACGCAAACCCAATACACTCTCTGTGTATGCCTGTGTTGCTTGGAATATTTTGTCTATAGTGTGATATTGCTGTTGGGGGAATTTAGCTAATTCTTTGTCACTTTTTAATTAGAAAAATAATACTATAAACACTGTATTAAATTTATTTCTCTCGTCTTAAGCATATAAGGCAGAAAACCCCTCAAATCCTAAATTCTGACAGCAACAGAATTGATATGCCCTTGAAATGTAGCTGCTTTGCCTTGCAAACATTTGTGCAAAAGAATAACTTTACTTTTTATAGCTCATCTTGAAGGTCATAGTGGAACTACTACAATAATTATTGTATCCAAGATGTTGAAATTGTTGTCATTCAGACTTATAATTTGAAATACACAATGCAGACTATTTGGAACATGTTTATTTTTTGAGGCACTTATGTTATTTAAAGTCAAAGTCAATTCTCTCCGTAAACATAGTTATGTTTATGTTTGATTATAGTTACAGACAAAAATATTATTTTTTTGGCCAAGTAAAGCCAACATAATTCAAAAATAGGGTAACAATTTTTTTTTTAAAGCTAACATAATTGAAATGTATAAAATCTTTCATGTTCATTTTCTTTAATTGCTACTTTGATCATCATAAATGTTTTGTTGATATTGTTACTGAATTTAAAAACAATTATTTTTTTACCCCTTTTTGTCCATAGCATTTATAATTGTATTGTGTTTTGAAAAGGAATTAATTTGAAACTTTTTTCTAATAGTTACTGTGTTGCCTCACCTGTTTACATAGCTTACAAATGATATTAAAAAGGTACTGGACAAGTATAAAGAATGAAAGAATTCTCTGTATCACGCAGTGGCGAATACTGGAAAAGCTGACTGGAAAGATCAGAGTCAGGTTAAAGCTATTCTATTTCTAGGAGAAGTCATTGCATTTTTTCAGGAGAAGAAAACTGTTCAGATAAAGGGTCAGATCTGCTAGTTTCTATTAGAACTGAGTAAATTCTTTAAAAGCACAGCTGATCATCTTTGCTTGTATTTCAGAGTTACTCACAAGATGGTTTTGGAATCTTGGTAGAAAAAAGCCTCTGCTTTGGAGCCTAGATCTCTCCTAGATAATGAGAACAAATGATTGCAAGGTGTCAATGCCTCTTCAAAGGAGAATAGACTGTAAGATTAAATTCTAACCTTGTCTCTTCACTTCTGAGAAGTGGCGAACGTGATAGGCTTATAAAGTCTCTTAAATCGTAGCTTAGAGGTTGAGACCACAAGGAGTCCATGGTGAGAAATGCTGGCTTTGCCTCAGTTCTTTCCCAGCAGGAAAAGAGGATCGGTCCATATGGCTTGTATTTCTCCTTCTGCGCTGGCAGAGACACGAGGCCAGTTAACACCTGCAGCTTGCCTCACAGGACTCTTTTGTGAGCAGGACTCTTCAAGCATAAAGCAAAATTTGCCTTCTACCCACCTCCAACACTGGTAATCCATTTCCAGAGGGAAAAGTTCCGGCTTTCTTCCCACATGCACAAGTGGGTAATATGTTAATTTGGGAAAGAAGAACATGCATTTTGCCTCCCCACTCCCAAGAGGAAAGTCCATGCTTTTTCCAGTATGTAAATTGCCCTAGTTATGTCTCAAAGGAAGAAGAACTCAGAGTAATTGCTCCCTCCACCTCCTTGTCCCAAAAAGATGTCCTAATCAACAAAGCATTCATTCCCTTCTTAGATCATAAAATGATTGTAAAAAGTGAGAAAACAGAATAATAAATTAAATATGTGAGGGTAGCAAAGTATTTGCTGATCAATATTTGGCATGTGGAAAATACTTTTTTAATAGGAAATGGTACTAATAGTAACTGAGATGAAAAAAAATTCCAAATCTTGGATTCTTTTAATTATTATTTGTCTTTTTAAGGAGCTAAATTTGAATATGTTTATTATCTGATCTGAGGGAAGAAGTTCTTTAATACGCTGCTGTAGTACCATGTTAGCTCCCAAACCTATCGCTCAAGGATCACATTTGCAGACAAAATGGATAGCACTTATTTTTGTCATTTGCCTATAGATAGTTCTTTTGGCTTATCTTGCACTGTAAATTGTCCTTGTTACAACAGTCATCCCTTTTAGCCTGACTTACAGTCCTAAATTTACCTTCATCCCACACAAATCTGGCATTCACACTTCTTTTTATTCAAAATTTTTTACATCAGGAATGTAGAATTCTGAAGTTAAGACGATTTTTTTCTTTTTTTTTTTTTAAAAAAAAGGATTCATAAGCAAAAGAAATTAAGCCTCCATCATCTTGGTCTTTTCTGCCCATTATTTGTTATGAGTCCCACGTTTCAACTTTGACAGGATAGGAAATATGTGGGATATGTGATATACGTACGATTGTAAAAGAAAGCATGTATAAATCCAGAAAAATGGGTAGGAGTAGAATGTAAAATACATGGTAGGTCAATATTACAGCTTCTCTTAATAAAATTGAGTTAAGTGGAGATACATGGTAATGGAGGTATTTTTTCCTTCATTGCAGTTTCACAATGATTTCACAGTAGCCTGAGTTTCAGTATTTTGATTTTGTGTTGGATTTAAAAAAATCTTCATGTGCAAGCAGTCCTAAACCTGGACTCAAGATCACCTATGGGTTTCAAGGAAAAAGCCCTATTGCAAATGCAGCAGTAAACTGTGTGTGCTTTTGTGTATACCGACAGACATCAATCAAAAGTGGTTTTAGGTTCCTGCTCACAGATAAAAGAACCACTGCAATCTCTTTGCAGTAGGTACATTTTTTTCTTACCGTTTGGCAAGAAATCTTTATTTTTAGGAGTGAAGAAAAAAAAGAAAAAGGAGCAAACATATGCAGATGCATTTGTGAGCCAAATTTACTGAGGGAGGCAAATTAAAATCCCAGTCAATGGGTTCTTCTCATTCCTTTTTTCCAAAGCTTTCTTCACTTCATTTGTTCCCAAACTGTAGTTTGTGGGGAAATATTAAAAAGGAAAATTCACTTTGTTTTCAGTTAAAAGTTTTTTCATAAGTAATATGGTAATCTGAGAGAAAACAATCTGATTTTGTTTCAAAATGTTTTAAGATTGTTTCTATAAGGCAGAATACGGAGAGTATACCCACCAGCTGTGCTCCCTCCCACTTGTGTGTGATTTGGTTAGCGTGTGCAAATGGCCTCCAAAAGATCCAGCTCAAACCAAGGGATAATCAGTTTTTGAGATATTACCAGCTGGAAAGGGACAAGGACAATATACCTTTCTTTCATAATTCTCTCCCTTGTATTTGTTTTCATTAACCTACTGTAAGTCAACCATTTCAGAAACAAGAAGCTGGGAATCATCCAGGGTGTCAGCCTTTGAGTGTGGACTTGTAAAAGAAGTTTCACATGCCAGCAGTGAAATTTTTGAAATGGTGTAAATGCTGTGTGATAATGCTCTGTGATAATACACTTGAGCACTAGTCACCCATTTAAAAAGTATGGAATTGTCAAATATTTAGCAATGAATCATTTGATCTTGTAGTGAGGTTCCTATCAGGTTACAACACGTATATGTATTTGTTGGTCTTGATTTCCATACATTCAGATCAGATTGTTGAGGGCTTATTCTGGTGTGGAAGCCCTGGCAGTGTTGGTCATATTTATCAACTGTAATGGAGGAGACCCACTAGAACCTAATCTTCATTAGTTCATATTAGAAGAATGGTAAGATATGCTGCTTTCTTGCTCTGTTTCGCAAAGCAAGGATCTCTGCATTGTGCAAGCTAAAGTATGAAAGGAGTCACAATCTGAGAAGGCATGGGCTTAGTGGAATAAAAGAAAGTGTAGAAGTAGTAATGCACTATTTCTTTAGACTGCCAACTGCAATGCGAATTTAGTAGGTTCTGCAAAATTGAAAGTTTTGCTGGAAATTTTGTGATTCCTTTAGTATTCTGTGGGCAACCACATTGTGCACTCTTGATTTATATAATGCTGACCTTCAATTTGTCTTCGTTTCTTAGATGGAGGTTAATTGTAAGAAGCAGACAGGAAGAGTTACAGTCAATTGGCTTTGTGGGCAGGAGAGGCACACAAAAATTGGCAAGACTATTCTGGACAGTTATGTGAGAAACCAGATCTCCCACGTTCTGTGAAGATACCATGGAAAAGTCAACCACTTCTAGAATTACAAAGTATTTTGCTTGTGTTGACCAAACTATTCCAATTCATACTAAATTCTCTCTAGGGTGTTCCAGTTCTACCCCTGTCTTTGTGCTCTGAATTGCTGTCTTACCTGCACGCTCCCTTAAACAGACAGACAAACACCAGCTTGTGAAAAGGGAAATGAAGGATTTCTAAAATATCTCTGAGGAGAAGAAGGAAAAGTACAATTAAAGGGTTAACCTCAGTGTTATGTACAGGTAACATGGAGAAGAAAAGGAACATGTAGATGATTGGTTTTATTGCTTCCCTCAAAATGATTATTTTTGTCTCAGAAATCTGATTCCAGACTGAAGTGATGAACAAATTGCCTTATATTAGACAACAGCACTGTAACAGTATGCTGTGAGTTAAGGCAAATGGATTTCTTAAATCAAGCTACATGTGCTCAGATTCAGAAGTGCATGTCTTCTGACATCTGTTTATATCTTCTCTTACAATTTTCATTGTGCTTCCTTATTTTTCCCTTATCACACCTAGTTTTAACATAGCTAACAATTTTTTCTGTGTGTATTATCCCTAACATCTTGTTCTGATTGTGAAGAGGCATCTGTGCCCTGTGCTGACGACGTGCCGAGTGACTGCTGCTGCCTAATGTAGTCACAAGGTGTAGAAACAGCTCAGTGCTTGGCAGGAGCAAACAAGTACGCCGGAGGAATTTGCTTCCCAGCTTGAAGAAATTCTCTATGACTGTTTTGATCTTGCATGAGACTTGTGAAATACTGAAGTCATGTCAGGTTCTGAATTGATTATAATTTGCTCCTGACTTTTGATATTTTTGATTTTTGGGACAGCATCTTCCATGCAAAAGACAGCTGAACAATTCCATGTTTCAGTGGATACACTCCAAACGTACCATTTTCTCACTCTCTTCCTTCTTGCTGGAATCTGCAATGGATAGATTTACTGCAGATTTCAAACCTGTCAACACCCAAATGTGTGACACCAGCTCTCAATACATGTGAAAGAGCTAAGCTGAGGGACATGATATGTAGCAGGGGAAGAAGAGAGAAGTTCTGCAGAATATATTTTGTGCAGTACAGAAAAGTTTTCTATAAACTCCATTTTGAAGTTGAGCAATTCTGTTATCAGCCTGCAGTTATCAGGGAGTTAGAAAATAGTAGGGCAGGAGTTTGGACTTCATGACTCTCCCTTCTACTAGAATGTTAGAGGAACCTGTCTATGTTTATACTGTGGAGAGTTTTATGAGCTGCTTAAATCACAAAACTGAAAGTTATTAAAAGTACATATAACTCCCAACTTCAAGCTAGGGAAGTCTGTGTTTTGAAAATTCCCACTGTCGTTACAGAGCAACCTCGCCCAGCAGCCTGCCTGAATCCGGATAGCTGCAACCGAAGCGGAAAGCGCAGCGGTGCCTGCGCTCGGGCTGTGCTTTGCAGCTGGCCAGTTAGGTACGCACCTGCCTGGAGTCATGAGGCAGCTCCGCTCCGCTGCTCGAGCCCCGCTCTTGTGCACCCTCGCCGTGCTCTTCAAAATGGCTCTGTCAGTGGACCATGTACCGATGCTGCTTTGGTCAACTCAGAGGTAAGGAATCTCATAAAAGAGTATCTCTGCTTATGCTGTTGCTCTCTCTGTGTGCAGAATGTATTGTATTTCATCCCTTGTGGTAAATAACCTCGGGGCAATAAAATTACCCGATAAATGAATTTGCCTCTCAGCAATCGAACAACCTAACAGATGAATTTACCCATTTTTATTTATAATTTTAGTGTTCTAAGCTGGGCAGTAAGAAGTAAATTAAACTCATATTCTTCAAATCTGCAGTAGACACGCTTTATTCACCCTAAGGCAACCTTGAACTCCGCTGTTAGAGGTGTCGTGACTCAAAAGCACAACATAAGGCAGTCTCACAAAAAGGAGCTGACCAAAAACTGTGTGGGCAACCTTAATCCTTGCATTCCCTAACTCCTGAATCCTGATTTTTCACTTTAATGTTCTTTTTAATGCAGGTTTTTCCATAGAATACACTGTTGTATGTATAGACATCAGTTGTTAGAAACAACTGCAGAGCCTTGACAGATCCAAAGAGACAATGTGAAATTCAGGGGTTTGGATATACTTATGAAATAAGACTTTGAACCTGTCTTGAAAGAGCTAGATATAGACCTCTTTTTTCCAGCCAGGAATTTTATTCCTGCAGACTTTCAGGATTTTATATAATTACTTGGGCTTTCCGGAAATACAGCAGCTTGGGCAACGCAGTAGCTTCAGGCAGGGTACCAGATATGTAAAGTTGTCGGAGGACTACGCACTGCTTATTCACAAGGCTGTCTCTGCAGGGCATACACGTTGGTTTTGTCTAGGAAGTACTGCCCCAAAATACAGTAAGCCGATGTCAGAGATTACGGGATCACAGGACTAATTGGAAGGGTTAAAGGCAAAGTCCTGTTCTGGCTGGGAAGGCGACAACAGATCTGCTGTACTCTAGGTTTGCCTAAGGTGTGCTTTAGCCTGAGTAAATCACCTGAATCTCTCCTCCTAATTCCTGAATCCTCCACATTCTTAACCTGGTTTATCTAAATTGTAAACCCTCTTGTGGAGAGTTCGTCTCATACCCTCTGCAAGCACATATGTATTATACTTAGTTCAACAGGCCTGATCTCAGCTGGGTATTTATTCATTTCTCTAATAAGAAATAATCCACGACACCAACAGTATTTGGAATTTGTCACAATCCGGTTGGGTGACTTCATAAGCATAAAATGCTTTCCTGTACTGCAAATAGCCTTGGTGCACAGGTTAACCCTCACTTTTGCTGTAAGGATGAACAGAAGGGGCTGCAGCAACAGGGATTCCTGTTGCTGGCCTGACCGAGCTGTGTGTGCCTGGGCAGGGGGAGTTCTGCTTCTGAACTCCTTTGGTCATCAACTCTTGTCAGGTCTGAATTCATGGGATTTGATCATTTTGTTGCTTTGTTCATTCCCAGAGTGTTACTTGTGATTTACTCTTCTGTAAACTGGCAAGGAACAAAACCAATGGGAGGTCATTATCCTTTCAGCTAGTTGCGCTGGATTCACTCTACCTTTCATGAGGCTTTGAGCCATTCTTCAACACATTTGAGACACTGTGAATTATCTAGCTGTCACTAGGAAGAGAATTAGACTAAATTCTGCTCTCATTTGTCCTAGTGTAAATCTTTTGTCTTTAGGCAAGTTTATTAAGATTTAAGTCTGAGAGCTAAATCTTGTTAATTTTTTTTTCTTTTCTTTTTTGTTCTTTTTTCAGTTGCTCTTTAATGTGATAATTTTAAGACAGCAATAGGAGGATTCAGAAATTTTTTGAACATCAGGAATTAGATCGATTCAGTTGTTCAGGAGATCTTTCTCCATGTATAGTGCCATATAGACAAGCGTGCTACTTTTCTGGTTTTTCATATGTGATGCTGTAATGTTGAGGGCCACAGAAAACAGATGTATAGGAGGTGTTGATTGTGTTTCTTTCATATGTATCCTGGACATTGTGTCCTTTTCCCAGCAGTAATTAATACCAGCTTTGACAAATGTAATCTCTTAAGCATTTCCAGAACGGAACCTCTGGACCCTGCGGAGCCATAACGTATAGGAATCTGCAAAGTTTTGTAAAGTTTGATTAGGTAATTTTGACCTTTTTTTTTACCCTGAGAGAAATAAATGGATGTCTCAACATCAAGGCTTTTTTATATTCAAAATGCTTAATCTGTTCACCTTTATGCAATACAGGCATATGTATGCGTACTAAACCTCTGTATTTAAAAGCAAAGTAAATGTTGGAAAGAGTTGTTCTTAGGATAAAAGTGATCCTAAGAGTCTAAGCAAAGATCAGTGCTTCCTTTGTCCTACTTCCTAGTTTATATAAACAACACACCTGTTGTCAGTATAAACCAAATCTTATCAGTTAATCCAGGGTGATCATAACAGCAAGATGCAGTTAGTGACTTGCTCTATTGCAGATTGTTCAGGTTTATGCAAATCTAGAACAAGAAAATCAGGATAGTGGACTGATTAAACCAGTTTCATGTTTCCAGGAATAGAACACACATAGAAGTGTTCCTCCTACCATGACCTTTGCATTTTTTGAAAGGTGAAGTTCTTGTGGGGCAGAAATTAGTTCTGGTGAAAGTCAATGAAGCAACGGGAAAGGAGATTTGTGTTATTTTATAAAATAAAGAAACAGTAACAGCAACTTTTGTTTGCTAACCTTTATTCCATGCTTCACGTCTAGGTACTTTGCAGTGATGCAAGGTTTGCAGAGTGTGATCTACAGGCTTATGAAATCTGGAAACTACTATTACCATTTTAGGAAGGGTAACTAAAGTAGTGCAGCAATTATCAATGGATTTCTATTCACTTTGTGGAAATATGTCCCACCAGTTTAAAACTTCAATGATTCATTGATCAACAGAAGCTGAGATTCACCAATCTATTCCATCACCTCTCCCAGGTTATCTCTTAGGATATGATATCGAATAGTTGAAGGATAATACATTTTCCTCTTCTTTAGAACTAGCCAGTGTTTGTAAAGCCGTATCTCAGAACAGCTATATTAGAAGAATGTAACACTTTGAATTCTCTCTTTTATGCATTATTATTGTACTGTAATCATGCTATTAAAGATAATGTTAGATGCCAGATACAGATGAAACCTGCAACTGACAAACACATGCCGTGTGCAAAGCATAAAGGAATTGTGATATAAATTCTTACAGGGACATTAGTAAATCAAATACCTCTTTCCTCTAGAAAGAAAAATGCAGATCTGTACTTTGAGAAAAATAAGTATTTTCTACCAAACAACAGTCTTTCTCCATTGAACTCAGGAAAAAGATGAAGTGGGAATAACTCAGTAGGTCACAGTGACCTGCTTTTCACAAACTAATACTAATATATAAGTGGACATTCTCCAAATAACTTTGGCCTGGAAAAATTGACCTTTATCTTAAATTAGCCTTTAAACTAATTTCTCCTGGTTGCTTTTCAAAGCAGTAGAGATGGAGAGATTCCTCTTGCATATGATTCACAGAAGAAACTTGATTTAGCCATTTTGAACCAATATTCAAAAGAATTTCTTTCCCGCCTTAGATCAGAGAGGGAGCCTGAGGAATTAAATTCATTAAAATTAGCTTTTGTGATTGCCCCCTCATGTGTTTGGTTTAGGAATGATTTTTGCCTGATTTTGCAGTCATTGAAAATACATTATTGCCTTCGCTTATATTGGGAAATTAATCCCTTTCTGGCAAATCCAGGTTATAAGTGACTTTGAGAAGGCATTAATACCAAATAGTACATTTGCATTATTTCTTAAAACTGCAAGGAATTTGCTGAAAAATCCACTGAAAGAAGGTGGAACATAAAAAAGATACAGTGGAAAGAGAAAATTGTTTTAGCTGTAACTTTATTGGACTTCTATGGAGATGTTGTGTGCTAGCATGCTTGAGTAGCTTTTTGAATTTTTTTTCCTATGATCATGAGTTTTCATTCTACTGCTGCTACTAGTAATGGTGACATGTGAGCTTTGTGTGTAAAAAGGTAGTTGAAGGTCATTTCCAATTTTTTTTTAATTAGCTTGTTTACTTCTGCTGTGCAGGAGAAAATATTATTTCTTAAATGCTAATCACGAGGTGACTGAAAGAGAAAACTGACAAGAATAACTTGTAGGAAAGAGTTCGGAAGCCAGCTACAAAGCAAGAATGTAAGCTCACAAGGTAGAGTGATAGAAGTCCTGTTATCTTACCGTCTGCCCTTCTGGCAGGTCCAGATACAAGAAATCTTGAAATCTTTGCTTCCATCAAAGATAAGTGCTCAAATTCCAGTTCTACCTAGGAAGAGCGCTAGTCAGAGAAGAATCTGTATTTTTAAACTTGTTGTCACGCCAAGAGCAGTTAGGGACAAGAAAGAAGCAAAATACCAGGTGAAGCTTTCTTTCCTCTCTTTCTTTAGAGCATTGTCTGGCTATTGGAGGAAAGAGAGAGCAGTTGAGTTTTAAGTTTCCTCCTTTTTAGCCAGCAGGAAAGCACATACATTAACAGAGATGCTCATCATTATGAGCCCCAATGGCTGAGGAACCCAGGATGGTTCTGCAGTGGGGAGGTTAAGTCTGATGTGCTTGGCATGCAGATGGCTGCACAAGGCTGTGTGTCTTTGGACATAAAATTTTGTGTGAGCAATCAACAGTAGCAATCAATATGTGTGTTGGCCTACTGCCTGTTTCACCCTATGCCACCCCTTGCTGATCTCTTGCTGCCTGCTTGAGGTGAAGAGTTCAAAGGAATGGACTGGCTCATTGCGTTCAGTAAAGCATACCTTCAGCTCATCCACGATGCACTATCTGTGGCAGCCACGTGTCTCCATTTCGTTCTGTAGTTCACAGTAAACCAGCTAGCAAAACATACTGACATGTCCCACCTGAACCGTGGTGAGAATATTGTTTCACCCAGCTGACAGTAGCAGCCCATTCACTGAAGGGTGTAGCTTTGCCTACTGCCATGCATAATGTTCAGCGAACTATTTAAAGGAAGCAAAATAAATGTGGGTATAATATGGTGAATATAATATTAGGCAAACGCTGCATTATAATAGAATTATTAACTAAGTGATGTAGATTTCTTTTTCTAATGATGATGCCGAAGTTGCTGAAGTTGACTGCTTGGAAGCTAAAAAGTCCCACAAAAGGTGCTTTTCAAGGTTAGATAGCTAGCAAGAGCTGCTTCAAGGAACAAGGAATACCTTAGAAGCAAGTATGCTTTAAAACAGGATCATTAAATTTCTGAGGTTTTGAGTTCATGACAAAAGCCTTTGCCATTGTGCTGCTGCAAATAGCTTTGTTTTGTTTCATGTGCTTTCTGTTACCTTTTATCCTTAATTGCAAGTCCCAAAAGCTCTCAAAATCTTCAATTTTTTCTAATATTAGACATGAAATGGATTTAGTTAGTTAGTTTTTTAAACAAATATACCAAGATATTCACTATCATTTTCTTTCACACAAGCCATTTTTAACGTCTCTTAATTTAATCTATCATCTTTTCCTTTAATATCATTAGTATTTTGATGTGGCCATGCAATGCATAAAGTCGGTATGAAAGTCAGTTCCTGAATAGTCATTCAGAATCTTTGGGAGTTTTTGTGTTTTCAAATATCTTATTTTTAAAGATTATACTTAAATATTTGAGATCATGAGGTTTGACTTTTCTGAAAAGTTGAGGCATGTCTGTTACAATTTCTAAGTTGTTTGGCTTCATAAATATAAATTGATATGGATTTCCAAGCACAAATTAACAAAGAAATGAAGATGCTGAGCAAAACTAAGAAAATATCAAATGATAATTTCTACCAAATAGAAAAAAATTCTTTCTGGCACAGCAGGGTTTACTTCTAAAGCTTGAAAAGTGACAGACAGAATATCTACTAGAATTTAATTTTAACATCTGCAGCACGTTGTCCTGGAAGAGTCTTCCACATGTACTGTTTGTTCTAACACTCTCCAAAACTTCATTGGAATTACTCAAA
The DNA here is from genome assembly GCF_964195595.1 of Calonectris borealis. Classification (NCBI taxonomy): domain Eukaryota; kingdom Metazoa; phylum Chordata; class Aves; order Procellariiformes; family Procellariidae; genus Calonectris; species Calonectris borealis. Next base: position 25,293,475 of record NC_134312.1, read on the forward strand.
AGTCTTGAAGTGAAATATAGATTTTCCTTACCTGAGAAACAACTTGAAACCCCGCTATGTGTTCATTATCCCCGTTCTGCCTCCATCTTAAGAGACTGCAAAGATTGTTTCCATTCATAAAAGCTTGCTGTGCAAGGGTCATTTTTGAATTGCTTTTGGGTTAGAAAACTTAATAAGCATCTAAACTTCACCAAATTGCAATCATATAACAGCTGATGCTACAGCACACATTGATTCACTATATTATTTGTAATTAGAACCATTTAGAGGGTCTGGAATACCTGATTTGTCAGACCTTAGCAACTGATGTGTATTTGGGAAAGATGAGAAATTAAGCTTCAAGCTCTGGGTTTTCTACAGGATGACAATATTACCTTAGTCAAGACACCTAGGACAAAAATTTTCATAGTAAATTTCATCCCTATAGACCCATGTTGCATACTGTTAAAATCCCAATCAGGTGTTGAAAGAGTAATGCCACTTCTTGTTTTGCCCGTAACTGGTTTTTGTGGTAGTAAAAGTAAATAGATCAGTTATTTCTCTGTCCAATTCTCATGATGACAGGTTGGCAAAAGAATTGTAAGCTTTCCTTGGTGTCTTGAGCTGTTCTGTTCAGAAAAGCTTCTGCTTCTGGGAAGGTGGCTTTTCTGAGCTGCTTCTGCAGAGTGATTCCTTCATCATGAAAACCTTAGGAGAGAACATATAGTTTACAATAACACTGAAAAGCCACTTTTACTTAACAAAATGTTTATGAAAAAATATTGGGTTATGACAACTTGTGGTCTTGCCTGAGTTCTCTCTGGCATTGGAAAGTGTTTTGGGAGTTGGGATTCCCTTTGGGAATTCTCTCTGAATGTTTTCAACATATTCTGCTTCATTCCACTTAGTAGCTACCTTTTTGAAAGACGCAACTGTGCTGTTGTACGCAAACAAGAAAGTAGAGAGAGCCAGTTATCTTGATTCGACCAATTTCATTCCTGCTGCCACACAGTTAAGGTGATATGGGCATAAATGGGCAAGTTCTTTTCCTCCTGAGTAGAATGAAAGCAAACTGAATTGTAAACTTGATCTTAATCCAAAGATGATGATATCATTACCTGCTGCTGCATATTTAAAGAAAGAAGAGGTGTCATCATTGGCAGCAAATTTTACAGGAAAAAATTTTTTCTTTGTAGATCACAGTGGAATCCAGACACTGCTTTGCACGAAGGACACGTTGTCTCAGCACAGGAGCTGACTGTACTCTTGCAACCTGTTTTTACCCAGAATTCCAGACACCTCATCTTGTTCCTGCAAGATACAGTATGTAACATTAATTCCTTTTCTCTCACCGATGCCGAGTGCAAGCCTGTACCTAAACGAGATGCCGTGGCTACTTCTCATCAATCTACTCTCTTTGTTTTTCAGCTTAGCATAGATGATTTCACATACCTCAGTGAATCCTATGGTAACAAGAATCCATTTCAAAATGTTCAGGCAAGCATTTCTCTCTTTTATTTCTTTATATGCAGTATTTAAAATTAAAAACATATAAGAAAGATGCAAACAAACAATAATTGGGAAAATTAAACTGAATTGCAGCAGTTTTCCTATTTAAATTATTTATTGAGATTGTTTCAGTTTAAGCAGATGGGTTAAAGGAAATCAACTGAGTTTGCAGAAGTGTTTTGTAGCTATTTTATTTCTGAAGATCACGTTTTCAGAATTCATCGTAACTGACAAAATTATTCCTTAACATGCTGCAATTTTGTACTGTGAAAAACAATACAAAATTCCAGACTGACACCCCAAAATTCTGTTTTGAATCCATAGGAAGAAAAGAAGTCATAGGAATCAATTATTTATTCTGGATTTTCAGAATTGAACATCTATTTTATTTTCACAGAAATTGAAGCTCTCTTAACTCATGCAGGGAGTTAACTGTTTCATATTTGAATGTAGTTAATATATGACTAGATACTGGATTGCTTTAATCTTCATGAAAAAAAGCCATGCTACTTGAGTAATTTGAAATCAACTCCAGGCACAGAATCTAAGACGGAGTCCTCCTGAGCCGGCGAGCAACTTCAACTTCTCTTCTCACTCAGGAGGTTTACAGATTTTGTGCACGGCATCTCTGGTTATACTTACGTGACAGTTTATTGAACTGTAATTGGACAAAGGAAGTGTTGACACGTGGAAGTCACAAAGGCATTCCTATAGGCAGAGCAGGATGAACAGGGCTATTAGTGACGTAACTGGTATCAGAGCACATGAGGAAGTGCAAATTCCCAAGCACCACACAGCAAGCTGTATGTGTAATTAAGTACATAAATATTCACATATTACCTGTCCCTACATCTATACTAAGAACCTCACGTCTTCCTTGTGTCACTGATACTGGTGATCTTCATCTCTTTGCCATATAACAGCATTTTAACACTGATGCTGAAACAAAAACAACTATTCAGAGTATGTACATAGGTTTTCTGAGGAATGAATGGCAGTAATAATCCTTTGTAGTGTAAGGCTCAGCAGTTGCGCCCAGAGGCAGATGTACTGGTACTTCTCTGGTATGGCTTATCTTCTCTGGGTTTAAAATCTATGCAAGGCTGTGTCTGGAGCAAATTTTGTTGCTGCCTGACTGCAAACCTGATTTTGTTTTAGAAGCTGTGTGAAATGTAGACGTGACACTGCAAGCTCCTAACGATGCGGTGGTCTTATTTAAGTAGGCCCTGGATGTTTAAGAGGAGGGATATTAAAGTATTTAAAACTTTCTTCTTTCGCCTTGCAATCAGGACTCCGTCAGCACTGTAGATAGAGCTTATAGCCAAAGGCTAGAGATGAGTCCAGAGACTGATGGGTTTAGAAATCGGGTGGTATACTGAGTGGATAGGGGACCTACCGAGGAGGTGAGGAGGTCCTCAGCTAAAAAAAGGATCACGTTTATGTAAATCTTTGGTCTGTATCTGGCAGAGCAAAGATTTAAACCCAGGTTTTCAACAAGCTGAATAAATGTCAGTAACATTTTGTTTGCTTTCTGACCTTGCCTCTGTTCTCTTTCTGTCTTGGAGCCGAGAAACTTTTTCTCTGTACAGCTTCTTTAAAACTGGAAAGTTTCTTTTGACAAATTGCTCGCCTTAACTCCAGCACTTCCTAGATTTGTTCTGTTGGACTTGGCAATCTTAATACTTTTCTAGCATAGTTTTGTGGGGGTGAGGTGCTGTAACTTGAGTGAAAGAAAATGACATGTATAAATTAAATATTTCTTTTTCACTTTGGTGCCCATATGGAGAATTTTGTCAATATCTATTGCAAAGACTTGTAGTTTTTAGGGCCAGAAAGGATCTTTATAATCATCCAGTTTCATCTTGGATGTGACAGAGGCTACAAAAATTTGATCAGTTGCTATCGTACTCCACTTGAGCTACTTTGGGAAAGAAGTCCATTCTTAATCATACTATGAAAGACTCTATCATAATATTCACAGAACACAGGACAAAGTGAAGGTCAGGTCTGAATTTTCTCACTGGGGAAATTAGAATCTGATGTTTCATAATCACAAATTTTTATACCTTCGCACTCTGTATTATACAAGTGATTCATTAAGCTATAATAGGTGTTCCATGTCACTCCAGTATCCTCTTTTTGAACTTCAGAAATGCAAATTAATTCTCAAACCTAAACTGGAGATCTCATTTAGAATGTATATGTGCATGTAGCAGCATGTGTGCTACAAGAAGAAAGTGTTATTTGTGAAAGAATTATAGCTTGTAAACCACAGACATTTGCAGATATTAGATTTGTTCAGCTACATTAGCAGCTGTTTTGAGCTTTTGGGATCAATGGGTTTGTATGCAATAAAATAATTTTATTTCCAGTAGATACAAAAGGAATCTTATAGATGGATCATTTATCTTAAACATTCAAAGAACTTTTTAATTAAATAATAAAATACAAAGATAAGCTCTTGCAGAACTTTTTTGTCAAGCAGTCACCTACCTCACAAACTATTTTTCTTTAATAGTGCTCAGCTTCTTAGAACTGCAGTGTATGGTAATACATTCCAATTAGTGGCCAGCTGTGCCGCTGCATAATTATTATTGTAAGTCATTGCCATTCATGGGTCTGTATCTCCATCGTATCCTCACTCAGTGGTCATAGACTGAGGAGTACTATTTAGTCACGTGTGATACAGGAGTCCTACTATAGTTTTGGTTGTCTTTGTTCCCTTTCTCTTTACCTCATTTATTATATTATTTTTTCACAAGGGGGCATGCAGAACGGCATAATAAACAAGATATAAGTTAATCATAGATTTATTTAGTGACCTGATGATGTTTTGTTCTCTGGCCTTTTCCAAAAATACTTGATTTTTCAATTCTGATCACTATCAGCTACTGAATTGACATTTTCAAAGAGCTGTTGTGCCTCTTAAGGTTTCATTACTGAATGGTAACGCTCAGTTCTGAGTCTATTATCTATTATTGTGTACATAAAATTAGTGTTGTTTTTTTTTCTCACCCTGTGCTCTGCTAAAATCAATTTACATTGAATCTCATCAGTTACTTTGTTGCCCAAGAGGTTGTACCAGAAGTTGCTTCTGCAATTCATCAGCCCTTGCCTTTACTATCCTGAATAATTCAGCGTAATCATGCCTTTTTACCAGATAATTTATGAACATATGGAACAGAACAGACCCTAGTACAGGAACAGATACTTTTTTCTACCCCTTGCTTGCTATCTCTTTGCCTACTCTTTGCCTATCCTTTATCTACCTCCATGTGAAGACTGCCTCTCTCACGCTGAAGCAGCTTAATTTCTTGAGTCTTTGCTTCAAGACTCTGCCGAGTGCCTTTTGTGGATCCAAGTACGCTGTATCAGCTAGAGCTCCCCGGTGTACATGCCTATTGACTCCTTCAGAGATTTTTAGCAGAAGTGTGAGGCACAGCTGCTTTTTGCAAAAGCCATGTCAGCTTTTCCCAGTATAATCCTTCCTTGTTGTTACAGTCTGTTATTCTTTGGAATAGTTCCTCCTATTCTTGGACTTCAGGTTTGCTTCTCTATAGCTCCTCAGATCTGTCTGTAGCCCTTGAAAAAAAACTGGTGTTAGGTTTACCACCACACAGTACAGTGGTATGGAAGTTTGTTCAATAATACTTTCTGCAGCTGCAACATATTTTTATCTGAAGTACATCAGATCTATTTTCATTAAAATCATAATATATAGCTTTACGTATACATTTGGAGAACACAGGTACAGTGTAAAAGTCTGTAAGATTAATAGAAATTGGAAAGTTAAAATGCAACAATGATAATTTTCTTCACAGTTCTCACTGTGTGTAGAAACACATGTGCTTCCAAATCTGTTTGAATAGATTTTTCTTTTTTATAGATAACCCATTGACCAATGCTGTAGAAAATAAATACAATACTTTAATAAATTACATACTCACAGATAAAAGATGAAGATTTACAAGATCTCTTTTACATGGAAGAGCCTGCCTACTTCAGGTGTGGGTTCCCAGATATTTTCAGAGCCAACACAGGAGCCTTTTTCCCAACTAATATTGTTATTATAGGACTGTCTATCAGCTTTGACGCCAAACATAAACTAGTTCAGAACAATGAGTATGCCTACATGATCTTTTATAGATGGATGCATGAGTCTTTAACAAAGATTTTAACAATAGGTTTTTAATGAGAGGCCTAAATTTACTTCATTCCAGTTTCAAATTGCTTAGGTGTAATATCAATCCAGTTAACGTAACACTGAAAGCAGAGCTGGGCAAGTAAGTCCAAGCACACTTCATCATAGTGCAGCTACTTGGCTTCAGGATGGCTAGAAATGTGGACAGAGTCATCCCACACCTACCTTCAAAAAAACCTGAACAGCGATATATGTAATCCAAGAGTGAAATTTCTTGTAATATTTCATTCAGGAGACGTGCTTCAGGGGACACTAAAGAAAGTAAATGTACTCATAATCAGAGTAAGCTGCCCATAGACAGGTTATAGATTCTGGTAATTAATACAGGAATTTCTGCTACCAGTCCAACAGCTCAATGGGAGGTTTTTTTCCCTCTCCCTCTCCCTTTCTCTGTCTTAGCTACTGTGTGGTTGTACCTCTTTGTTTAGTCCTTTAGCAGAATGCAAAATCAGGTGTTTTCCCAGTAGTCCTCTTCATTCTCCATCCTCTTTTGGAGTTCTCGTGTTTTGAGCATGCATGGTAGTTGAAATCCTAAAATGCGTAAAGCAACGTATGGGTATTGTAAAGACAAGTGTGCAGTGGCCAAATGTCAAGAAGGACAAACAAAAGGCATGGGATCAGAATGGCTATCTGAGGCTAATGAGTAGATATCCAGCTGTGTCTGCCCTTCAGATGGAAATCAGTTGAATACCAGTGGCTGGAAGCTGAGCCAGATGGCAGTGCAGGATTGATTAGGAGCAGAAGCACAATTCAGATAATACTCAGTAATGATGCGTTTTATATCTTATTCTACAATAAATGAGTAAACTGCTTAATATATATCCTTGGAAGAAGTGGCTGCTGCCATTCTGGCTGCTGCTAGGGGACAAGGTATTAAAATACTGAAAATAAAAACAAATAATTGACTATTGCTCAGAATTTTAGCTCTAATTTCATATATGCAAACAAACCAAAATGAAATGTATCATCTTTTCCTTCCAGGCACTGCTAAAAACGCTACTTAAGGACCTGTGAACCAGATCAGTGCTTTCTGCTTTATTTTAATTTCTGCAGTTATTTTTCTATCAGTCTGGCAAATCAGACAATACTGCATAATCCTTCCTTCTGAGCATCTACAGAAATGTGAAAATAACTAACCGTTGCCTGGCAAGGAAAACATGTGAGCAATTAGAAAGAACTAGAGCAGGTCAGAAAAGTGGTAGGCAGCTGGAGAACAGACAAAAAGGAAAAAGAGTAGGAGGAGAAAAGTGTTAGCAACACTACAACACTTGCATCAGACAGAGGGGGCGAGAGAGTCTATAACGACTTGAATATCTGAATGTTGGATCAAGTGACAGACTCAGTCTAGGCTTAAATGTAGAAAATGGGGAAGCAAAGTTAACAAGTTGTAAACTAGGACTCAATGAAAAAATATCTTCAAATATTCACATTAAATTTGGGGTACATTAATTTTGATCATTCTCAAGTCTCTATCTTGCATTTTCTTTTCCTGAATATTTCAAGTTAATTTTATTATCAAGGAAAACCTCTGAAAAGGAAGTTTTTCAACTATGCAGGTTTCAAATTCATAGAACGAGAATGTTTTTAAATGCATTTCACTCAAGTATTTTCATCAGAAACTCAGCTATGAGAATTATAAATAAAGTGATAGATATCCTGAGGCTTGATTATCTGAACCAGGTCAGCCTAGGTTTATAATTTGTATTTTGAGTAGAAAGACAGAAAGTACATGGCATGAGGTTTGTTTGTGTGTGACTGGAGGCTCTGTAGATCCTGAAACATGTAGCTTTCTTTAGTTAATTGTTACAAATTAGACACTTGTCTGTATTGTGTGCTGTACCACCAGGATGTAGACAAAGGAAGAGTATTTATTATGCAAAGTATGACCCTGTACTGGATAGAGCTGCTGGAACTTGAGATGTCTGACATTGATTCTTCTCACCTCTGAGGGCATTTAGTTAGACCATCTGATGAGCTTTGCTTCTGGCAGCGTTCATAACCTGTCTCTCCAATACATTCTTAGCTTGAGAACTTCTACATCATCTGTCTCTCCTCTTCTACTAGACTTGTGGAAAGGACCGTAAGAATTTGATGTCACTGAGTGCCTTAAGCTTGCCCCAGGAAGGTGCAGGAATAAGAGCAACACAAGTGTCCCTTCACTGCCCTTTTCCAGAGGCAGCCTGCAGCCAGCATCAGGCTGGTGAGAACTCACGTACTGTTTAACATGGTGGTTCCTCATCTTGAATATTAAATTAAGGTTACATAAAAAAAAGGATTGTGTTTCATAATTAAGCAAGTAAATAAACTGTTCATAAATTTGTTCCTTTGTTACAGGAAATTCTTCAGTCTTCTCCTTCATCTTTAGTTTTGCCAGCTGTTGACTGCGAGGCTACCAGGTATCTTCTGAGCTTTCTTCAGGAGTCAGAAGATTGGAAGTTAACAAACATAACTAATCTCGATGTCTCTCAGTTGAAAGTGAATACACGTAAACCAAACTTACTGGTGATTCAGCTACAACCACTTGTCAGGTAGGAGCTTGTCACAAACAAAACTGACCCACATGTGTGCACGATTTTTAAAGCTTTTGAAAATGTCACTTTTATTCAGGAAATTTAAAAAGCAAAGTGGAAGCTTACAAGGTTAGCAAAATTATGCTTCTTGCAAGTGTGAATTCAGTGGTTTTTAAAGTTCCCTGATGAGCTTACCAGGTGTAACAGATGAATTATGTTGGGAAAGTCAGTCAGGCATTCCTATTTTGTCTGCCTCATTATATGAGAACAAAGGGACAACTAATAAAACTAAATGGCAACACACTTTTAGCAGAAAGGCTGAATTATTTTATGCAACACATGATTAACCTGCAGAATTAATTGCTAGAAGGTATTCCAGGGGTCAAATAAACTGGCAGGATAAATATGCAAGCAAATAAACATACAGAGAAACCTGAAGTTAATATGAATAAAGAGACTGGTTTTCATCACTCTAGAAGGTAGAGGGGGGCTATAATTTTTCATGTTTCCAGGCCTATGACAACTGTGATCTAACGGAGGTAGACAGAGACTGTTCCTTCAGGTGAATGTATATTTAGAAAATATAAGGCATGGGTATATTGAATCCCTCTGCTCAGCTTCTCCAGATCTTTCTTCTTCCTAGCCTTGGGCATTTGTACATGTTGGTATACAGTGCATGTATCAATGGGCCCTAAGGAAGTGCAATTATAGCTATCTCGTCACTACACAAAAACAGACCTGATACCCATTTTAAGGAGCTTATGTACGAATGTTAGACAAGGGGCCCACACCAAAGGAAAAGAAAGCTGTGCAGAGATTGGTCAAAATAACATCACTAGTCTGGCTTCTCTGCAGCTAAAGAAATTTGAGGGGTTTGAAGAATCAGCTGAAGATGTGGTCTTGTACTATTAATGGCTTTGCAGAAGAAAAGGGTTATAAGGAGGAGATGAGAGAATGATGGAGGGACTGACGCTGACGGTAATCCTTTTACTAGGCAGTATCTTTGTACATTTCTAGTTCACATTGCTCTTGCCTAGAAAAGTGTTTTAATTATTTTTCTCACACTTGTTTTGTAGTGTTTTAAATGAGATTTCCACCCTGGAAGCAATTGCTGAAAATGGTAAGCAACATGACCAAGATATAACTAACATTTCATCTTTTAAGTCTGTGTTTTCACTTGAGCAGACTGTATTCTCTAGTTCCTGGGTTTTGCTGTAATACTACTATTTAAAGGTTTTCTTTTCCCCCAGCTATGGTACTTATAATCTGTCAATTATCATAGTGCTGAAGTACTGAGTGTCTGATTCAAAATTCACTGAAATGGATACAGCTCTGTGACCTGAAATGAAATGATAATTCACCTCTGCTTCAGGCACGGGCCTTTGCTCATGCTCTGAGATCCTCCCAGTTCAGAGTACGAACCTGTATCTCCGTGCAGCTCGTTCTGCCTCCTCGGATCTCACCTCGTGCACCGGCAGCTGGAGGTGTCAGGCCCACCCGGCAGTTCGAAGGTCTTGAGCTCAACAGAGGGTGTCTGAATGAATAAGAAATGTTTTTCTAATCTTTGTGGAACGGTACTGATGCCCTTTGCAGCCTTTAATTTTAGAGTCTTTTATTGGTTTTGCAGGTATTAAAGACTACTTGTTAAAGTTGAATCTCTCCATATAACACTATTATAAAACTTTTCTTGCCTAGCATCTGGCTGAAAAAGAGATGCCATACACCAAAGAGGCACTGAGAGGCATCTGGCTTTTTGCAGGGTTTTCGCTTACTCCTCTAAATTAGAGATCGAGTTACAAAGTCTGCAAATCACTGTAGTGGTAGTTTCAGGGACATACATTGTAGTGTAGTGTAGTGTAGTGGGCTGATAATTGAACACTGTCCTTAATGCCTATGACTGTTTCTGCCCAGAGCTAGGGGTGTAAAATCAGAAGCAGATTTGAAAATCAGGGGAAAATACCTTACTACTGTAATCAGTGGTGTGTCCTTTTCTCTTTGTTTTTGCACTACCCCAAAGTGAGTGTGGTTTTTATACTCAACTAAGCAGCTGGATTTCCATCTCTGAATTGCAGAGGAGTTGTTTAGTTCTCTTTTCTTGCCCCCAGAGCACATTAGATAGCAAAAGCCTTGGCTTAATGTTGGTCTTGTCTGAACAGCTTTTTCTTTATGGGACATTTTTTTCATTAGCTGCACAAACTCAAGAATAAGCTTCCCAAAGCCCGTCTCAGGCCACTTTGTTTTGGAACAGCAAAGTTAACGGGGGACCTGTGGGATGATGGAGGAATAGGCTATACCAACTTTCCAGGTAGTCTCAACTAGCTGTTACCAGGAAAAAGGTGTGTGGATCAGGGAAGATGTGCCACTTCGTATGGCCAAGTGCAAAATCTGCACTTAGTATTCTGTGTCTCAGCTGTGCTCTAGAAAAGTGGGAGTGTGGGCTGAATCCTCACCTTCTGGTTTATTTGCCGAAGCAGCCACTCAACGCATTGCTGAAAAAAAACTGGAAATAACATCAGCAGAAAGTTTTTAGTCAAATGGAAGTTACTGAGCCACAGTTCCTTAAAATTATCCCACTGAAGGTCTGTGCAGCAGGGAGAGAGTCATTCCAAAAGGAATAGGTAAGTGTTCCAAACACAGTCTTCCAAGTCATGCAACCTGGGCTCCAGCAGGTCTAGGTGTCTAGGTACTGTTTGCAGCACAACCACAGTCACGTGCCAAATACTGCTGTCGGGAGACCCTTCAAGGTCAGAACTGCTTGCAAGGTCATGAGTTACTGGTGTTTGTTACTGAGGGACTGCTGCTAGATCTACCTGTGTAAGCAACAAAAATTAATATTTTTCACATACCTGCAACATGACAAGAGAATTGTTAACCCATAAATACTGCTTGTAAATTTTTTTTTGCAGTATCAACAGTAAACCCGTAGAAAAACATTGCAGACCTGTAGCAGGCTGCCTAAAAGTTCACAAAGCCTCTTACGTTTGTCACAGCAACTTCTTTCCTTTCCGCTGTAGAGGGTTTTAAAATCTGGTGTAATCGGAGAAACCCCTCCTGCTGTTTTACTCACTGCAGACAGGAAGCTCTGTAAGACAGAACAAATGGGCTCAGATTCTGCCCAAGGGAAATGTGCTGTTCTGAAATATCTAGAAGCTGGAGTAAGCAGAGGTTTTTAGCACGTTATTAAAATCAGGCTCATTACGAAATCCAAACTGGAATTCAGAATCCAAATCTGCTCAAGTTTCAGGGGATTCAGACTTACTGTTTTCTTTATGCTTCTTTTCAGTATTTCTTCTTTCTTTCTTTTGCATGAGGTAGCATTTGACATTATTACTCGGTTTTTGCCTAAATGTTTCTCTGCTCAGGAGAAGGTTGCATTCTTTCATGTCAGTCTTACCTGCTGGATTCATCATATCTCAAAATCAATGGCAAAGCTGCCTATCACTCCAATTGCATAAGAAGAGGCTCTTTAATTGTTATTGCACGTACTCCTTTTTCCACTTTGATTCTCAGTGCATTCCTCTTCCCGCTCTTTCTCTTCTCTCCCATTTTTCCCCCTCTCATCTTGCTCTTTTCTGTTCTTTCTCTCTTGTTTTACTCTTCCTTTCTTTTCACTTTTCTCCTTCCAGAACATTTCTTCTCAGTTCATTTCTTCCATCCCTTCCATCCATGTGTAAAATCACACAAAGAAATTAAGGTAGATTAGAAATTAATAATAGGACTAATCCTGCACTCCCTGGTGAAATTCAAGGGATGTGTCTCCCATGAGTTAGAGAGGTTTAATCCTTCCACCAGGGCATAGATGCAGGCAGTTATGCTAATCGGAAGGTGTTAGCCTAGACAAACTGCTTTACATTCATAGATCTACGTAGTGTTTTCTTAATCCATGCTATCTAAATTAAAAAAAAAACACTTCAGTAGAACCACTCTAAAATCACTCTAACATCAATATCACCATCTGGAGATGCCTCTTGTTCCATTAAAGAGCGAGCCCAAGATGACAAATGTTCCCATGTAGGCATGTAATTTAGGTGCTTTAAAATACGGTGGACAATCTGGGCCCTTTTCCTTGGAGAATTTATAAATACTTAATAAGGAAGGTAGAGTTTTGATCACAGGCAAACAAAGATCTGTTTCAACTCTGTTGTTATAAGGGTGTTCACAGCAGCTTCTCTGAATGAAGGAATTGCCTCTAGAATCTTCCCAAAGGCAAGAGTTATAGATGTTATTGGTAACTATAGTTACATGTAGCTCGTTACTGAAGTGAAATGCAAATAACGTGTTATTTCAGAAAGCAATCAGTTGCTTTAATGAAAGAAAAAACAAAGACAGTCTATGCATTTTTCTATGTATTATTTTTTCTTCTGCAAATTTTAGCTGACGTTGCTGAGATTTTCCAGTGAGTTGCACTCTGTGCATATAGAATACAAAATTTACATTATGTAATGCCTTGGACCTCCATACCCCATATAATTACACTAGTAGTATATAAGCAGTTGTTTTTCTGAGTAAGTCCGTTTCTTATAGTAGATTGTTTTAGCAATAATTTTTTAGAAGGAAAATTTACATAGCTATGATTCTTGACTGATATAAGGAAATCAATTTGGTTAAAACCCTGCAGAAAAACCAATGCTTGCATTTTTACAAAAGCTAAACATTTTACTTAGCCAGGAGACCATAATTACTGTAAATAGAAGAAGTTAAAAAGGATAATAATATAAGCTCCACTTATATATTTCCAGTATATGAAAATTAAATACAATTTCTGTAAAGTATAACCTCGAAATCTGAAAGCCTGTATGTCCGGGCTATAAAATATCCATTCACCAGACTGGTACATGAATGAGAAGTGGGAAGGCGCTGAAACAGTAAATGTGAGTCTGCTTGCTTATTTCTCTATCAGTCCCAGAACTAATAATGGTTCTTGATTCACAACTATTAGGCTCCTTATCATAAGCAGATGTTAACATTTCTGCATACAGCTTGAAAACATTTATCAGTTGTATTTGTCACAACTGCCTGTGGTTTCAGAACTAAAGGAGGATCTTCTGTAGAGGCATCTTTGGACCTCTTTGAAGGGTCCTCTCTTCCTTACTTGGCTTTTCCTTCCTTTTCCAGAAATATGCCACCATATTTCTCCTTTGGCCTCCACTGTAGTCAACAGCAAAATTTTCCATATCCTGTTGAGGGTGCAGAATCAGGCTTTAAATCCAGTGAAGCAAAAAGGAATATTGCTGCCAATATTATTTATATCATGCCCCAAGCACTACATTTGGAGTATTGTTTCTCAGTGATTGGTTCTGTGTACTTTGTAATTCAGAGAATAATACTACTTAAGCTTTATTATTTTCATCTCTTAAGAAATTTCTTCTGCTCTTGCTTTTAATTGCCCAGAGTTCAACCTTTCAGGTATTGTTTCTATGGTATTTACTTTTCTGTTTAAAAATCAGCCCTTTTCTGAACTGTTGTAATGTGTTTGTTTTGTATTGTTTCACTGCAATTGTGCATTTTTCAAGACACTGAACATGTCTTATCCCATTTGTACCTATTGACATATAAATGTTATGAGCACCTAAATTGCTTAAATAAACTAAATAAGCTTAAACATTTAGCTCATTACTTCTCCAACTGCTCTAGGATTTTAGCTTTCTCAGCTTACAGAGTTTGTTAAATTATACATGTTTCTATCTACAGACAAAATAATTGGAACACTGACCATGGATCTGCAGGAACGAGGGATTCATTTTTCAGTAATTTATACTGCAATGAGACCTTCAAGGGTGAGTAATCTTCAGTGCCTACAACTGTCAAATTTTTGGCATCTAACAACTTAATGTTTACAGAGGAACACTGTAGATTATTTTCAAGATTACACAAGCAAGCAATCTGTATTACATGAAGTTTTGAGCAGAAATGATTGCATGAATTTTCATGTGCGATAGCTATATCACATAACTATTGAAGTTTTACTATTCTAGGAGACCATAACTCTGCCATTGTCTTTAGAACTTACTATTATTTTTAAGGACTGTAATTTTAGATTTTTTTCCATTTGACTCTAATGGTTTTATAGTAAGTTCTACAGGGAACCTTATCGAGCTTCTCAGTGTGGCTGGTCAGTAAAGGGGAAGTGTTGTTAATTAAATGAAGGCTACTAATGTATCCATTTTTAAATTAATGAGTTTGATTCCTTTTAGTCAATACTTGGTATTTACAACCGGAAGGTAAAGTTTTCACCCTTGCTGATAGTCAGAACATCATTTATAGATCACATCATATTATGTTAGCAGTAAGTAGCAATGCAGAATAGTTATTTATGCAGTTACCTGTTTTGTCCGACATACAGGTTGTAATCAGGAAATATTCAAATTTTAATTTTATTGCAAAAACAGTCATGCCTTGAAGAAAAAACAATACAGTTCCCACTAGGAAGAGAGGCATATGAGGAATGGGCTGTATCCTAAAAATCAGCAACTTTGAAAGAAACATATCTATCTGTTCCAGTGGTAACACATCTGAGCTCCTAATACGATGCTTAGTTTAATTTGAATTTTAATTCAAACTCAAGATAATGTTATTTGAAAATACAGAAGATATAATTTCCTTGGTTTAGGCAACAGGAAAGCCATTAATGGGATTGTCTAAATCTAGTGTGAGCACTACAGACAGGATCTTGAGAAGCTGGAGGATTTTCGGGCGGGAACACTAAGAAAAATTTGCAACTGTTCTTAACACAAGAACAATACCTAGAAAACCTGTTTTAAATGGGATGGAAAGAAGTCCCTTTTGCTTATCCAAAAGAAGAATGAGAGGCAACTTGACTGCACTTCATAAATGTTCTTTAAGCCAAAAGTGATGAGCACCCCAAAGGTGTTCTGTGTTCGATCAGAAATGATCTGGGTTTTTGCAGGGAGGTAGGATCTTGAACCTCTGCCTACCCAACAAGATGATCAGAATACTCCCTTCACACTCTAGGAAAAAGGCTAGTTCTACTGAAGAAAAACAAGAACTTTCTTCAATAATCCACCCTGTGAAATTCATTTCCAGAGACTGGGTTTTGAAGACCAGAGTTAAAATAACAAGACAGAGCAGTATGAGGAAGCTCACATTGATACTCTCTGTGCTGTGTGTTTCTTGTGGTAAAGGAGAGGACATGAGTCCAAGACTTTTGATCTGCCTTTTTTGCAAATACTGCATTATTTCTTTTAACAAAGATCTAAAATAAAAATAAAAATTATTTAGTTATTGTGGCTCTTTACTATTTGAAATCAAAGGAACATGGGCATTCTTAGCTTCAAATTGCATTTAGAACAATTGGAATGAAAAATGTTTTTAATTAACGAAAGAACTGGTGTCAAGAGAAGGACTTTTTCGAGCAATTTTAAAAGTTTGTTGAATTTTAAATCTATGCATATTTCAACAGGCTTTCTAAATTAAAGTGACTTAGTTTGAGCAACTGGAGCACTTTTAAATAATTAAGGCAATGTATTTTAAGATGTTCTGCATTTTTAAAAAGTAAGCAATTTAACCTTTTCTTAATTCTTTAAATTCAATGCCATATAAAACGATTTGAAGCATTTTTTTTCCCCCCAATATAACTTTAAATTATTTCAATGCATTCAAGGTTATCAGCTTCTGTACAGAGCTAGAAAAGGCAAAATGGAAACTACCTTTGAGGGTTCATCAGTTTGTACATTTGCATGTAACCTCTTCCTAGTATGTATTGCATACCTTTGGCTATGCTTGAACTACAGATGATGTGAACTGTTTTGTAACCTTAAGTTAAAGGATTGAATCACTTTGCTTAAACTATAAAGACTATATTCCATGATCTAGAAGTTACAGGGTCACTCCCCAGTGATAATCAAGATCACTGTATATAAGAAGTGAAAAGCTTTGATCATATGGGAAAAGAGTTTACATTACTTAGTACATTTGAAAATCAATAGCAATCATTCAGTATGAAAGATTTGCATTTACTCATTTGACTTTTTCTCATTGATGAAGGAAATGAGCTTTAAGCATGACACACACACACAAAAAAAAGACAGATCAGATAATTTAATTTTATGCAATGAATCTCCCAAACACTGGGGCTATGAGATTCTTCTTTCCCGATAGCTATACCTCCTTTCTGTTGGGCAGTTAATGGCTTCATAGCATCATCTTGTTACATTTGATCATTCTTCCATTGCCTCAAGCAGAGAAAAATAAATGTGAGAAATGCATATATTGGAAAAGATTCCAGACTGGTATTGGCTTCACAGAATGTGAATTAATGAGACAGAAAGAAAAACTCCCCTATGATTGAATCTATTTTCTGATTTGATGAGAAAGAGCTGTTTAGTTTAGTCATTGCAGCCACAGATGCCTTTATCAGTTAATAGCCCCAATGCACGATGGAGATTTATTCAGGCTGGTTCTTGTTCTGTTCCAGCTTCAGAATTTGAAGCTAGGACACAGAATTAAGACCCTGAAACAGAGGCTGTTTGGTGACCTACATGAAATGATTTCACTAGCCAGTTGATGATTCCTCTGGATATCCCATTGTGTCGTAAAAGAGCTGCCTTCCTCCAACAAGGCAACTGCCATGTCTTGCAACTCTTGTTCTAAAATGCTTTGCCTTCAAGGTCTGGCTGACTTGGGCTGACATTGAGAGAGTGATTTGTATCACCTAATTCTGGGCAAGTGAAGTGTAAATGTCTTCATCTACAATGAAGTCATCAATGACAGTTCTCTTTACAATCAAGGGTTTTTTAGGGTATAATCCTTCTGACCTACTTTGTAGATGACTGCTGCAGCATGAGATGAAACTCACCCTTCATAATCTCCTTTGTCTCTGATAGCCATAAAGACAGTCCTCACGCTTAGGTCAGATGTCAACATATACATTTAGTCAGACAACTTTCACGCAACATTTCTCATCTTCTTTTCCATTAAAAACCACAAACTTACCCCAAGAATTGAGGAGACTCCTGCCAAGACCTTTCGTCCTCTATGAAACTCATTTGATAGCTTACTTTTCTTCAGGAGAATCAAACCCCTCTGCAGTCTTTGTTCCACCCTTGCATCAGGAGTTCTTATGAATATATGAATTTCTGTATTCTTGGGAGCTATGATCACAGTCACCCCTCCTACTTGTGCTTGCTGCTAATTAGTTTTTTTGGCTTGTGGTTATAATGCTTAATTTTACCTGTGCTGTTGGAATTGGAGAGGTTAAAAAGGCTGCAGTGATTGAAAGATAGATATGCCTCAAATCATAAATCTCATCATGTTTCCCATCCTTTAGATCCTCATGGTGTCCATGTCACATTTTTACAAGCTTGCTTCTGAAACTTCTGCAAGACAGTTTTATAGTTGTTATCTCTTCCCAGTTAGATTGAATCCTGAGGAACCACATATTGCCAAAAGGAGATTGATGACTACTTCCCAGCCAATATTCATTTTGCTGACTCCACTTTTTACAGATGCATTGTGAAGTGCTGTTTAAGCCTTCTTTACTGCCTCCACATTTTCAGAGAGTTTCAGCTACCGTGGACTTTTGACTGCTTCATTCTGCAAGCTATCTGCTTTAGTTGGTGTTTTAAGTGTGTTGAGTCTTTGATCCCACTCAGAGACAAGCAATATGAATTATAGGAACTTCATTCAGCCATAAGTAACATGGCCATCTGCAGCACAAGTGGTGGCATTTGATTCTTAAAAAGTGTCTCTGGAAAGTACCGATCCTCAGGTGCTATTGATGTGCACCCCAGCTCAAAAGAGTATGAAAAGGCTTTATCTTTGACAAGTGTTTGTGGTTGCATTTTCTTTGTTTCTGCCTTCCACCTAATGCATTTTAAAAAATGCATTACATTTTGCGGTGCTGCATCTTCCACTTATATCCAGCTCCTCTCTTTTTTGTTGACTATGTCATGGTTTGACCCCACTTAACAACTAAGTCCCACACAGCCGCTCGCTCACTCCCTCTGCAGTGGGATGGGGGAGAGAATCGGAAAGGTAAAAGTGAGAAAACTCGTGGGTTGAGATAAAGACAGTTTAATAGGGAAAGCAAAAGCCGCACACACAAGCAAAGCAAAACAAGGAATTAATTCACTGCTTCCCACCGGCAGGCAGGTGTTCAGCCATCTCCAGGAAAGCAGGGCTCCATCACACGTAACCGTTACTTGGGAAGACAAACGCCATCACTCCAAACGTTACAGTGCTTGTAAAAGAAGAAACTGCAGGAATTCCTCATCCTTTGCTCCTCTCCTCTCCCCACTTAAAGAATTTCATTATAATAAAAAATAAATTTTAACCTGTAGATGAAGAATATGAACTTAATTATTTCCTAGCTAACTCAGGGGTTTTTTTACTCACTAGAGGTAGAGTCTTTTTAAATAATTACAAAAGAACCGCTTAAGGCTGGTTGAAGCCAGTTATGTGTCACTCTAGAGGAAAAAAAAATGAACAAACATTTAGCCAAATTAGCTTGGAAATTGAATGCTAAGGTTGTGAGAAATGCTTGCTAGCAATTCTGTAAGATTCATTCCATCTGTCAGTGGGGAATTCAGGGAAATAACTGAAAACTAGTGTTTTACCTTTAACCCTGGACTTTGCACTAGGGCATTTAGATTCACTTACTTTAAATATTTTTGCAACTTCAACTTTCATTTTATATTTATGTTTTTTTATATATATGCTTATTGACTTCACTGGGAAATGAAGGGCAGCATGGAACTAAACTATTCTTCTTATCTGATCAGAACAATATTTTTATTTTCAGTTGCTAACTAACTTTTTAAGGCATAGATGAAACCTGTACAGGTGTTCCATATACACCAAATTAGAAAGTTGTATTTATTTTGCATTTAAAACTAAGGATCAGGAAAACTGGGGGAGGGATGGTGGAGAGGACAGAGGATGAATTCTGTCTTAGGAGAAAACAGAAATTGGTAAAATGCAAGTTTGAAAATTGCAAATACAGTCATATTTAGACAGAGGTCATAAACATAATAATTCAGATAAAAATTAAGATATAAGGCTAAAATAGGATAGAATAGATGGAATGTGTAACTGTAAACAAACATATTGATATGGCATGTTGGTAGGTATGCTAAAAACTTTCTGGAAGGAAAATGCCAAGGTAAAAAATTTATTAGAGTGACAGAATAGATCTGTAAAGGACTGCTCTTGTATCTTAAAGGAAGATTGGATTCAAGAAGACAAAGATAAGTATTCTGGGAATTCTAGAATCTTATTCTAGGGACAGAGTCTTTGAAGACTGAGGCCGAACATAGCATCCAAGTGATATGACTTTAACCTAAAGATTGAAAGGATCCATGTATCTGTGATTTGGTGAATTGCCCTGTAAGCTCCACTAATTATGTTGACTGACACTGTTTGCAGATGGAATGCAAACTGTTTAAATGCAACATATTAAAAGCCCAAACTATATGTCAAAAAGCATTTTTGAAAGACCGCTTCTTTCCCCTCACCGTCCTCCCCACATGAAAACATCCCAAACTGTGTCATAATTAAACAACAGAGTGAAGGAGGTGAGGCTATTAAAAGTAATAAACCCATGCTTCAAAAAGCAAAGCCCTGTATGCATACAGAAAAGTAAGAGGAATATAAATTCTTGCAATTTCAGTGCAAAATCATATGGCAGACTTAAAGAGATTCAGAGGAATAATGTGCAAAAGACAATAAAAACACATTAGACAAGAATTCTTTCAGAGAGCATTGGATCTAATAAAAAAGAGGAATTCAGAAAAATGAGTGACAACACAAAGCCAAATGAGTCTGTGTGTTGATTATCTCTGTGGTGGAACATACAGAAGTTCTCACTTTAAAGATTTTTTCAGTAATCATCGAGCCTCAAAAACTTTTGCTGATACTGAGGTGGTAGTAGAAGAGATTTCAGAATAAATCAGTAAAATGAATATTATCATATCACCAACGTCAGAAAATTTTCACCTAAGTTTTAACTAAAATAAGATAAGAAACTGCCCAACTATCAATTGTCATGATTTCTAATGTACAACTTACAAATTATAATTTATATATGTATATATAAAAATTATTAATTAGTTTGGCCTTAACTCCAGAGCAGCAGGAAGTGGCAAGTGTGACATGGGGTTTGAAAAGAGGCTCCATATCTCTGGAGAAATAGAACCAGGAAACCTATCTTCTCTACTGACAGAATCGGTTGAAACTAAAGTAGTAAATATGTGGACATATGAAGAAAATACAATATGGATTCGGTGTTCTTTGAGAGGCATAAAATACATAAGTAAAAGCGATCCTGTTGCTACAGTAAAAAAGGTAAAAAAGTGAAATTATTTTTGGGCAGAAATAAAAAAAATAAAGGTAGGAAACAAGGGATAAAAATAAAGGATTGGTGCTTACAGAGGAGAGTAATTACCAGTGGAATTCCCTGGGTATTGATGTTGATACCTGCGCTGTTCAACAGAGTCTTTGTCAGTATGGAAAGGGGGCTGAAATCCAAAGGTGCCAAAGTTTGCTGATGTACTGACAAGCTGAAGAAACCACTCACAGCACTGCGTTACTGGGTGATAAAATTACAGATGAAATCCAGTATGAAGGAAAGTAACGCACATAAGGAAAACCTTAAATATACATATTACACTGTGGTGAGTGGTTGCTATTTCTCAGAAGAGAGATTATGGTGCGAGTTTGGGTAGATCTCTTGGAACATCCCAGCAGTCAGCAGTGGGATGAATAAGCGAGCAGAGTGTTGGAAAGGAGAAGGGCAAAGCAGCAAGCGTCAATTAGTTCACTAAGCCTTTGGTAAGTGCAAGTCAGCCAGTGGAATAGTGTGTGTGATTCTGGCCACCCCATCTCCAAAGGGACTGTCGTGGTTTAACCCCAGCCAGCAGCTAAGCCCCACACAGCTGCTCGCTCACTCCCCCCTGGTGGGAATTGGAAGGATAAAAGTGAGAAAACTCGTGGGTTGAGATAAAGACAGTTTAATAGGGAAAGCAAAAGCCATGTGCACAAGCAAAGTGAACCAAGGAATTAATTCCTTACTTCCCATGGGCAGGCAGGTGTTCAGCCATCTCCAGGAAAGCAGGGCTCCATCACGCTAATGGTTACTTGGGAAGACAAAGGCCATCACTCCGAATGTCCCCCGCTTCCTTCTTATTCCCCCAGCTTTATATGCTGAGCATGACGTCATATGGTATGGAACATCCCTTTGGTCAGTTGGGGTCAGCTGTCCCAGCTGTGTCCCCTCCCAACTTCTTGTGCATCCCCTGCCTTCTCGCTGGTGGGGTGGGGTGAAAGGCAGAAAAGGCCTTGACCCTGTGTCAGCACTGCTCAGCAGTAACTAAAACATCCCTGTGTTATCAACACTGTTTTCAACAGAAATCCAAAACATAGCCCCGTACTAGCTACTATGGGGAAAATTAACTCTCTCCCAGCCAAAGCCAGCACATTCTGACAACTAAAACATCAGTGTGTTACCAACATTATTCTCATCCTAAATCCAAAGCACAGCACTATACCAGCTACTGGGAAGAAAATTAACTCTATCCCAGCCAAAACCAGCACAGGGTTACAGTAGAGCTATGAGATTAAAATATTTTAGCTAGGAAAAGTGACAATTCAAGAGGGAAATAATAAATAAAAACACCAATATCATGGATGAGCCAAACAGAAAATAATTACTCACTGTCTCTGGCCAGTATTCACAATTATCACCAATCACAGACCATAACACCGGAATTCAGAAGCACCAGATCCATTTAAAAAAACCAAAATAAACTATTTTTGGGTGACAAAAGTGCATGGATTTCAGTGATTTGGTGAACTAATAAAAGAAAGATAGGAAGGAAAGATGGAAGGAAGATCCTATTACACGTGTTCATTTGAATGCAACCTTCAGCTCTGAAGGTTTCTAACCCAAAGATTACAGAAATCAGGGAGGGCATCCTGGGACAAGTATTGTTTGTATTTTCCCTTTTCTTATTTTTAGCTGCCAGTTACTATCAGTAGCACTGGCAGCGAGCTAGGTGGACCTTTGGTCTCACACAGTTTAGCTGGTCTTGTGTGTTGGCAGTGGAAGGCTGGGATATTGACATAGCATTTCTCTGGGACAGGAATGTGAAATGTAATATGTAACTTATTTAACTAAAGGCCATGAGCCAGAAGAGGCAGCCAACAGACTAAACAAAGCTCCACTAAAGGAAGCTCACGGACTTTCCTCCTCCTGCTCGCCTATCAGGTTGTAGAATTGCCACTTTTGAAAATGAAGACAATTGCCACATCAAAAAAAAGTCTGCTGCATGTAAATCATTGTTCTGCTGGCAACCAGGAAATCCATAACAAAAACTGATTGTGTCAGCTGGAAATCAGATACATAGCACCCCAAGCTTGGTGCAGTTTTCCCTACTTTCAGTGTAGTGAAACAGGTTGGATTCTCAAGATCCCTGTAATTAAGGATTTGCAAGTTTCCTCTGGGAACTGTGAATCCTTTCCCCATTCATTGCTGCTGGTGAGCAAAGAGACTTGTGTCTTCAGCACCTTCTCCATACACCAAAGCCCATAGGCATGATCTTTTTCAGAGGCAGACATATATTCCCATTTTGGGGAAGCAAAGGCTTAAAAACTGTAATTGATCCCGTCCACCCAGAGGATCACAGCATATGTGTCTCCTCCCAACATGTCCCTAGGGCTGAAGACCCAGGAGCTCAGTGCTGTGTGGCTCCTGCACGTGGTCAAAGCAGCCTTGCCCTAAACATCTACCTGCAGTATTTCTTATCTTCCTTCCCTTTGTAGGAAATTAAATGAATAAAGCTGGTAAAAGAACCAGCTGGTGCAACCACAGGGGTGCCCCATGCACTGGCAAAAGAATTTGATTTCTAGTGCAGCCTCCGTTGTCTGTGCTGAAGGCATAGCCGTTAGAGGAACAAAGACACACTTTACCAACACATGGCATCAGAATTTGCCAATAATCGGTAAAATACAGATCCCTGATCCTGTGAAGTTTTAGTGCATCCAATCTGTAACACAGTTAAGACTAGTTAGAAGAAACCTGGATTATTTCATTTTAGTTTCAACTGGCATATCATATTCTACCTTTCTTTTCACTTTAGGAAATAATTTATTCACTCTATGTAGTGCCACAATATGTTTCAATTTTAGAAATTCCATGTTTTGTGGTAAGAAGACATTTTGTTGCGCAGTTCTAGATCTACCATATTTGTGCATGTAGTGGTTGTGTTTTTGTCTGCTTTCTGACTCTTACCTTGCCTGTGATCCCCTGAAGCATCAGACTCAGTTCAAAGCCATCAGCTAATGATTTTCTGCCATTTGAAACAGAAAAGAGGGGCCATCATTATTCATACACAGCCACTGTGCATATGCAGCCATTAAACCATAAATACAGCATACATGCCTCTAAAATTAGGATAGAGGATGATAATTTTTTGTGTCATTTTCAAGCATATTTATTACTTTAGCAGAGAAATATACCTTTGCTTTAGTGAGGACAGTTCTATTGAAACATTCTCTCTAAAAGTTATTTTTATTAAATCCTATAGGCTTTTCCGTAAAAATTCGTTAACCTGGAATTGCATGCAAGCTTCTATTCACAAAGACTGCACATCAGAGCTTTAGCAGACAAAGCTAAGAATTAGGCCAGGGTGTTAATAAAATGTTGACAGACTGTTACGGGAGTGTTTGTGTATTGAAATACAGATCTTATTTCTTTCTGAGGACCATATTACCCCATCCCTTGTAGCTAACAACTTTAAATTGAATCAGATTTCAGACACCTAACATATGGTATCTTTCTTTTTAGAAAGTTGTCAAATTAGAAAATTAACTGCTTACAGAAACTTGTGGTGCTAATATCTTTAAAGGAAGTGGCCCGGTACAGTCAGATCCCTGTGCAGTCACCCGTGTTAGCACCAGCCAAACTACAGCAGACCCAGAGGCAATGGTGGGAGGGCTCTGGGACTCACCAGTGGGCCCCCGGACTGTTAGCCCGGTGAGGTACTGGGATGCTGTAAGAGAAGAGGCAAATTTGCCCAACACGAGATTGACAAGGCTTCGTTTCTTCTGGAATCCAACCTAGTATCACAGCACTGTACTGATGCATGTAGGCTTACCAGCTCACTCCAACCTAGCATGGGAATCTATTATCGGGCTGTTATATGATATATGTCCTTAGTGTCCCTGGTAGGCACACCCCCAGTAAAAAAAAAGGCAAGAAACCTATCCTTTTCCTGCTAAAATGCTACAAGCCTCTTCTAAATTTGTTAATGGAAGCATTGCTGTAAAAGCCATACATAAAGTGGTGCCTGACATCAAATTTGATACTACATATTTTGTTCTTGTTCTGTCCTTGTCATTTTACTAAGCCCTCAATGTTTACAATTTTATTGAAAAACTGCAGCGGTTCTTCTGTGATGGGATTTCTGGTTTAGCCCAAATGATTCACAGATAGATATTTAATGAAACATAAAAAGTATCATTCTACATTTTAGTGCACTACAGTATGAAAGTTAAACCCAAGTGTTCTAACAGCTAGATATCTCTGCCTCTGGGGCTTTCCGCCGAATCACTTGCAAAATCCTGGAACAGAATAAGGAGGGTTTCTTGCCTTACGTTGAGCAGAACTATTGCAAGGTGAATGTTAGATCCCCCTTTACCTCCTCACTGTTGAAAACTCCTTCCTCCTCCCCAGTACATGATTTCCTTATGACCCTAATGATATTCCTTGCCACTGCTCCACAATTTTTCTCAAGATCCGAACTGCCAGCAGGAGCAACTGATTGTGGTTGAACCAAATCCCCAGCCAGGCTTGCCATTACCTGGCAAGGGAAGCTTGGCTATGGGGTAGGAACAGCAACAGGCATCTGATTGCTAACGCAGTCCCACAGGAGTGCTGGAAGGAAGTTGGTCTTTGTTTTCTAATACCCCTCACCTTATAAAGTTCAGTTTTTCAAAGTTTAATATCAAAGCATCATGACAAGGGTCAGTAATGACCAGCCACAGAGGTGGCAGTTACACCTAATTGCTGGCAAAGGTTGCATGCTTTGGTCTCATTTTGTTTCAGTTGATGGGCTAGCAACTGGCAGCAGATGAAGGAAATTATGAAATTGAGATTGGTGACATTGGCTGAGGTATGTTAACTGGAAGGGTTAACTAGGCTTTGGTGGAAATACATTTATTTTGAGACAAACTTGGAAGGGGAAAAAAGGTTTATCGAGAAAAGAAAGCATGGTAATCTCCTTCAAAAGTGCATGGATTTTATTTCTAATATTAGCTTTGTCTAGACTTTCTGATGTGCTTTTCATTTATATATGTACCTTTTAGCTTACACACACTACTGTCAGAAAAATTAAGTGGATACTGAGTGCAAGAAAGCAGAGTAGAAGGTAAGCACCTTTTTATTGATTTTCTGTGAAAAAAATGCTTGTTTAACTTTAACTTCCCTGTCAAAGAGATGCAGTTTGCTAGTATAATTGGCCTTTGCCTTTTGATTCAGCAAAACTAGGAAGACAGAGCCAGAGTCCCCTCACAAGCTCCTGCAGTGCAAGTTCTGACGTTCTCTGTTTTCTCCAAAAGAGTTGTCACACACAGATGGAGATGCTGAAAGCAAAGAATGGTGTTGTCACATTGAACACAGTATTTTTACAGGGAGAATCTGACCATTTGAAAAACATACTGGTATTTAGACTGTCATTTATTACAGATAGACCTGAGGAATTGTAAGAATGATGTGCAACTTTTTAAAGTTAAAAATCAATTTCCTTGAAGTATCAATAAAAAATTTAAGTGTAATATGTGATGCTATAATCCTGTCCCCACCTCTTTCTTCAAGTTAAGAAAAATGGAGACAGGCCCCCCAGTTTTGCAGATTAGTCCTCCAAAGTGCTGTGGGATCAAAATATTAAGTGGAGGGAGGGAGACTTTTACAGATCTTCAGATTTAATTAAAAATTCCCCTGTGACTAGCCTATGTCTGGGACAAACAGTGCTGGCAACTCTCCCGGCACTGCGAGTAACATATTTTGGCCACTGTCTGCATTTTTCAATTAGGTGACCCACCAGACCCCTATCTAACCTCAGTCCAACCCTCACTACATAGCTGTTTCATTGCAGCAGAGGCTCCTCATCCTTTCTCACATCTCCCTTGGCAACTTGGATTCCACATATGGACATAAGACAGTGGGGAAAAGCCTGTTGGAGTGGGTATTCCCCTTAGCAGTCTAAAAATGATGTCAAATCTGTAGGTGCTTTTATCTTTATGGCAGAATTGCCTGAAACAGGGCCCAAAATCTAATGTTAAAGCTGGGGAGATTGGCATCAGTGAATACTCCTTGAATGATACACCTGGTAGATTCCTTTCAGGATTAATTCTGGTTTACAATGCAAGCTCTTAATACTATGTTTATTTCTCTTTTGTATATTAGATTGAAAAATCTGGTTAGCTAAAAGGATGTAAATGAGTTTTAACAATCTGGTAGATGATCAAGACATGGTTTTCATTGGAATAATTGTATTTGGGTTATTTGTCCTAAGTGAAATTTAAGGTGGAGAATTAAGTGTAGCAGCTCCTTCCAGTGCTACTCTACCTTATACATATTCTGTTTTACTTTCTAAAATCAAGATCTTTTTATAGGCCAATTGCTGCTCTTCCTTAAGTTAGCTGAAAATGTTTGGTATAAAAATCCGTTAAAAGTTGGAGCCAGAAAATAACAGACAATATCATAATTTTCTTCAGAAAATTGAGACTACTGAGGCATTTATGGATGTTCTTGTATGTCCCATACATGCAAAAATTCCTTGCCTCATTTTAAGGCCTTTCAAGCAGAATGATTATCACAAGTGCTGCATCACAGCACCTTCCTCTGCTCTGGGTTCTGTCACTTGCATGGTCCCTGCTAACTCACTCATCTCTGCACCATATTCAGTTGCACAGAGTAGTCACATTCTCTGTAAATGACAGTCAAGAGATCTCTTATACAGCCCAGAGCTGCAAAAGGACAGGCCTGTGAAGAAACACCTCTAGCCATAAACATACGAGCTGATACTGCAGATTGTGTTTACTCAAGCCATTGAACTGAGCAGTATAATAAATATTGCAGTTTTATTGTCCCTTCTAACAGAAGATCTCCAAGTGCTTGGTCATGACTTGGGTACTCGCCACAAGTCATAACAGTACTATCAATTATAAAAGAGAACATCATCTTTTACAGTGAGATCATTATCTCTTACAGTGAGACTTTAACATTGACTTTAACATTTGTGTCCCAGCCTTGCTTTTGTGAAAAATCCCGGGAGATGCAGAACACCAGGTAAGAGCTGAGTGTCACAGCCCCCGAGCCATTTGGCTTGCTGGTAGAATTATGCATGGTTGGACAGGGAAGCCATCAGATGATAATGTGAGCCAGTACGCTTGGTCATATATCCTGCAGGGCACTAAAATGATAGTAATCATTGTTAATAAATGATTGCTATTGATGTAATGTACCTCATTTCTGTGCATTCTTTTTCCTCTGCTTTATCAGAATATTAATAAAGAAGGGAAAAAGAGGTGAAGGATTCCTCTGGGCAAAATGTCATGCTCTTGACATTTATTCTGATGTCTGGTTAGGCTTACAGTTGCTTTACAAATGTGCAAAATAGCATAGAATTCACTTCAGTGTGATAGCAAGCAGTGGCCTAATGACTCCCCTACCAGCTGCTGAAGTGGAAGTGAAAAGGCGAAAGTATAGTGTTAAGAAGGAGAACATTTTCTGGAAGTTTAATTTCCATTTTTTATGAGGAGTCCATTCCAGTTTCAGCAATCCTAAATCCAGCTTAATCCTGCTTTGAAAACATTTTTCTTTGTGTGTGCTTTTAAGTATGACCACTTTAAGCTCCTTCTCTCGGTCCTCTTGTAAATGCCCTCAGATCTGCCTTCTCCATCTGGATCTACCTGAAGATCCATGCAGTCAGCAGGGAAAAGAATGAGATTTCTGAGAAATTCTCCACTTCTGAGTATATTTCCACTCTACTCTTTCTGTATGTGTGTATGTGTGAATGCACATGTGTATGTGAGCAATACAGGTATCCAAGTCCATACTTATGCCAAGTATTGTCATAGTTCCATTATGCATGGATTTTGAATTAGATGATCCTTATTTTAAAGCATCTTTCTCTCTTTGCTTATAACTTAGAACAAATTTTCTATTTTGTGTTTCACTGAAGAGAAGCGCGTTACATACCTGCTTGCTTTTTCTGCGTAGACTGGTGATTCTGGTCAGTGTAAAGTTTCTACTTTGGAAAAAAATCATTGATGTTGACAAAAATTGATTTTTCTAAATGACGTTTCTAAATTTTTCTGAATCTACTCAATGCACATTTTTACCTGCTTTGTTTCACTTGAAAGCTGTATTGTCGCTTTACCTCATGCTGTTTGCATTGAAGAGAATTAATGTGGAATGAAAGAACAGTTTCAGAAATTGAATTCTGGTTCTGATAACACCTGCAAGTGCAATTACTTGGGATTTGTGCAGTCTTTAGATATGTAAGTTTTACTGTATTATTATGCAAGTTATAAAATTTCAGGTGATTTAGTATGAACAGAAATTTCAAATTTGAAAAACTGCCTTGAAGTTGTGACAACCTACCACCTTGAATGAGATAGGTAAATGAGCAAGAAAGGTGTATTCAAATGAGATTCTGGTCGTTCCTGATAAGCTAAGCATCTCCACTGGAAGTGTTTGGGGGATTCTGAGTATAACCAGGTCACTCTACAAACATTCCTGGTGGAAAATGCAGTTCAAACATCCTCTGGGTTCAGTTGCAGCAGAGCAGAAATTTTGTCTCTGTCAGTTTTAGTTATAAAGAATGAAAGTCAAAATTAGTTGCAGGTAGGTAAGATCCTTTGCAACAGAGCACAAAAGACTGTAGTTGCTGCATCAAAGCTTGCATTTGAATTTGAACTCACTCGGAATTTTGTGCTGCTCCAAACCAGTGTTTTTTTTCAGTACTATGCCTAATTTCATGTCTTTGTAGGTGATGGAGAGATAGTATCTCATGGTTCACATTTTGTACCGATAAGTTAATTCAAACAATGGGAGTTGGAAAAAGGAGTAGGTAAAATATGTGTAGTTCACTTAGTAGGGAGGAAAATACATCCTAACAATATTGGGCTTCTGTATCTTTTGAAAACTAGGTATCTAGGCTTTGACCATTGTGATGAAGAAGCCTTCCTTATCCTGCATCCTACTCAGGTCATGCTGAGATCTAGATCTGTAGGTGATTTAGGACAGAATCACACAGAATCACAAATAATTGAGGTTGGAAGTGACCTTGGGAGGTCATCTAGTCCAACCTCTCTGCTCAAGCAGGGCACCCTAGAGCCAGTTGTCCACTACCGTGTCCAGTTGGATTTTGAACATCTCCGAGGATGGAGACTCCACAACTGCTTTGGGCAACCTGTGCCAGTGCTTGGTCACCCTCACAGTAAAAAAAGTGTTTCCTAACGTTCAGACAGAATCTCCTGTGTTTCATTTTGTGCCCATTGCCTCTGGTCCTGTCACTGGGCACCACTGAAAAGAGACTGGCTCCACCTTCTGGTAATTATACACATTCATGAGATCCCCTTCTTGAGCCATCTCTTTTCCAGGCTAAACAGTCCTAGCTCTCTCAACCTCTCCTCATAGGAGAGATGCTCCAGACCCTTCCTCATCCTTGTGACCCTTTGTTGGACTCTCTACAGTATCTCCATATCTCTCTTGTACTGAGGATCCCAGCACTGGACCCAGCACTCCAGGTGTGGCCCCACCAGTGCTGAGTAGAGGGGAAAGATCACCCACCTTCGACCTGCTGGCAATACTTTGTCTAATGCAGCCCAGGATATCATTAGCCTCCTTTGCCACATTGCTGGCTCATGTTCAACTTAGTGTCCACCAGGATCCCCACGTCCTTTTCCGCAAAGCTGTTTTCTAGCCAGTTGTGCCCCAGTGTGTACTGGTGCCAAGGGCAGGACTTTGCACTTCCCCTTGTCGAACTGCATGAGGTCCCTGTCGGTCCATTTCTTCAGCCTGCGGACATCCCTCTGGATGGCAGCACAACCCTCTGGCGTATCAGAGGATGAGTCCAGGACAAATCCAGTCTCCTCAACAGAACAGAGGGAGACTGCTTGAGGTTTATATGGAATGCAAGATTCACCAAATCTAGGGCCAACATTGAAATTATATTTTAAGATGGTCTAGAGGGGAAGAAAAAGCCAAAACCCGCAAAACATTAGAAATCATAAAAATGTAAACAGCTCAAACTCTCAAAAATAGAGATAATTGGTAGCTCTTCGCTTAACGTTCTAGATTTCGACATCTCAAAGCACTGTTATGCTACAGTCTTGCACCAACAGATGAATGAAATAAGTGTAATCAAATACATTCTTTCTGCTTGCTGTACATGTGATTTTATAAACTTGACACTGCAAAGAACATCTTTGTGGTTATAGCAATTCTAATGCTTGCATTTCAAATTTTTGACCTTTAGCAGTGAGATACAAGCAGCCATTGCCTGCATCACAGATTTGTGGTACAGTACCTTTCAGAAAAACTGATGTATCAGCAGGGGTGGTAGTGATGCTGTCCATAGTGAGGCCATGATGCTACATCTGTTAGAAAACATGGCCTGTTTGAGTGGGAAGGAAACTGAAATGGTAATTTCAGAAAAAGGATTTGAAATGTGCTGATATTTGGTGGAATGTGAGTGCTGGAGCGTGTCCAGAGGAGGGCAACGAAGGTGGTGAGGGTCTGGAGAACAAGTCTTATACGGAGCTGCTGAGGAAACTGGGACTGTTTAGTCTGGAAGAGGCTGAGGGGAGACCTTATCGCGCTCTACAACTACCTGAAAGGAGGTTGTAGCGAGGTGGGTGTTGGTCTCTTCTCCCAAGTAACTAGCGATAAGATGAGAGGAAATGGCCTCAAGTTGCGCCAAGGGAGGTTTAGGCTGGACATCAGGAGAAATTTCTTTACTGAAAGAGCGGTCAGGCCTTGGAACAGGCTGCCCAGGGAAGTGGTTGAGTCTCCATCCCTGGAAGTATTTAAAAGACGTGTAGATGAGGCGCTTAGGGACATGGTTTAGTGGGCATGGTGGTGTTGGGTTGATGGTTGGACTCGATGATCTTAGAGGTCTTTTCAACCTTAATGATTCTATGATTCTATGATTGTGATGTGCCACAGCCAAACCCCAGCAAGCAGCATGATCTGCCATTCGGCTGGGAGCAGCACCCCTGCGCTCAGCACACGGCAGCTTCCTAGCGTCATTTTTAAATGATATCTTGCAAAAAAAGATTGTAAAGATTCCTGTTAAAGTGAATTGAGAAAATTCAAGTGTACAGTCAACTTGGTATCCTGTCAAAAGAATTACTGATGGTACATTATGGGTAGATGCAGTTCAAGCTACCAAAACCAAAATCTAGTTCAGATAGCAGGCATTTGTCTGTGGGGTGCTATGGTAGCAGTTGCAGTGCCTGCCCTCCCCTCCTCAGACATTACACCTCATAATTCAGGCCATCACAAGTGACCCAAAAGGATTCTTTGACCTCCCCTTTCACAATGTATTTTGTGCTTTTGTCTATACCTGCATGCCCTAAATATTTTTTAGGCTTTTTTCTGCATTTGTGAAGTTTAATACTATTAAGCAATATCTGGTTCTTACACTGTACTTTTATTTTAATAGTAGCTAAGATTTTTATGTAGTTTTGTGATTCCAACAACTGGTTCAATCGTGTTGTGACTAAATTTGGAAAAATTACCATTTGCCATCTAAGTACGGTATATACAGAGAACGCACTGTAGTGCACAGTACAGTATGGAGGCAGGGACTAGGCTAAGATACAACCTACAAAGAGAAAAGGAGTCGACCCTTCTCCCTCCTCTCCTCTCTCCTTAAAAATACAGAAAGACCTTCCCTTTCCCCTACCTGTTACAATAAGAGCAACAACTTCACAGAGAAAATGTGGTCATAGATCCATACTGTTAGAAATGAAAAGGAGCAACAAGCACCACCAGGACGGTCTTCTTATTCTTGATGTGCACACCTAAACTTAGCAATAAAAAAGTCAAGAAGCACAAGATTGAAAAAGAAGGCATAACCATCTGTTGAACTGATATCCAAAATTCCCACATTGAAACTAGTGTTAAATGTAGCCTGTTTCTATGGTTCATTACCATTCATCGTTTCAGCCAATGAAAATTTTATTTTCCCAGTATTTTCTATTTTTCTTGTATGTGTTTGCAACCATTCGATTTATATTTGTTTGTAATTTCAAATATATAAAATGGCCCCAAATCTTTTTTCTTGTCTCTAGCCATTCTATTTTGGAGCAGCCAACAAAACCTCAGCAACAACAACAAAACAAATGAATAATTTTGGATGTAAGGTCTGTTTGCTTTGAAAAAGATCAGTATGTTGGTGCATGCAAATGTTGCCAGATCAGCTGTCTTTCTCCTTTCCAAAGAGATTATTCTGAATTAGGAGGCTTGCAAAACAGATCAAAGGGAAGAATTTTGTCCAGGCTACTTCTATTGCAGGTTCAGTTAGTAATTACAGTGTTCAGTTCTGGTCTGGGACAAGGTAAATGGCACCCTTTCTTTTCTGTATCTTATTTAATCAGGTCTTGTGATTGTTCGCTCATATCTGACACCAAAAATGTCATTGATAAATCCAGAGGAACAAGACAGTGACTCACACATCCCATGGTTCAGATTAGGTAAAGGTGAAGGGGGTACTAAACAACAGAATAAAATATGATTTAATGATTGACAACACTGCCACTATGGATTGTTCCTAAATAACCTAATTTGATTTACAAGAATTCAATGTAAATATAATCCATTTCTCAAGGAAGTATCTTGTGATTTATAGTTTAGCATGAAATATATGGCATGGGGAGAATGATTTTAATTGAGTAAGCTCATGTTTGTGCATCAACAAAAGAATAAGAAAATGTGCCTGAAACAGAGAGGCAGGGATGTGCTGGGGGAGCTCTCAGCTTCCCACTGCAGGTCAGCCGAAGGAGTGACTGCCCACTCCAGTGGGTCCCAGGTTGGGCTGTTTCAGAGATCCTCCTTCCAGCCTCAAGTCCAAATTTTCTCAAATCTCAGTGAGGTAATGCTTTCTGATTTCGAATGTGCTAAATTACCTCACCCACACGTAACTTATAGAAATGCATCTTCAGGCTGAAGGAATAAATATACAGGCCAGTAATTGTTTGGGGGACATTTCTCCAGAGAACTGATACTTTCAGGCTCCCATTTGGTGTAGTCATCCTGCCTGCCTATAGCTGTGCAAGTAAGGACTCGCTGGGCTGCACAGCCCATGACTGCCTGTTATTTTCAGCCACAAATATGACTGAAACAAAGCCCGATTTTAGAAATGTGTTTGGCAAGCTGTATTTCCTCCCTTCTTCAGCATAGGTAAATTTGTTAAAACAGGTTTAATCATGGGAAACTAGTGGATTTCTTAGTCCCTGACATCCCTTCTTGACAGGCAAACGCTCTTTCTGTTCTTGTGCTTTTTCAGAGACAAAAGGGAATCTTTATGTGAAAGCCTCACGACAAAGTACTGGCAGCAAAGCAATAGAAATAAAGCTGTAGTCTCATGATTATATTCTAATAGCTTTCTTTTTATTTTAAGATACTTAAACCTAATCTCCCAAGTTAGCCCAATCACAGTCTCCAATGAAACCTTGTTTTCAGCTATTAGCAGGTGGTTTTTAAAGTCCTCTTTAGATGATATGCAGGGCCCACATGGTGAAGTCAATTGTTAGACAGGATATAATTTAGACTTCAGCTCTTCCTCTCAGTTTGAAATAAAATGATTACATTTCAGGAGAGCCTAAGGGAAGGTTAAAAGTTTTATATCAAAAGTTGAATATTTTCTTTTGTTGTACACTCTTCTTTTAAAGAAAATTGTATTCATTTAAAATAATGCATGTTCTGATGTATTTGAAAAGGCACTACTCTGAATTAAAAAGAAATTCATAAAGTATGCATGTATGGGAGAGGAAGATTGCAATCTTCATTTGAGCGTTTAGTCAAAGGTTTTTAACTCAGCCCATTCTGCTTTGTTCGTAAAATGAGGTATCTGCAAAGATGCGTTGTAAATAACAGATGGCCCATAGCGTTTAGAGAGCAGCGGTTAAGGTGACAAAATCTTCTGGGGCTCCTCTCCACAGGCAGGTTATAAAACGATATTATAGCCTCTGCTCCAGACTGGAAAATGGTCCTTGCCTGTCTTTAAACACGTTAAAAGTGGTTCCAGGCAATAGCTCCACCTAATTATAGTTCTGGTAACCCCACATTACCTTCTGGTAATGTGATGCCTCTCATTTCTTGTATCCCAAAGTTATCCAAAGGCAGAGGCCACTTGTAGAATATAAAGTTGTAAAGCTGAAATGGGTCTTAAAAATAGATGAATAGCCCAGATATGAACAAAGTAAAAAGTGAAGAGTAAGATATGAACAACAGGATTGTTATCATCTGATAAGGTCAGCTAGCTTTTATCGTTGGTATCAATGGGACTGTTTTACTAAGGATGCCCTGGGCACATTTGTAAAAAAGCATTAACTATTAAAGGGAATTCCTGGAAACCTCCCAAGAGCAAATGTATATATGCAGTGAAGTCTCTTGTAGGAGTTCACCACATCAGCCAAATGAGCATAGATCTTCTTTTTTCCAGAAATCATCCTAAGAGTCTAAATATAACACTGCTGTACTTAAGTAGCCTGCTTTCATGCCTGTTAAAATGAAGAGTGCAAAAACCGTTATTGTTACTAAGGAGGGTGGTCACTGAACAGGCAAATTAAAGTTTTCTTGTGATTTTATTGCAGAAAAAAAGTTAAATTCTTTCAGTATATTCTTCTGTAAAAAAAAAATAAATTTTTTACCTGTTAGCACTAATGCATACTACTATCTTAAGGCAGCATTAACAACATGGTTTTACGTTCATTTGCCTAATATCAGTGGTGCTTGTTTTCACATGTGGACACCTGACTATGGGAACCTAGGTTAACATCACCTCATTAGCCTCCATATTGCCAATTAAATAGACAGACAATAATAAATATTGAAGTTGGTTGAGGTTTTAAGAAGGGTGAGCGCTCATGGTACAGAATGGTGAAGGTCTGTGTTCACTTGATATTATCTCTTACCAAGGAGATGAATTGTTAATGTGCTGTTATTCCAGATTTCTAGAAGAACTGATGTGGTGGGGGAATTAAGACGACAATTAATGGCCACTGAGGAAGAAGACAGTTTATCATATCCTCCTCTGAATGTGACCACTGGAAATGATATATGCATCCTTTTTTATGCTAGTAATTTCAGCCTCAAAGCCAACAGTTCAGTTTTTATAGATTTGACAAATGCAACATTTGTAACGCAGAATGTGGATATTTCTTCCTCTGAGTGCTCAGACATCAACACAACGTGAGTAGCACAAGAAATTTCATATCGTAATACATGTGATTCCGAAAACTAATCAGAAATGGTGCAATGTCAAGTTAATACTAATTTAATTTTATTCTTCTAAAGCATCCAAAATAAAAAATACTAAATTGGATATTCTTAGAAGAAAAAGATTGAGTCAAGACAACAAAAATTGTTCAGATGCAGCCTCTTATTTTCACAATTTTTTTCCTCTTACATTCCGTACTTTCTCGTTTGTTTATATTTGGTCCAAACAGGTTTCCCTGTGCCCGATCTCACAATCACAGAAATCTCCACTGGCATTAATGAGATCATCATTTCATTGTAAATTCCCTTGAAGGGAAGTATTGCCAGTTACTAGGTAGTAATTCAGCTGGAAGTACATTAATGAAACATGATCTCTGTTTTCCTTTACTTTGAAGCACCTGCTCTTGGGCGAAAAAAACTCTATAAATATTTTGTCATGTTTTTCTGTGTACTGAAACTTTGCTATATGACTTTTGTAATTGCCCATTGATTTAGAATATTCCCTCCGATTGAAATGTCACAATGATCTAATTAAAGCTGACTACTCTAACATTAAAAATCTGTTTCTTATTTTTAGACTGTCATTAAAATACACAAAGCCAGTGAATGGAATCAGCAGCCTAGAGATAAGGTAACTTATGATTTATTCTTGAATAGACCTTTGTGATATTCAAAGCCTGTTTGTAAATTAGTAGCAAAAAAAAGAGGAGGAGTTAAGGGAAAATGTTTTTGAAATTACGATTTGCTTTCTGTTCTGAGGAGTCACTATGCAGGAGAACAATAATACAGTCTTTATATAGAGAATATATTAATACGCTCAAGTAAAGTTCTGAAAAAGTGGTGTAGGCAAACAACCATACTGTAAGGTACTGGTATATACAACATCCTGTTTTACTAATAGGATTGGACCACGATCCTGTTTCAGGGAAGTCTAACTGTGATTTGTGAACAATTCTAGGGGCTGAAGTCTACTTGCATGGCCAGAGCTGTATTTAGTCCTAATGTGGATTACCCGTGTTCCCTATCAGAGCTAGCTTGCGACCAATGAGGGGTGCAAAAACTCATAGTTTTTCTGCTCCGTGGATGGTGACAAGATCACGTTTCTCCTGCCATGAGAAGAAGGAAGAAAAGTTAGAGGATGACTTGGGATGAAAAGTCAAAGGGAGAACTTGCAGCTATTGCTCTCACTAGGGGATTCTAGGGATGGGGGAAACATCTGCTTGAGAGCAGAGGGCTGACATACAGCTGCTGGTCCACAAACCTCAGTTCTTTCCTCAGCAGCAGGAAAGCAGTTTAAATTATTTTCTTAAGCTCTGGCAAAGATAAGGTGGCCTGCTCTTTTCATTTAGGTACCTCAGTTAATTCCTTAAATTTATTTGGGAAGGACATGGGCCAGGGAACTTGCACTGAATTAAATTTGCATATATTAGAGGATGAACTGGATGTTTGCTTGGGCAGTAGAAGGACAAATGATTTTTGCCATCTAAAATGCTTTTGACATCTTGAATAAGGGAAATTGAAATCCAAGGAAACCAAAGAGAGGAAGTTTAAAGTAATAATTTAGGAGACAATCAGAGCTTGAACAATATTTTGGTAGGAGAGTAAAAGAGGCATGTGGCACCAAGATGATAAGCACGAATGAATAAATACCATTATTTACACTGAGACAGAAGGACATTCTACATTTAGGTAAAAGGAACCCCAGAAGGACTTGTGTTGAAGAGAGTCAGTGATGTGTTTGGAGTTGTATTTGGAGGGCACAGAGACACTTGCCGTCATCATCAGAGACCATGATAGGTGGCAAAATACCAAACATGCTTTGTTATTTAACATCTCCCCTCCCACCCAAGCATCTAGAGCTTTGTGAAAGAACATAATGTACAGATAGGATTGCTGTTAGTATAGTATTTTTACTTTTTTGACTATTGTAGTTAGCTGTGTATAGGATCCTTGAGACTTGTCCTTGGCGATGGAATCAAGCATTTCTTGGTTTCAATACTGTAAATTATCAAAGGGGCATGCATTTCCCTGAACACCATGGGGAATTAAGGAAATATTTTCCTTGGATCCCATTCCAAAAATACTGCTCTCAAACCAAGACTCTGCCCAAGTTGTGTCTTTACTTTTAATCCAAGTCACAAAATATCACTTTCTCTAGTGCTGCCCTGGGGCTTCTCTGTCTACTGTCTGCTGCTCCTGTCTCACTCTCGTACTGACAGACCCACCAGAACAGTGCCCTGGATTCTCATTCTGTGTCTTCGCTCCTACTAGTGCGGATCTTAACTGCTCTCCTGTAATCTCTTTCTGTATGAATGAATCTGGTTGCTTTCTACATTTGTCCTGAATGTGACCATCCTCAGCATAATACCATGCTTTCTAGTAAAATTACAGTTCCAAGAAAATAATATGAATCATAAAGCACTTGAAAATCCTCTGGAGCATGACACTGTGCTGCAAAACTAGCTACCAAGTTAACTGATAGTTCTTAGAGGGCTTGTTTTCTTCAAAGTAGTCAACAGGTTTTGGTCAACTCTACAACAGCAAATTGCAAACCTTGGGATGCTACTATAGAAACAAAATACTTCGGCAGTTAAAACATTTGTCTTACGACTTTGATTACTGCAGCAGGCATAAGAAGATCAAATGTGATGTTAGTGCACGCATATGGATTTAACGAGGATTATTCAGATTTATGTTTAGTCATCTATTGGTTAAAATCTTATAATTTTAATTAATTATTGGGAGAAAACGTTAACGTGGTCATGAACCTGAGGTGCATCTAAAGAGAAGAAATTTGAAGCAACTCTGTAGACAGACTGACTGTAAATTAAAGGAGAACATCAGTACAAAAGGTGAATTGTTTATGTTTTCTCTCTTATTCTGGAATTTTTTTTTACATCCTTTGAGCATGTTTTAGTAAAGGCAGAAATACTCACAAAGTTTCTCTTGACCTGTGCTTCTACTTGAATACATTGTAACTAAATACCAAAATGCATAAACAGCCCTTGAAGCTGGGATAAGAAACTCAGGCTCCATAATAGTTGAGGACTTGAAAAGAGAGTAGGTGAAGTCCTGACCACTGTCATGCCCAGCGAGTAATTAAAGTAGCATAGGCTGGCTGTGTTTTGCGGGAGAATTTGATTTATTCCATTGGGCTAGGTGTGATCCAGGTTTTTAATAGCCCTTCAGGGCATTTAGACACAAAAATGCCTAAATTGATTATTTTTTGTGTGTGACACAGGTGTTTAGCAATAAAAAGATGGAATAGAGGAGGAAGGTGGGGGGTGGCTTCCAGGATAGTCATTGCTCGGGCATTCACTGTGCATTGGCCTGCTTGTGGGAGGTAAAGAGTGATTGCTTCTGTATCGCTTTTTTTCCTCTTTCCTTCCCTTATTAAGCTGTCCTTATCTCGACCCACAAGTTTCCTCATTTTTGGTCTTTCTGTTCTCCCCCCTGTCCTGTTGGGGACAGGGAGTGAGCAAGCAGCTCCATGGGTGCTTGGCTGCTGGTTGGCATCAACTCACAACACCCCAGAACCCTTTACAAAGAAAACTTTCTGCTAAAGACACAGCTGGTTATTTGTGCTGTTTTCTGTTGGATTATCTCTTGATTTAAGAGACAATTGTGTCATTTTAGGCCTCTATTAGCTACCATAATATTGCATGGCATATAATGCAAATAATAAGATATACTCAATAGAACCAGAACAATCCGTTGATCTTTTCATGATTCGGGAACACTTTATTCACCTTGTTTATCTCAGCATGTCTATTGTCAAGAGCTTCTAAAATCCACAGACATACATTACAACCTCTGTTTTCCCCTTCTGATTCACTTTGATTACATTTCTTGTTCAGGATGACTCCTTGGTAAGATTACAGTCTGCCTCAATAAACAGGCCACAAGCAGGGCAAAGAGGTGGGAAGGAACAGAGCTTAGAGCCACGACTGCATTTTTTTCCCCTGTAAAGGCCATTTACTTACATGTAGGAGAGCATCCCCTGAAGATAGAAAGTGACACCAGAGAGGACTACATTCAAATAGCTCAATTTATTTGTCAATAAAAGAGGCTCTAACTTCAGCAGCATGAGCTGGATCCAGAGCCTGCCCTTACCACCACTAGTCTACACCTCGTGCTGAGCAGCTAGTCATATCCCACCTCCTGCCAGCAGCTGCAATAGCTGCTTCATCCTATGCAAACAGCTGTCATCTCCCTCTCCCTCTCTCCAGCAAGAGCAGCAGTCCCATTCATCCTCCAGCGCTTGCCACTGAGAGGTGAGCTGTTAGGGAGTGGTGGTAGAGTGCTTCTGGTTGCGCTAGTTTTAGAAAAGTGCACTACGGCTGCAGCAGGGGTAGGAGCAGTTGGCAGTAGTTTTTGCTGGAAGAAACATCATCTCAGCTCTCTCAGCAGCTGATGACATCCAGCTGTTCAAACACCTGTCTGTCATCTTCTCTGGGAAAAGGTGTCAAAGTGGATGGAGGTGCAGAGCATTAGTATTTTCCCCACTTACCTTGATAAGTACCTGACTGCTGTTGTTGCTCATAGGATGTATAGAATAGAATTGACACAAGAACCATGTTTTAAAGTCTTTTACCTAACGGTTGTGTTTCTCTTTGAATCTTTGAAGCGGTAGTAATTCCAGCTAGCTTCCTTTTCAGAAATATCTCTCCTTGTAATCAATAGCCACATGAGATGGTGACCAGTAACAGGTAGTGGCATTTGGAGTTCATATGGTTATCTGGCACAAAGGGAGTCTGGCCTATGACCAGGAATTGTTTGTGCCACAATACATAAAGCACATAATGTCTATGTGAAAGTTTGCTTCCTGTATTGGCTCTAATCTTTAATACGAACACAGCATTTCCTGTAAAAGCCAAGGTACTTTCCATTTTGCAGATATAATCTTTGTTATCTCTCCTCCCTTTGTCATTCATGCTATGTTGTGCTCATTCTATTTGCTATCTACTTGTCTGAGAAAATATTAAACTAAATGAAGTATTTCTATTGATTTTTGTTGTTTGAATGTATTTTTTGTAATTAAATGAATTATAGTTGTATCAGTTATCAGTTAAGTGCATGCTTGTTGGAGGCTATTCGCTTAATGTGTGAAAAATTCCACAAATGTTTGGAAAAATGCTAAGGATAAAAGCCTGTATTATTAAGTCAACCATGCTCAACTAATTCACTAATTAGAACCTTAATTCTCATAAATCTGCAAGTAACATAAAATTTTAGTCTGTGGTGCAATGTGAAGAGCCAGCGTTCTCTTGGAGGTCACTTAGACTGTACTCACATACATAGCCTTATAAAACTTGTTTGTTCACATGGTAAGTCTCCAAAGAATTTCCTTGTTTACCACTTTTCTTATCTTCTCAACAAAAGTACAGAGCACACCCAGCATCTGTGGTTGGCACAAACATTTAAGTAAGCTCCTCTGTGCTTTTAACTGGCCTCCAGCTAATGCCTATAGCATTGCTACTGAGACACCATGGAAATTCTGTTCAGATTGTGCTGTATATCAGGAAAAGATTCCTTTCTTCTAGCAATTAATATCTAGGCCAATACATGTTTTAATTTTGTAACTTTATCACTATAACAATAGAATATTTTCCATAAATATTTGTGGATGTGTACTAGATGAAATTCAAATATTTTTTTCTTTTTCACTGATACTTGCAGGTGAATGTTTTATGGAAAGAGCTATTTAGGCTCAAAACATAAGGAATGCCATAAGATAAAACATCCTTTTCTCACCTGAATGACACTTTGAGATCTAGGATTCCTTCTGAGCATTTTGAAACTCTTGAGGATTATGAAGTTATGTGAATCAAAAGCCACAGATTATTTAAGAAAACCAAAAAGGCTCAATTACTGTAGTAACCTAACCCGTCAAATTTTGTGTGTTAGTCCTAAGGAGCATTGTTTGTGTTGAGTTTAGACTCTACGTTGTGTGGATGACATAGAATCATAGAATCATAGAATCATTAAGATTGGAAAAGACCTCTAAGATCATCGAGTCCAGCCATCAACCCAACACCACCATGCCCACTACACCATGTCCCTAAGCGCCTCATCTACACATCTTTTGAATACTTCCAGGGATGGTGCTTCCACCACTTCCCTGGGCAGCCTGTTCCAAGGCCTGACCGCTCTTTCAGTAAAGAAACTTTTCCTAATGTCCAATCTAAACCTCCCTTGGCGCAACTTGAGGCCATTTCCTCTCGTCCTATCACTAGTTACTTGGGAGAAGAGACCAACACCCACCTCGCTACAACCTCCTTTCAGGTAGTTGTAGAGCGCGATGAGGTCTCCCCTCAGCCTCCTCTTCTCCAGACTAAACGGTCCCAGTTCCCTCAGCCGCTCCTCATAAGACTTGTGCTCCAGGCCCTTCACCAGTTTCGTTGCCCTTCTCTGGACATGCTCCAACACCTCAATGTCCCTCTTGTAGTGAGGGGCCCAAAACTGAACACAGGATTTGAGGTGCGGCCTCACCAGTGCCGAGGACAGGGGCACGATCACCTCCCTGCTCCTGCTGGCCACACTAGTTCTCCTACAGGCCAGGATGCCGTTGGCTTTCTTGGCCACCTGGGCACACTGCCGGCTCATGTTCAGCCACCTGTCAACCAGCACCCCCAGGTCCTTTTCCTCTGGGCAGCTTTCCAGCCACTCTTCCCCAAGCCTGTAGCGTTGCCTGGGGTTGTTGTGGCCAAAGTGCAGGACCCGGCACTTGGCCTTGTTGAACCTCATACAATTGGCCTCAGCCCATCGATCCAGCCTGTCCAGGTCCCTCTGCAGAGCCTTCCTACCCTCGAGCAGATCAACACTCCTGACCAACTTGGTGTCGTCTGCAAACTGACTGAGGGAGCACTCGATCCCCTCATCCAGATTGTTGATAAAGATATTGAACAGGACCGGCCCCAGTACTGAGCCCTGGGGAACACCGCTCGTGACCGGCCGCCAACTGGATTTAACTCCGTTCACCACAACTCTCTGGGCTCGGCCGTCCAGCCAGTTTTTTACCCAGCGAAGAGTGTACCTGTCTAAGCCGTGAGCCGCCAGCTTCTCTAGGAGAATGCTGTGGGAGACAGTGTCAAAGGCTTTACTGAAGTCCAGGTAGACCACATCCACAGCCTTTCCCTCATCCACTAGGCGGGTCACCTGGTCATAGAAGGAGATCAGGTTGGTCAAGCAGGACCATGAACCCATGCTGGCTGGGCCTGATCCCCCGGTTATCCCAGACATGGCTCATGAGCGCCCTCAAAACGAACCGCTCCATAATCTTCCCCGGCACCGAGGTCAGGCTGACCGGCCTGTAGTTCCCCGGATATGCTACTGAAAGCAACTGATTTGAACAAACAAGCAATATTCTACAACAGAGCATATTCTTTCTATATGTACATATACCCATAGAACATAAAATACTCTATATTGTGCCACATTTATAGATGACTGCTTATTTTTCAAACTTGTCATAATTGCATCTAAGTATTACCCCAAATTTTAAAATCCACATACAGTGTTAC
This sequence comes from Calonectris borealis, assembly GCF_964195595.1. Classification (NCBI taxonomy): domain Eukaryota; kingdom Metazoa; phylum Chordata; class Aves; order Procellariiformes; family Procellariidae; genus Calonectris; species Calonectris borealis. Next base: position 25,336,663 of record NC_134312.1, read on the forward strand.
CCATTGTGGATAGACATATTTGAATATTTCATTTTGTAGGAAGTCTCACTTGTTGCTAAAATGATTCCTCTTCTAAATTCTTTGTGGTTATCAATAAGCAACAAAAACTTCAGCAAACTATATAGAGCAATACACACATAGACCAAGTAGGGTTAAAGTATTAAGCAACATACAATACAGAGAAAAGTTTACAATTTCCTTATGAGATAACTTGAATACCTAAAAGTAACTGGGTAAAAAGTGGTAAAGACTAGGACATAGTCCTGATCCGTAAAGGATCAGGATGTACTTCTGAATGTTCTCAATTACTTCTGTTTCAGAACATTTGGGAGGTGTTCAGACTGCAGTGGTAGTAACATATATATAAATCCCATAATTATAAACTACTGGAAACTGCTGCAATACCGCACATACACAGACCTTTTCAAAATGAGAAAATATTTATTTGTGGCAAACCCACTACAAATTGGGAAACTAGGGCTGACGACCCCTCCCCACCCTCCAGTGAGAGAAAACTGTCTTCTAACTGCAAATTCAGACATTTGCAAAGGAAATTGCCATTTAGGCATCTGAGCCAAGGAAGAATTGCAATGATAAATCAGAACGGTTATCATGCCTGTACCTATCATAAAAGCAATTTTCAAAAAATCCCATAAAATGTTTATTGAGAGCCACTGCAGGCCTACCGGCAGTCTCTCAGGTTCTGCTCCACTGATTGGTAACTGATGAAATACTGCACTGGCAGAGGCCCTTGAAGAATGAAATCACATTTGTTTCTTGCCTGCCACAGCTATGGAAAGCTGTGCTTGTGAGATGAAAACTCTAAGAAGTAGTAAAAACATATTCACAGAGTCTCTTCACTTATGAGCAATGCTAATGACATGCGAGGCCAGGCTAAGATACCAACTGTGACGTTTGCAGCTAGCAACAGTGAACCTTTATCTGCCACCAGTACTTCATCAAATGAATATTAACATTTTCCTTCTGTCATTTTGACTATTTTTTCCCCTCTGTTGTCTTTCTAGGTTTTTAATGACCAACAAGTTCTATGGAGGCTCGGCTAGAAATTGGTCCACGTTAGATTCAGTTGAGATTGTACAAGATGGAGAAAAGTTTGCTAAATTTAATGTTTCTGTCATCTCTGCTCCTGCAGAGTATTCATTTCATTGTCAGCTGGTGGGAACAAGCAATCTCTATCCTGCAAGGCTGATTCCATCCAACAATGAGGCAAAAAACTGGGATGTTTTCATTTCCAGGTTGCAAGTGAGTACACACTGCCATTTCAGAGATAATTCCAAGAACTATTACTTGCTATTGTAGGTGCTGAACACATTCATAATGCCCTTACTTTCATTTCAGCCCGAGGGAAAATGTAAAAGAAAATCTGTTCCCCCTAGGTGAGCTATTCAATAAAGGGGTAAAAAAGTCGGCAGTTGCTGAACAATAAGAACATGAAAGCACAGCTTTGAAAAACAGAAAACTATGAAGCTGTCCACAGAAAAGAAAAAACAATAAAACCAAATGCGCTTAATCAGGCAAAGAATGACTAAGTCCCCATGCCTGTTTAATGAATTGGGCTGCTATTGGAAACATGGGCCTCTTAAGTGGGTAGCTTTATGCTTTATGCTGCTTACTTAGTTTTTATTGGATTTCTTTGCACTTTGTTTACCTAGGAAAGTACAGCTTAGTGTGGTTACTGTTTTCAGTGACATAGACTGTCTGTACTCCTACAGACAGAAACAAAGCCCAATGCAATTAGATTTAATGGAACGTTTGCCATGGACTTCAATTGGGAGCAATACTAGGTCCCGCATGGCCCAGAAGGAAAGCAGTTGCCTTTTTTTTTTTTTTTTGAATGAGGCATAGATTTTATGTGTATTCAGTACAGACTACATATGTGAGGTGTAGTTGATTATAACTTTATTATTTTGAGCATTGATCTTGACTTAGGAGAAGCACATCAACATTTATATCTTAAAACAATATTGCACTAAGGGATCTCTTTGATTAAAGAGATCATGGTAATGATAGGAATAATTCCAGACTGGACTCTATTTGTCAAAGATGAGCTAACCCCATGATAACTGGATACAAATGCTGATTATAGTTGTATTTATGATTTCGATAACAAACAAAATCTCAATAATCTGAGTCCAGATTTGACACTTCTGCTTAAACAATGGAAATCTCAAAGGAACAGCATTGGTGCTGAGATTTATTTTCCACAAATTCCAGGATCAAGACCCACAGTTTTTTGAGAAGCAACATAGCAAGACACACCAATATTGTGAAGGTTCCTCCTGATAGTACTTTTTACGGAAAGGCCTGAAAATATCTGGGTCCACACAGCTGTACTTTGCCTAGTCACTCTGTGAAGTTAGACTTCGGCATCACTATGCTATGAAAGTACATGAGCTATGAAAATACAAAGCCTCCACTTACAACATACCTTTTCCTTGAATTTCTATATACATTGACACTGCTGCCTTCTCAAAGCTTAGGGAGAGGCCTTGCTCCATCCTTAGTAGGCATCCTTTCATTGGGGTCTTGATCAAGAGTAGAAGTAGTAGGTTTCCCACCTTCCTTATTGATTTGAAGCAGCAGCTACTTCCACTGTTCAGACAACAGAACTTCCAGTTCCTCTTGGAAAAGGCTTTTTTCTCTGATCAAGTCCTAAGCATGGAACACAACCTGAAATGTCCTGTTTCGATCTTTTGTGTTGTGTGAGAAAACAGAAAGTCACATTCTGGGCTCGTTTCTAAGTTCTCTCTGAACTAGATCATATCTTTCCAGATATCTTCCACTGATACGTAGTGAAATCTGATTGATCTCAATATCAGTCTTTGTTCTAGAATGAGGTTTAGAAACCCCCAAGCTCTGTTGCATGGTGAAAAAGGTACATGGAATGTGTTCAGCACAAAATCTTGTTGCTGAAACTGAGGAACGTGATTTTCATGTCAATGTTATGCAATGAATTAGAAACTAGGATCCAATGCCAATCTAGCTGGTACAATTGGGTCCTGAAAACAGTATCACTGTATTAGAGGGACACGGCACCTGCACGGTGAAGCCTTGCATAGCTTGTTCCAAGGCAAGGCTGAACTGATGCAGCCTTTTACTTTAGTTCCGGAGCTAGCTCAGTCACTACCACCTAAAGAACCGCTGTGGGATGCTGTCTAGGCGTGCCTATAGCCTAGGATGTCACCACTCATAGCTGTACACAGTATCAAAACTGCTCTGGTTTTGGTGGGGATTTTTGTTGATTTTGTTGTTGTTGTTACAGGAATGGTTGTTCTACCACGATACCTTTTATCCTTTTGAGGATCTCAGAATTGTCTATGAAGTTAAATAGGAGGCTGCCACCAAAAGCACTGTTTTTCTTTAGTATGTGTCCTAGTGGTTTAGAAGCCCCTTTGTTCCTAAGAAAAACTGCCGAAAACTTTAAAATCAAGAATATAGGATTCTTTGTGGCTAAAATATTTCTAAGTTCAAAAATTAGATGTTCGGTGTACACTTAAGAGCCACGAAAACAATAGGTTTTACTTGAAGGCTTTGTCAAAGGTCAAATGACAAGAAAACTCCATTCAAAACAATATTTTAAAAATTAACAGTAAATGCAGACTAGTATAACCAAGACAAATGATGCTGGTCCAAACACTAAAATTAAAACTTCTGCAGTACAGAGGCCTGTATCCAAAAGGCTTTATAGTCACAAAAATTAGAGAACTACATGTAAGTATTTTTAACTTTTCTATAGGTAGAAATGCTGCTAGGAGTCACATTTTTATCTCCCACCTGGAATCTAACACGCCCACAGAAATGATAAAGCTTCAGAAAAACAATAAAGGAACCCTGCATATACTTCACCTCCCACCTAAAAGTAGATATAGCATTTTAAGAATGTACAATTAAAGCTTTCACCTCGAAGGTTCAATAAGCATAATCCTGCTTCAAAAAATACCCAATAGGATTGACATAGTAAAAGTCAGTATTTCTGGCTCTAATTCAGAAGAGGTAAAGCCTTTCTAAATCAAATATGCCTGTTAAGTGCTTCAGAGAGTTCTTGTAAATGTGGTAACAAGTGTGTATTGTTTTCCAGAATTTCAATCCGGTGTTTGAACATAAATTACATAAATCATCACCTGCTTTCTGTTTTTATTGTAAATAAGTCTTTCAGACTACATTTCATGACTCCTATTCACATTCTCATCTGTTGTCAAAGCAGTGGCTTAACAAGCGAAGGCTTTTGGTAATCACCTGTATTCTCTAAAACTGTGCAAACAGTTACCCAACCCAAAAGCTGATTTTTTCTAATCCTGCTTTAATCAGAAGTCTGACTGCCTAGAGTGAAAGCAGGCAGTATTTGCAAGTTAGCTACCATGATCTGTCTTGGAAAGATTCTTCTAAAAGACCCAGAAAAGCTTGAATTGCTAAAATTGTCTTCACCTCCACAGTACCTAAAGAGTCCCTAGTTCTGCATATGATAATAGTTTTATTAATCAGCATTCTGGAAGGTATGGACATTGGTCTTAACACACATATTACGTACACATTAACCTTAGGTGTCTGAGCCGTGAATGAACTCAAACCCCGAGTGCTTACCAGTGTAGCACGGTATGCAAGCCACAGACAAATTTCTTCAATGTTTGTACCAACACCTTTCCTAGGAAGTACAAACTCTTTTATTAACACAAAGCTTTCCAGTTAGTTTATCATAAAGCATTGAGTAATCATGGAATGGGAACATAGAAAAGTAGAAATCCATGGTCTTCTGCTTCCTTGCTTATTGCCTGGTGAGGGAAGTGATTAAAATAAAATAATCCTTTCTTATTTTATTCTATAATATTTTATAGAAAATAGTCAGTTTTAAGGTCTTGTTTCTTTACTGGTGGATTTATGATGTTTGGTGCTTTCCTTACACACACATTTCAAAGAATCTGTAAATATATAAGAATCCCAGTCTTCATTTTTCTTTATAAAATTATTTAAGAAAGACTCAAAAACACAGACCAGATTAATTCTTTCCTTCCTTCATTTTCGTCCACCAGTTAGATTCTCTTCCTTCTCAAGGAATCAGTGCTTATGTCATTATGTGCATGTGTGTAGAGGGGGGATTGTCTTCCCTTTCTGCATAGTTTTCTAATCTTCTGACTGGTTTTAACAAAATTTTTAGAAGGTTAGTGGTCTCAAAGACATTCAGTTTGTTGATACTTTTTGCAAAATTGGTGGCTAGGCAGAGAATAGATCCCCAAGTTAGTTGATTTTTCTGAGGAAAATAATACAGCAGGAGCTCAGTCAGTGGCAGACCTCAAGAATCCAGTCAAAGGAGAGATATTACAGAATTTTTCTAACTGCTGGAAAAGCTTACATAGGTTTCATATGTTAATAGACAACACACTCCTCAATAAAGCAAGACCTCTGTCGTGTTTTGAGTCCCCCCTAAGGAGGGGGGAAGAAAGGTTTCACAACTGTTTTCTCCTTGAACTTTCACTAAAACTCAGCCAAAAAGGTCATCTTCATTAGATGCATTTTAAAGTAGGTTTCAGGAGTTCTGCTTGTCAAGGAGTTATTAGCTAAAAATCTCAGGGTATTTCAACAAATCTTATGATCTGGGAGGCCTTAGCTCTCAGGCCTTTGGATGCTTTGAGTTTCCTGGTTCTGAAATGGTCATTGAGCAATACTGATCACACGTCCTCTTTGGGACTTTACTTCTAAAAGTAACACAAATTTCTGAAGTGGGAAACACAACCTACCTCTTGCAAAACAAACGACTTGTGCATCTTTAATTTCCTGGGCGGAAAGGAGACCTGGAAAATTGTTATGCAAAGGATTTGGTTCTCACTCTTTTTTAATGGGCAGAGTGTGAGTGGTAATTAACAGGTGCATTTTTTGTAATTACCACATATATTCTGAAAGTATATGGTCCACATTTAATTGCACTCCTCTATCTGCCTTTCTTCATTCTCAGATTCAAGGCTTCAACGTTGAAAACAACCAGTTTTCCTATGCAAGTGATTGTACAGGCTTCTTCACTCCTGGAGTCTGGATGGGCTTGGTGACATCTATAGTTTTACTGTGGATCCTGGCCTATGGAATCCATATGATCATGCAGCTCACAACAAACAGCAGATTTGATGATCCCAAAGGTCCAGCTCTGTCAGTTCCTCAGACAGAATAGCCATGGGTTGATTTAGTGCTGCTACGGCTTTTCCTGGTCTGATATTTATGATTTTTATAATCTTTATACTTCATAATATGTGTAACCTAAAAAGATATCATAGCAGAAAGGGATAATTAAACTACATATAAAAAGGATACTTATGCTTGGCAACAATAATAATTCTACTTGTTATTACTGTTATTTGCTAATAGCTATCTGTGATAAGGGTCTGAGGTGAGGCTGTATAGGTTATTACTCCATCTGGCTATTGGAAAGACCAGTGCAAACTGCCTTCAGATTAACTATTATTGGAAAGAAAGGATATCTCAACAACGATAAATGGGAAGGATTTATAAATAACTTAATTAACAAGAATCTATATATTGAAACTACTAGTCTCTTTAAAGGCTCTTTAGTATGCATGGTATGTTGATGCATCTTAAGAAGGCTAAACTGTGTCTTGTCATTTTTTCTGTTGAGAAATGTACAGAACTAATAAGGCATAAATCACTAAATAAATGGTCTCAAAAAATCTTTTCAAAATACATCACTTTGCTCAGATGTGGTATCACGAATGAGAATGGATGGATGGAGGCATATGTTCTCTCTAATGTAAGCTAATGCCTGTGAGAATTATGTTGAGTAACACTAACTCATGTGTTTGTTTTAGCCATGGACAGCTGATGGAATTACTAAGCAAGATAGGTCCTTGTCCAAACTGATCACAAAATTGTATTTGGTGTCACGGCAATGAATGCAATTTTTCAAGCTCATAACCTAGATTCAACGTGCCAGTGCAGACAGCATCTTAACAGAGGCAAGGTAATTTTCTTAGCATCCCTTCTTTTCCAGGTATCTTTGGAGTAATGAAGTTTGTACAAAAAAGGAAAAAAAAATTATATAAGGTCATCAGAAGCACTGTGCTAATGTACTGATTAAGTCTGAGCATGTTTATGGTCATCTCAATGATTCTAGGAGCTTGAAAACATTCAGAGTGTCCTGGATTCTTTTGCAATTAATAAAAGACTCTACATCTTCTCATTGGGCAATCTGACTATGGAGTGAATTACTAAATGTTACGAAAAGCTAGGAAATAGTAAAAGAGCAATGGTAAATTGGTAAAAAAATGGTAAAGATAACATTTTTATTCTCTCTTCTGTAAAGTTTTGTGAAGACTGTGCATGTTCTATTAGTAGTTAAAGAACAGACATATAATTTTGACAAAACTACATTTGTCACATGAGAAGTAGTCTAACTTTTCTGATCTTGATCGATGTCATAGGACAATGATACAGAGGAAAGACAGAATCAACAATTTAACTAGACCAATAGTTTCTACCCATCATTCCTGGATGTTACATTTTTATTATGCAGTCAAAGAGGTAAATTAAATGCTGTCTGAAGCTATTCCTTCTGAATCATTCAATCCTGACCTGGAAAGCAAAAAGAAAGCTGGCATATAACTACCAGAGGTGACTTCTCTGCTGTAATATCTTTCCCAAATGTTTTTCAAAACCTCAGAGAATGCTGGCATTCGATCCACACAAAAACGCCCTGTTACAAAGGCACATTTTCTTTGCAAAAATGTGTTGCCAGGAGAGACAACCGGACTTGTTCTATTAATTCCCCTTCAAAGCAAGTTACATGAATGTGACATTGAAAATTGACATAATAGTCATGTAACTGATAGCTGGAAGAGAGGAAGGCTATTACAAAGGGCTTGGTTTGTAGGAGACAGCTTTCTTATGACTTTTATCTAGATTCATTGGAACAGATTTTGTTCAACAGTGACAATATATAGGAACCGAAGACCAGCTTTACCAGGCCATCCAGCTCAGAATCCTATCTCCAGCAGTGGTGTGAGTATGGCAAGCCCGTAGTAGTACTTCCTGCAGGTGTTCCACCAGTCTCCACCATTTAAGCTCAGGGACTTCCACAGCCTTAGAGGTGGTGTCTTTGTATTTAATAACTTCGGGTATAGTTATAGTACCTGAATTTGTCCAGCCTCCCCTTGAGCCTGTGGACTCTCCTAGAGCTCACAGTGTCCTGAATATAGTGTGGCACTGGGGATACCTGTACCCTCCCTTTCTTGTCTGGGCTGGACTCTGGAGAAGAGGAGGAGGAAGCAGAGTCTCATATAGGCTGTACCATGGTAAAGAGATAAGCCTCTTCCAGAAGAGATCAAGCTGGAACAGATGATGGTAGAGATGTTTGTTGGATTAGCTTTTCGCTGATGCAGTAAAACTGAAGCCCTCAGAAAAGGGCCAGACTGAACTGCCTGCTGTGTTTGATATTACACATTCCAGGATGAAGGGGAAGGCATTTTGGGGGGAGAAAAGCTTTTTCCTTCTATCTTCTTTCACAACAATGATACCATGAATACAGGCAAATAGGGCCTGTAGGGGCGTATACTCTGTTTCTAAGTGAGTTGGGACATCCCTGTGATGGAAAGCTCAAGCCAGGTGTTGTAGCCCTTGATGTGGCAGGGTTATCCCAGTGAGGTCTATGCTGGGAAAAACAGCAGAAAAGGAAGGGAACTACCCACAGCCCTAGCTGCCTTGGGGGCCAGGTGGACTGGGCTCTGGGGACAATGGCCAGCCCTTCTTAGAAGAGGATCAACTGCTTTTTGTCCATACGTAGTGGGTTGACCTTGGCTGGCTGGCAGACACCTACCCAGCCGCTCTGGCCTCTTCTCACAGAGGCCATCCTGCTGCCAACACCTGGACACGGACGCCCATTACACTGCATTAGGGGGCCATGTGTGCTGCTGGATTTCTCATGCCATCTCTAACCCCTGCAGCTGCACATCACACTGCCCTGTGGTTGGAGACAAAGACAACCAATTACTGATCTCAGCAGGGCTGGATTCCTTCCTTTTAAATAGAGCTGGGCCTCAAGAAATTCTAGCAGGATTTTGCACCTGCCTGTGCTTGTTTACCTTGCTGAAAGTTAGAAACCTGTCAGGGGCCTTCCAGTTCTGTGTACATCTGATTTCACAATTCAGCTTAATCACAGGTGTGCTTGTTAAAACATGCCTGCTTTGGGAGCTGTTCCAGCCAGAATATTAGCTCTATCTGGAAGGTGTGAGCCTTTAGGACTTCCCCCGGAGCCCACTGAAGTTATCAGAAGTACTGACTTCCGTGAGTGCTAGCTCATTTCTCTACAAAGTACAAAAAAATTAATAAAGATGGAGGGGATGATGGGAAAGACCATCAGTTAGAAAAGTAGAAGCTTTTTTTTTGCTTTCAAATACATAAATCAATGAAACTTTATCAAGAAAAAAAAATCAGAAACTATCAAAAAACTATGGCACAACTTGAAAAAATCAATTTAACTGTGAAAAATCAAGATTAAAACCAGAGAAAACCCAAACTTAAACACAAAAGTCTAGAAGCCATAAGTTAAGGTATTTCTTCACAAAATTCAGGAATGATCATTTGTTGGAGGAGAGAGCTGAAATGGAGCTAGAATCTGAACCTCCTGACCTGATACAGGCTTGCTTTGTGTCCTGGTCTGTTGGTTTCTCTGCTTGTAAAATTACTTATTTCACAAATCATGTGGAAACCCAGCAATGACTTATAATGAAACAGAATTATAATAGAAGTTGTCCAAGAGTAGTATTTTTATGTAGGCAGTAAAGGAAGAGAAGTCATTCCATCTGTCAAGGGAAGACTCAATGAAGTAATTGGTTCCTCCTTTCCTTCTGGGTGCCTGAAAAATAATGAATATGCAAATCTCAATCAGCTGAATTATTAGGCGGAGTCCAGGCATTAGAGGGCTCTGTAATTATTTCAGCATAAGCTGAGGTCAAGCAGGGGAAACTGGAGAGCTGAAAACAACGAATGACCATGAGATGCTAACTCCAAAGATAATCAGAGATACAAAAGGAAGCCTGAATGTTGCATACTGATCACTTCTGGCAAAAAACTAGCAGTAGTCTCAGGAAGTGGTGATGATTGTGGGGGCAAGTGTAGTGATAATCTTATCCTTACATTGAACAAAAAGATGAGACAACCCACACAAGGTGGGCAGGGACTCCTTTTCCTGCAGGCTGTTTTTTCTGTTGCATCTTGTGGTGGGCTGCCAGACGCCCACTCAGCTGCTCTCTCACTCCTCCTCCTCCTCCTCCTCAACAGGACAGGGGGAGAAAATAAGATAGAAAAGCTTGTGGGTCAAGATAAAGAAGGGGACACCACTTATCAGTCACCGTCACGGGCAAAACAGACATATGAAAGATTAATTTATTGCCAGTTAAAATAGGTTGGATAGTGAGAAACAAACACAAAATTAAAACAACACCTTCAGTCTGCTCAAATGCCAAAAAATCCTGCGGTGTCTAATATCTTCCAGTAAAGGATCTGATCTTCTTCAGTTTGCTAATAAAGGTTCTGCTCTCAGATTGGTCCGTTCCGTATCAAAACTTAATGTAAAATCAAGGAGAAAAGAGCTGTTTTTTCAGAACTCAGATTTCCAAAGGCTTAAAAATTATTGGGGGGGGGGGGGGGGGGGGGAGAGGAAAAAAAAAAGAAAAAAAAAAAGAAAAAAAAAAACCCAGAAAGAAATTAGATCTTGCCAAGGGGTGGTTCCCTAAGTAAGTAGTCTCTCACTTCAATGTGGGCCGGTGTCTTTCTCAGTCTTCCTACTTGTGTGGGTGGAAAGGAGACTTACGACAGTGACTGAGCCCAAGAGCAAATCACCTGCTATTGATGTCCAACAAATGAAGTGGCTTCCTTATCTTCACCATAACTTTTCGTATGCCTCCTGTTTGAACACAGGTTCCCTGCTCCAGATTGGCTGGATTTCTGTATAACCTGGTATGTTCTTGAATTATTATAGTTGAACTTAGTTTTAGACTGTTTTATGTATCATTCCTTATTGCCGTGATAGAAGATAGTTTACTGAATGATCATTTGCTTGCAAATGGCAATGTGAGTGTCCAGTGGAAGACTGGGAAACCCATTGCGAGTCTGTCTTAATACTCCTTTAACTAATTGTGTAGAAGTGACATAAAATGAATGGTGTACAGTTACCATAACATCATATGCAACTCTCTTTAGTTAATGAAAACTGTGCAAAAATGTTTGCAACATAAAAAAAAAGCAACAAATGCTTTCATAAAAGTACTTTTGAAAGGTGGATAAGTTAAGGACTTTGTGATGTAACGTTTGAATTGTAATTTTGTGTATCCTGTTTATTCTGGATAAATATAGATACATATGGATAGCAGAGTGATCAACTTAGTTATTTAACAGATATCTTTCACTGATGCATACTGGCATGATTTGAGATATTACTGTCCCTATCTGCCCTGCCTTTCACTCACCTATGCCTCAGCTGTTCATTAAGTTCACACTGCTGTGCTCTCTTTTTCTACCAAGGATGTAATATATCGGATTTTGCACTCGAGTAGCTGAGGTGCAGGTGCTTGTCTGGGTCTGTCAATTCCTGCCGCTGAGTAATAAAATCCTGGCAGAGGAGCAAAGCAGGTAGCTGCAAACACTGATGTTTCAACACATTACAGTGATATTGGGGAAGGATTTTTATTATAGCTGTCAAAAGGGGAAACCAATGCATGCGAGCAGCCATGTGCCTTGTCAGAGTCAAAGACCTGAGAGCCTGAGAGGCAGGACCGGCTCCACTTTGGGCAGTGTGTTTTCTGTCTCTTCATGCCTGAACACAGTTCAGCTAGTAATGTATGTTAGGGCAAGCTCAGGAGTGCTCTGTTTCATACCTTGCTACAAAGACCTAAAGGCTGTCCACGGCAGAAGATACCTAGAAGGCACCAAGATCCAGCTGTGGCCTTCTCTCACTCTGTATCTTCAGACAGCAATTGAACAGGGATGTCCCAGGCCCTCAGTGGTCTCAACCCTTCTCTTCAGTAAAAAAGAGGAAAAAGAAATGTGGAAGAGGAGGGGCAGTGAGAGTCCTTGCACTTCTGAGTGGTTGCCAGAGTCCTACACCCCAACAGAAAAGCAAGGCTCCACCAAGGGGCCCTGCCACGGCCCGTGAGGGTATGCGCACCTGCATGATGCTGGACTGTCTTGGAAGGTCCTCCAGGTCTTCAACTTTCTCTCCCAGAACAACTCTTTAGGACTGTCTGCAAACTAAGGCAGGAGCTGCCACTTTGGCTGCCCTCCAGAAACTCTGAGGTAGCTGAAAGGGAGTGGGAGGAGGGAACCCTGCAGCTATACCGCATTTATCTTACCATGTGCACAAAGCAACAGAATTGGACCCCAGAGTGTTTGAAACAGGCAGCTGAATTCTGAATGGAAAAATCTAAGGTTTCATCTATCTTTTTATAACTAACTAGTATTACAATTACAAAATAGATGGTCTGCTTTTACTTGTAGAGCTTTCATGGATGTGTACTTACACAGCAAGAGTGGAACAGTTGCATCAGATTTCATTGATGTAGATTTTTCACAGACATTTTTGTGGGTGTGCTTGTTGTTTTTGAGGCCAGAATTTAGACCTTAATGGCTTACTGCTACCAATTTGTGTGGTCTAATAGTGATTAATAGATACCTAAATGGAGAGGAATTAGCGTGGTTTTTTGGTGTTTTGTTTGTTTGCCTTAAATAGAATAAAAAATTCTTTATTTGATATATCAGGGAATTTAAAGTTTGCCCATGTTCTGACATAATTTGAACCCATTTCTGCTATAATTTTTTTATAGCACTTTGAAGTTCAAGGGAGCAGGAAGGGTTTAGTGGTGATAGATTGTTGGGCTGAGCATGCTTCTGGCAACAGATAAATGAGCTAAAGATTAATGGTCATTTTTCTTAATTGTAATATCTGAAACTCTTCTGTGGATAAAATTGGTGTCTAAGAATTTAGAAAGACATAGGATTTTGCCTAATGAATGGCTATCTTCGGTTTGTTATGAAACTCTTGGCTAACATGTGAGCTAGTTACTTTTACCATCTTACCTTATCAGAAGGGTGAAGGACTCCTTCAGTAGGGTCATTGTTTTCATCTGGAATAGCCAAAGGTTTCACTTCAAAGATTCAGTAAGATTGCATGTTACTTATTAAGCAAAATCTGCATCTTGTCTAATCAGCAGTGTATGTGTCTGCTGCAAATCCAGGGCTGGATTCAGCTGCTGTGCAATGGGACTCTCGTTCCGAAAGCTGGTTATGGTGAAGCCGTTGCTGTGTCTAGAAATTACATAATGATCAAAATTATAGCTCATGTGTTCCTCTTCTTTGATACTGTAACATATTGGGCCTCCTGTCTCAAAGTGTTAGCACAGAGCTTCAACTGCAATATAATCTGTGCTCCAGCCCTTTGCACACTTTGTAGGAAAGGAAGTCTAAAGGGCACTTGCAACAGAGGAGATGATGTCTGTTATTATCTAAGTGAAATAATTTCATTATTGTCATTACATATTATTGGTTTAGTGTATTTGGAAGGAGGATGATCTTTAAACACTAAGTCCAATGTTAAACAATTACCTATGCGATACTTCTAATCCTGATAAGGAACTTGGTAACCTGGCTCTGCTGGTGGTGCTGTGGTGGTAGTCATTTCATACCAGATACTAATACGAGCCTCTGATACAGAAAGGGTCTCCAAATCAAAATGTATTGATGGAAGTTGCTTCATCTGTATGGAAAGACTCCAGTTTTTTGACAGAACATAGCCTCTATTTACTGGTGTGCTACAGCATGCTGTGAAATTGCCTATTAAGTGAACACAGATTATATCTGAGATGACACTGGTTGTATAGGCCATACAGTTTGACCAAGACACTAAAATTAGCAGTTTTCCCTAAAAACCTGAAGGTTAATGCAAAGATTATTCAGATTTATGTCTCCCTCCTCTGCAGTGTGGTGCTCCCACCAGCTTTCAGAAATGCTGGTCCTCCAGTGCCATTCACCGGTATAGCTCCCAGCAACAGTCACCCGGTCTGCTGATCTCACTGACTGAGCCTGACCTTGCTTAGCTTGTTCAATCCTAGCCAAGGTGGTTAGGACTGGAGATCATAAGACATTGCCTAATTTTTCTAAAGTTCAGTTTTTGTAAGCTCGCCAAAAACACAACCCAGAACTTACACCTGCTTGAAAACATTTTAGTCAAAAAGCTGGAAGATCAATAGTCAAGGGCCAAACCTTAAGTTTCCTTCTGATGAAAAGAGCTGTACTTGCTCACATCTAGACAAATTCAAACTGAATTAGAAAATGGAAGAATTAAAAAAAAAATTCCTTCTTATATGCATGAGCTCTAGAATGAGATTGGAAGACCTGCACACAATACAGGACTTCTGTATAAATCTATGAAATGCTGCAAAAGTTTAAATAAGAAACCTGTAAAGAAGAAGATTAGATTCCTCTCCTCTTCCCAACTTCCTTCCTGTGAGGAATAATACATAAATAAATAAATGGGGAAACACAGCAGCTGCTTTAAAATGTCAGGAATGTTTCTGTCACCATAAACTTTGTTAAGTAGGAATGCATATGTTGTGAAAAACAACATGCAAAAAGATTTTTCTCTGAGTTAAGCTTTTATTCCAAGAAAGGATCTGCCTCTACCAAAAAAAGTGAGCACCGCTATATTTGTTCTTTGAAAACAGACTCCGAGGGAGACTTTGCAGTGTCAGACTGCTCCCAGTTCTCCTGTTCGCTTGCTCTGAACGTATGAGTCAGGGAAAACAAACACCGTGCTGCACCGTTCAGGTTCACCCCCTTGCAGACTGAGGGCTGGCTTGCCTCATGTCGTCTTGCGTTTTAGAGAGCAGGGAAGCAAGGTGTCCTTCTCTCCCTCTTCATCCTTGCAAGCAGCAGGCATAGCAGCAGTATCTATGCTCTCCTGAACTCAAAGAGTGCTTCTGAAAAGCATATCAAGCGATGTTAGCCCTCTTCTCCAAAAAATCAAGGTATCATCCTGCTCCCTAACAGGCAGAAGTGGTTTGGCAGCTGAATATTGAGCCTTCTGTTGTTTCATCCTTTTTGTTCATGGGGCTATGTTATCCACCTGGACGTCTGACTTTAAGCTTTGCCTGAGTTGAAGCTCACCTCGTTTCCCCTTTTCTTCATGTTTGCAATGGGCCTGTTTGCTAGTAAACAGCAGAAGTGAGGGGTGACCTGATCTGATTTGGAAATACTGTGAAGTCTGAAACTCCAGAACATCCCTCTTCTGCCCCCACACAAGGCAGCACCTTCTAGCTGGTCCTTCCTGTTAGGTGACCCAATTGCTTAGAGCCAAGCTCAGTGCTTAAAAGCATTTGGCAAGTGCAATGCATATCTGAGAGCAGCACAAGTACCATTTGTGGTCCTTTGCAGAAGGAAAAGCTGCTTATTTGTTTAGGAAATAGAGGCTACACTGCTTAACTTGTGGTATTTCAGTCACTTCCATGGCAACAGGCTCTCCGAGAACAAAGCAGGACTTCACCAGATCACATAACAGCTTGAAAAGGGAATAGAGAAAATTTTACATGGCGACACTGTGAAGTTTCCTTTAACTTGAATTTTACCTCTGTTAGTTAACGGATGATTTAATCAGTGAAGTAATTGCTGTACTGCCAAGCAGTTATGAGCAAATTGGCATTGATTTCTTTCAGTTGTCAGGCACCCCTTGTTTCTGTAATGACAGGGGATGTGCCAGCACAGTGTGGTGCCCCTCTCCCCCTCTGCCCAAGGATAATACACGCTATCCAGCAGATTCCCTGCAATGATAACTGTATTTAAGGGGCAGCATCAGTTAGAAACGATGGCCTGGTTCAAAGGCATTGGAATTTTTCCATCTTCCGTAGGCTTCAGATTTAGCCTGATCTTAGAAATGTGGCATAGCCCCATTGCATGGTCTACTGAGTAAGAGGTCACAAAGCACGTGGCTGAGGGACAGGATTGTGAACCTCCTGTATTTAAAGGTAAAACCTTTATATTCCCAATCTGAATTAGATCTGGTCACTGGGATTTTAATCCCCTCACTGCAGGCAGGGAGAGGGAGAGGCAACTTTACCCCTCGAGTTTTTGTGTTATGAGCATCACTTGCACCATTTCCTTTGGCTGGCTCACGCAGGTAGCGCCAGAAAGGGCTACGGTGCCCATGTGTCAAAGGCCTTATTGTCTGCAGCTGCCATTCTCAAAGTTTGGTGACACAGTTCAGATTCTGGATAAAATATCAGCCCTTTTGGAGTTTGTTCACGGGGAACAGAGCTGACGTGCATCACCCCTGTGTGTGCAGGAGATGCATAGGCACGGGGAGTCCTGTGCTTTCTGCCTGCGCCATTGGGCTCCGCGTGGCCCCACGTGGCCCCGCAGAGTCCCACGTCCCAGGCTCATGCTGCCTGTCCTTGCTGCAGGCCGCCGTGTTCTTCAGGCTCTGGGGAGCCAGAGCAAGACCTCAGCCTTGGAGAAGGCAGCCAGGGCACGAAGCAGACTGCTGAGGTGACAGAAGTGTGGCAGTGGCGGGACAGCCCTGGTGATGCTGCCTGCTCTCTCTGTGCAAGCGTCTTCCAGAGCTGGGTTTGCTATGTGGCCTGCCAAGAGAGAAGACAGGTGAGGAAGATATTAACAGGATTAATGGCTTTTAACAGGGCTGTTGACAGTTCTCTTTGCCTCCAGGGCTGAGCAGCAGGGTCTATTAATTTTATCCTGAGTGCTGGCCACCAAAAAGCTGTTTGGTCCACACAGCTGATAATCCTTGAGCCAGGCAGATTTGACATTTGGTTTGTTGGTATAGATGATTCCATGCTGATCCTTTAAATAGAAACTAGGTCAGCTGCAGCCAACTGGAAAGAAGGGAAGATGGGGGAAATTGCTCCCAAGTGAGCGAGCGTGCTGAGGGAACCGGGAAGGTTCAAGACCTGGCAGGGACACGTAGCGAGGGAGCAGGGCACGGAGCTGGGAACCTGCAGCTCAGAGATGGGAACTGCTGTGAGGAGCAGGGAGCAGCCGGCCAGCCCCTGCCACGGACAGAGGGAAGTCTCTCCAGATCAGGGGAATCTGTGCAGAATTTGCTATGGTCATCTAAACCAAGACCGGAATAAAGGACTGAGTTGGAGAGGGGGAGCTATGTATAAAAAACTATTGTTTATATATTTAATTTTATTAGTATCTTACCTAGCTGATATTTTTCTATTTAAAATGTTAGCTGACTTACTTTATATTGTAATGAAGCCTGGCTTTTTTTTTTTTTTTTTAATTTAAGTTTTAAAGCTACCTGGTTGCCTTTGAGGAGCCCTATAAGGAAGTGGTCTAGGGAGCGGACTTCAAAGCTGTGGACAGCTTTCAGTCTCATCACCTGGCTGTGGTCAGCTATTCCCTAGCCCCAGCAACACGAACTTGAGCCTGGCTGAAGACCCAATTGTTATAATACAGATAATTTTTCCCCTTGGTTGCTCTCCAACGAGTAGCAGCAAGTTTCCTGTTGTTAGATCACCCTGACACTCTGCAAAGGAATGTGGAGGCATTGAACCTCGTGACAGAGGAATTTGCAGTCTGCTTGATTAGCCAGGGAAGAGTTTTCTGAATCTGACAGAAATTCTCATCAACCCCCCTCTTGTTGTTTTTCAGAATACCCGAGGAAAGGGGTGTGCGTCTGCATAAACACACACCATATATATCCTGTAAGGGAGAGCTGTCACAACCACCTTAGCAGGTTTGGCTATAGTGGGTTAGCAGCGCTTATTGTCTGTACGCAGCTAGAGCACAAGGACCCTAAATGAGATGGGAGACCATTCGGTGCATGCTGTTAACACACACAGCAGAAATCTCTGTTGCAAACTGTCTCAGCCTCAGCAGTCAGAAGAGACAGATCTGGTTTTGGAAACCATAAGTCAGGCTACCATCCCTCCTCTGGACCAGGGTTGCAGAGCTGGCCGCTGCTCCCCGCTGGCAGCTGTGGGCAGGCAAGAGGAATCTGGCTGTTTGGGCAATGATTGTTCTTAACCAGCAGTTGTCCCTCCTCAGGGAAAAGCAGCAAGCCCAGTGGAGGTGTCCCATAGGAAAAGCCGAGGTACAGGATGAACCAGCATTGAGCTGTGCCAACCTCAATACAGGACACAGAAAAAAGGGAGGAGTATTGCCCCTGCCGGGGGGTTAAACATAGAGAGCCTGAATACTGGAACAGTGTCAGTCGGGCCTTGAGTACCAGAGCTGGGAATGTAATTCTCGTTTTCAAGAAGTATTTTCTTTGTAGTGAACAAGTAGGTGTGTTATAGTGAGATTTTAAACTGTTAAGTCAGGTAGGAAACAACGTTTTTTGGAACATAAGGGAAGTTGACCAGGGATTGTATGGTGGTTTTTTTTCCATGAAAGTTACTGTGTCACACAACAGGAAAGGAAAGAAAAGGTTAATTTCATTGAAATGCTGACAACTTGTTTAAAGCGTATCCAACAGTCAGCCAAGAAGTTCATTTAAGCTACTGCTGTTCAGTTTGCTTCGTAAGAATCCAGCCCTTGGGAGCCCAGAGCTGTTGTGTTGGAGCAGCACACACAAATAAATACAATCTTTTTCCCTGAACTATTTGTTTCTGCCTTCCTCATGAGTAAAGTTATAATCACTCAGGATATGTTTTAGAAAAAATGACCCTGTTCTGAAAAAGTCTTACTAATATTTGGGCTTTTTTGAATTATTATTCTACTATGGCTGGATGAATTTTTTAATTGTTTTTTTTGGGGGGTGGGAAGAAAACATAATCCAGGATTTAATTGGGAAGAACCAGAGAGACAGGAAGCTTGCAGGGATCTCTGGAGCTCATTCCTACAATCTGAATCTGTAAATCTTTTACAGAGCTATATATGTAAATTAGCTGATTGTTAATCTTTGCAAAGATTAAGAGTAAAGGTAGTGACCTAAAGGAAAGTTAGAGGGTACAGTGATTAACGTCTCTCCATAACTAATTTCAGTAAGGAATTCCAGACTGCCATACTTTACATATTTTTGGAGTTGTATATCTCTCCTTCTTCTTCATATTTTCTTGGGAATTGGAAATATACAGCTAAGGAAGCCTCTCATATAAATGTAAAGAAATACTGTTGATTTGTAAGACATAAAAGACATTTCTGTTTTCTGACCTGTAAAGTATATTTTGTGTCACTTTCTTCCTGGTTTACACCTGCTGGATCTGGTGATTTGACTTCCCAAACCTAAGCAGATCCTTCAGGCAAGCAGCTCATTGGAGTGGGTCAGTAGAGCTGTCCAAGGCAGGGTGTTTGCAATTCACAGGAGCTGTTAATATAAAAACTTACCTTTGTTTTGAATCAGATTGAAATTACATTAAAAGTGAAAAAAATCTTGCGGGTTAGAAATTTAAGAGCGGGGCAACTCATCTTTCTAAGGCATGAGGCATTTCCAAAATTAAATTGTCCAGCTGGCATTGGCATTGGCAGCTGCTGCTGGAAATGTAACCTGGCTACTTGAACAAGTTTCTATGCATCACTGTTACTGATACAGCAAGATCTAGAGCATACAGTCATTCATTCCTGCTTCATATCTGCTGCACAAAGGTCATAGCTGACATGCTGTAAATCCATCTCTTAAATTTTGTTGAAATGACTTGGTGGAGAAGCCTTGCCCACCACTGGTGTAAACTTGTGTGAGCCGGAGGTTGGAGGCTCAGCCTCGCCTGACTGAGCTGGCAGGGAGCCGGGGAGATCCAGGGCTCTGTTGGGGGACCAATTTCTGCAGAATTCTGCTGGAGGCTTGACGAAAATTCATCACCAGGAGTGAGAGGCTTCTGCAGAATGTTTCCAGGTGTTGGATGGGGGTTGTCCAATAAAAGAGCACATCTCAAGTCCTAGCCTTGCTGCTACTGCTTTTCTTACACTTAGCCATTTCTGTAGGGAATCACCGGGTTTCTATCATTTCCTCCTGAGGGAATGTGAATATCCCCGAAGACTGCAGTATAACTGAATAGATTTGTTATTTGTTAGGTGCCCACTGTGTACTGAGAACTCCTGTTGGCTTCAAAGGATGACACGGATAGGCTTTAAATGAACAATCGCTGAAGACCTGGAATGCACACACAGGGGAAAAAAGCTCTTAAAATTTCTTAAGATCTAAGTACAGGCTCAGAATTACTTATAATAACAAAATAATAGCATCCTTCTGTGGTTTTTATATATCCTCTTAGGAACGATTAAGAAGAATTCTGAATCTTTCCACAAAAATGACATGGCCCTACAACATTAATTTACAGCTTGCTTTGAACCCAAAATAAGTAATTACTTCAGAATAAGGGAGAATGGGATGGGTGCTAGCCAAACCTCCCTGATCTTTCAAGCTGTTAAGAGTTCAACACTGATTCAAATTCAAATGAGGCAAATTGGAAGAGCCTTAAAATCTGGTCCAGTGCAATTCTGGACGTGGTTTCTGAACATGGTCTATTTTAAAAGAAAATATTAATGGTTAAGCAATTACTGATTAGTATTTTTCTCGTCTGTATTTTTTCTGTATTACTTTAATAAACACATTGCAGAATTCAAAGGGAGATTTATAACATGATTTCACATCTGAATTTCAGTATTTCATCATTGAAATATGTTTTCCTTGAAATATGTATGTTCATTGAAATATACATTTTCCTTCACTGTTGATTAAATAACATTGATACAAATATGCTCTCTTGTTGTGGGACTGCACTTGTATCCCACAAGAAACAGTTTTCTTGAGAGAAAAAACAATTTGCAACACGGCACATGAAGTCTGATGTTGCCTGTCTCATGACACATTAAGGGGATTGCTCCCAAATTCAGTGAAACTTCCTGTAAGATAATAAGTTGCAAACACTTTGTTTATCTAAGTTAAGGAGGACACTTGCTAATTTGTGCAGATTAATTCCATGGGTATAGGACCACATTCGCATTTGGTCAGTTTTTATCTCAGAAGCATTAACCTTTTAAAAAATTACTTCTCGGGTGATTTTTTCCTGCCATTACTCCTTTGGAGAATTCCTGTGATAATGCTGAAAAAATAATCTATGAAAATATATTCTTATCAAGCAGAATTTACTCTTCAAATTTGAGCTGGTTTTCTTTAATGTGAGAGCAGCAGGTCTTGCTGTGGCTGCAAGTCAGAGCACTCTTGACATAGACAGTGTAAACAGTGGGGCAGTGCTGATGTAGATGCAGACATCCCAGGACTATTCTTAAGACATGTTATTAATGACATAGCTATCTTAATTGTCTATGATTAATTTCAATTGGTAGTAAAATAAGTACACTCGGACCTGGGTGTGAAGATGGGAGCAGGGGCTGCCTCCACCCACTTCTGTCCCACCCCGTGGAAGTTTTGTGGCTGTAGCCTCCTCATCACTGCAGTTTCAGCCTGAAATTTAAACTTCATTCATTAACAGGAATATTCCTTGACCATGCTAAATGGGCCTACTGATGTGACATGCATGTGTGCTAGTACCTTACTCTCTCCCTCAAGCAGCGGCTTGCTCCATGAGCCTGGCCCTTCACTGGGGCTGCCTGGCTTGGGGCACGTTACGAGCCCACGTTCACAACCAGCAAAGCGCTCAGCCTCCTGGCAGCGCAGGAGACGCTCTGCCAGGCCAGGCTGGTACAGTGTTTACCAGGGTTGACAGAGTTCCCACTGAATGAGTAAAAAGAAGAATATGTTCAGCTAGCTCCAAGACTTCACAAGCCAATTTTATTGTAAGTTGAGTTCGTTTGCTGTGGCGTGGGGAGATGGGAGTGCTTGTGTCGTTTGTTTTGCTGGTAGGTGTCAGGTTTTTTCTGAGAGAGTCTAGATTACAAAGAATCCCTGAGTAAATATATCTGTGTGTTTATTGTCCAAAATTAGTGAAAGATTAGGAAGTAAAGTCTTGATTAAGATAAACCCGACTTTGATCTGGCTATGAAATATTCTCAGGACCTTACAAACATAAATAACTGCCACAATTTTATTGCCACTGAAAGAGAGACAAATGATGGCTGAAAATTGAAGGAAGGAACAAGGAAAGTGAGGCTGAAGATTAGCTAAAATATATGCCTGTCAATGAGAAGACTTTGAATGAGCTCGTCTAGCAGTTTCATAAACTTTATAAAGACAAAAAATACGTAAGAGTATTGACAGAGAAGACACATAGAATCACAGAATCATTAAGGTTGGAAAAGACCTCTAAGATCATCGAGTCCAACCATCAACTCAACACCACCACCATGCCTACTAAACCATGTCCCCAAGCGCCTCATCTACACGTCTTTTAAATACCTCCAGGGATGGTGACTCAACTACTTCCGTGGGCAGCCTGTTCCAAGGCCTGACCACTCTTTCAGTAAAGAAATTTCTCCTAATGTCCAATCTAAACCTCCCTTGGGTGCAACTTGAGACCATTTCCTCTCATCCTGTTGCTAGTTACTTGGGGAAAGAGACCAACACCCACCTCGCTACAACCTCCTTCCAGGTAGTTGTAGAGCATGATGAGGTCTCCCCTCAGCCTCCTCTTCTCCAGGCTAAACAACCCCAGTTCCCTCAGCCGCTCCTCATAAGACTTGTTCTCCAGACCCTTCACCACCTTCGTTGCCCTTCTCTGGACACACTCCAGCACCTCAATGTCCTTCCTGTAGTGAGGGACCCAAAACTGAACACAGGATTTGAGGTGTGGCCTCACCAGTGCCAAGTACAGGGGCAAAACACTTCCAAACCGAAAAGTATTATCAAGTCCTACCTTTATACATAACTAACCATTATGAGATGTTTTTTCTCATGTGTTTTTGCATGTGGACGTTTATGAAAAACAGATACCATTTTGGAGAATAATGTCTTAATGTGAAGTTTTGGGCTAAGACAGGAGAAGATCTAATAAGGAATTCAAAAAATCTGTACCAAGAAAAGAAAATGGGATTATACTCCTATGGCTTGAATGTGGAGAGCATATAGTTAACATAACAGAAGCCTGATCAATAAAATGCCCCTTGGGGTAAAAAAAAAAAAAAAAAGAAAAAGCAATTCTTTTCCCACAAAGTTAAACATGATGGAGGAATATTAAAAAAATGTAAGGGCTTTTAAAGCGTATTAATAAAATGGAAATAAAATGGCTTCTATTGAAAGGAAGCAACGGTTAAAGTTATCTGTGACTATGAAATGGGGAAAAAAAAAAAAAGATTAATTTTAGGAACCATCAGTTTAGAATAATTACTCCACTGAGAAATTTCACTAGTGACATTGATCAGTTAAAACTTCCTACATATTTCTGACAAACTATTTTTATTCAATTTTGTGTTTCACCAGAGTAAATTTAGTACTCTTATTTGCAGTGATTTATATTCTGTGGCTTCCAAGGAAGCAGAGGTTGAACTTTGTTCTAAGTATAAGTCAAAAATCATAGTTTATGGTTTTGGCTGATTAACATCTTTCCTCAACAATAACACAAGCCAAACAAGATGTTTGGCTAATCAAATACCTTAGACAAAAGCCAGCATGGTTGATGACATTAACATGTCATCAACACACAGACAACATCAATTGCAAAAAGTGTAATTATACCACATCTAATTAGCTGTCATCACCTGAAATAATTAAACAACAAAAAGCTCTTAAGCTAGCAAACAATTGATGAAATGATTTAAATATTTTCCCTTCTCATGTTGCTTCCCAACAGACATCATTATTGTACTATTGACTCAAATTTTAGTTCATAGAAGACCACGTAAAACAGATTTTGCTGTCATGAAGGAAAACCCCCTGCAAACAAAACCACATTTTATAGTGCCATTTTAGGCAGACTTTTTTCCCTGCTGCTTTTGCATTCTGTATGAGACTAAACATAGAATGGTTTGGGTTGGAAAGGACGTTTAAAGATCATCTAGTCCACTCCCCAGCTGTGGGCAGGGACATCTTTCACCAGATGAGGTTGCTCAAAGCCCCGTCCAATCTGACCTTGAACATGTAGTCTTCCAAAAATGAAAACCCTGATCTGGGAGTCATATCGTGCAATTAATTTTGAAGCAAAATTCCTCCTCCAAAATGATAAAAATCAAAAGCATAGTATGGTGTTTAATCAGGTGGCATCTGTTTTTTTGTAGCTCAGATTGTTTGCTGAAAATTGTGCACTATTTTCAGAAATATATTTTGAAATTCACCGCCAAGCTTGTGGTTTGTAAGTTTGAGGAATATTATTAGCGCTTCATGAAATGAAGAGGCTTACAAATCCATGTTTACTCTAGCACAGTCTCTGTCACCTTGTTTATATGAGGAATGTACATATTCCAGTGGGAAGAAGTCTGAAAAGTCTGTGCTAAAAACTCCAGGAGAAAATTAGACCATGGTGTATGGCAAACAGATCTGCCTGTATAGCCTCTGCAGTGTGCACACAGACTTGCCCAGGCTTTAGGAGTGTCTATTCTGGTAAGAAGACTTGTCCATGCAGATCCACTACAAGTTAAAGGTTTTGGTGCACATAGCAGTCTTGGATTCACACCGCACCAACTACACGGCTATCATTCAACAAGAATAAACATGGAGACCATATTTTAGGGAGGCAAAGCGTTGTTATAACAACGCCTATAATTAGGCCTATAAATCATTCAAGGCTGGGGTTCTGGTCTTGTGCTAGTCGCGTAACAGCAGCCCAGAGAACGTCTCTTAAAGAATGATATTATTGCCTGTTCAGTCAGTAAGCAGGATATGCAGGAAGATGGAAAGTTTTTGAAGGCTCGGGTTTTTTTTCCCATCACATACTGGTAATTGGCAAGGGAAGTTTGCCAGAATTTAGGAGCACAGGTGTCAGTTGCCCAAAGGCAGAATGACTACTGTCCTTAAAAGGAGCACATTGGACAACCATGTACAGGAGGCTGAGGCATTCAGTGAAGTCTCTGGAATGAGGGTGGAGCAAAACATTTGGACAAAGTGGAAGCATGGCAGTTCCTTCATCAAGAGGACTGTACTGAGCTCAACAGAGAGGTCCTGGCCAAGTAAATAACTCATGCTGTGGAAGTTGAGTGGCAGGTTCCCCAGGCAAGTTTCCAGGATGGGTTCCAATATGTGGAATTGGACTCATCTGGTTAATGTCATGCTCCATCCAGGTAACACTCTCAGCAGAACTTATTACCGTAGGCACAATATTGCACTGATGAAGCTAAATTGCTTCCAGTTCTGAAGGTAACTTGCTTACAGATAGTTCAGAGGTGAAGAGAAGCATTATCAAGGAGTTGTTTGGGAGAAGCAAACTGATGAAGAGACAAACTTAGTATAATGAGTCTCAAGTTACTGGGCCTTTTTAAGCTTTCAGGGTGTGCTTCAGGTATGAGAGACCACTATCCGGGCTCTTTATTGTTTTAAAATCCCATTATTCATTTGTATTTTACATTTCTACAGGAAGTTTATATGTAATTCACATCTTGGAAATACTACTTTGTGTCACTGGCTGGTGATTCTGGTGGGAAGACTTACAGGAATAGAGTACCTGGGATGAATAATGAGTGTATTGGAGGAACTCTGTTCTATCTAGTGTCATTGGAAGAGAGGATTCTGCTTCAGAAAGACGGAAGATTATATAGTAATTGCTGAAGCACTTGAACTGATTCAAAGAAAAAGGCTGTAAGTACAGGTCATCTTGAAAAATCATGGCACTAATGTCCTTCAGGCACAGTGGGTTTCTATTCAAAACTAAAAGGAATGATACAATGTGCTTACAATGAATAGTGAACATTTTAGTTTTTACAATTTCCAAAGTCAAGCCATTGGGTTTTGTTTCTTTTCACTTTGTTTGCTTTTATGCAGTAAGGAATCTGGAAATTTATTCAACATGTCAGGTTCTGTCCATTCAGAAATGCAGCCTGAATGTAGGTATGAAATGTGTTTCTTCTTCTCTCATCACATGCTGAAAATAGATTTCATCTGATTTCTGTGAACTGCTTCTCCAAAAGTTGTCAATAATCTCTTCCAAACAGCACTTTCCCAGCAGTTCCGTAGTTTAGAAACAGAAATGCAAAGAAATTTGGAAAGAAAAAATGGTTTGTAGGGTTTTTTTAACTACTACCCTTTAGCAAATCAGGCCAAGATCATAGGAATACAACATCCGAATTATTTCAGAAGCTTCCATCCTCAGTCTGGAGATAAAGCTCACATATTGTTGAAAGTCTTGAATCT
This sequence comes from Calonectris borealis, assembly GCF_964195595.1. Taxonomy (NCBI): domain Eukaryota; kingdom Metazoa; phylum Chordata; class Aves; order Procellariiformes; family Procellariidae; genus Calonectris; species Calonectris borealis. The sequence continues at coordinate 25,362,863 of NC_134312.1, forward strand.
CATGCTATTAAAATTCCAGAAAGGTACTTTTTTTCTGACTGCTCTGCCTGTCAGTTTACCTCCTTTTCCATACAAATCTCATTGTCCCTGATAGCATTCTGCTAAGCGTAGTAGTGACTGTTCCTTAGGAGACAGTTTAAAAAAAGAAGACCAACGGGAAAATGAAAAAACCCAGTTTAAAATGCATCAAATCCCATTTCCATAAAGATTTACTAACTTTGTTTTTAGAGCATTTAGAGTTGTTGGAGTAGTTGTCTGTCATCGTGTTGGATATGTACTTAGAAATGGGAGCATTTCAGGATGGGATTTCATCTGACACCCCTAAGTGCTAAATCTTAGATATCTTATTACATTTTCCCAACATCTGTTGCTTTGATTCCCGTGTGGTTTTTAAAGAAGCAAATCTTGATCAAGGCCCAGCACTTTCATATCATCATTTCTCTTCACCACTGAGTCGATGGGAGACACTGTGTCTCTGGTGGGAGACACTTGTGGCTACACACCCAATTCCGCCACTGACCCTCGGTGTAATTCTGACTGTTTTCACTTCCCTGCTTTCACATCTGTAACAGGGAGAAAGGGAGGGAGGAGGAGAGTTTCATTCTCTTCAAATGTGTTTTCTGGGGATGTAAATAGGATTTTCAGTCCTAAAAGCTGTTACACTTCTGAGGAAAAATAATGAGCGGTAACAATGGGAAGAAGCCAGGCAAAATTTCGTGAGTTGGTGAAAAGCCTGGCAGAATATGCAAGATCTTGGGGAATTAGTGCTTGTGGTTTAATTTCCATGCTTGCCGTTTAGTAAACATTTATTCTCAATGGCATCTTTCAAAAGGTGGCAATCAATGTTGTGTTCATACTACAGATATTTAATTTTTCTCTAGTAATAAAGAAACCCCTTGATCCCAGCCACTGGTAAATTAATACACAAATAAAATTAGAGCTGTTTTCCACTTTTTGCAATGATGAGGAGGGAGTGAAAGCTAATTATTCAATAACAATAATAACAAAGTTTATCATTCTGATGCAATCTTGTTTATTGATAGGTACATGCTATATCCTATTTGCTTAAACTCTAAGACCCAAGGAAAAGAGAGTTGTTTTTTTGCTCAGTGCTCCAGGTCTCTTGCAGCCATTCTTGACTTCAGATAGCTTCTCAAGATTTTTTTCCAAACAGGCAGAGGATAGAACACATCTGTCCTAGCACAAACATCTAAAAGTTAGACATCTTGCTCCGAGCCATTTGCTTAGGGCTTTTTGTAGTCAGTGAAGAGAAACACTCATCTTTAGAATGTAATTCACCTCAGCCTGGTATAAGCACCTCAGTTAAGCAGGGTGGAAGTACTTACATCTCTCTGTAGATTGTGAAAAAAGGTTATGGTGACCAGTTTAAATACGGATGCGTAAAATTAGAAGTGAATCCCACCACAGTGCTTACTCAGGCCATTTCTGGAGCTTTCTTCTCTGCCCTCTATATGTTTTAGAACATGGTAACTTGAGAATTCAAGCTCTCAAGTTCTTCTTATATAAAAAACTTAACTTTATTGATAATGCCTCTTAATTTTGTAATCAATAAGTATCATCTTGAGAATCATTAATAAACTTTTGTAAAAGTATAAATTCCTCAAATATCTTTGAGAATCTGCTTTTATAACATTCCTTTGCCCTGATTATTCTTCCACTGATGTCTTCCCTTTGGGCAATACCTTACCCATCTTACAGCTCTTGTAGTAACATATAGCCTTTCTGTTACAGTAATTAGTCATATATTGGTATAACAAATAAGAAATACTGATTTTTTTTTCCTCCACATTTCCAAGGATCCTGCCCTGCTGAACACCGTACTAAAGTTTTGCATGCTTTTGAAATTCCCAGGAAGTATCACTTAACTGAAGTGTTCCTCTTAGTTTCGTGCAGTAGTATTACCATTGTATCTGTGATGGTCAAAAGATAAATGCATGGTAAAGTAGAGAGTGGTAATATAACTTAAAGGCCATTGGCAAGGTGTGGTTCAGCAGCAAAGCACCACCCAGCTATTCACCTGCTCTGCCCCCAATAGGACAGGGGGGAGAATAGGAAGAGCAAAAGTGAGAAAACCTGTGGATCAAGATAGTTTAGTAAGTGAAGGAAAGTGGAAGAAAAAAACAAAATAAAACAATTGATGCAAAGGCAATCATTGGCCACCTCCCACAAGCAGACTGATTCCCAGCCAGCCTCCGAGCAATGCCTCCCTTTCCAAAACACCTCTCCCCCTTAGTTTTTATTGCTGAGCATGAGTTTATATGCCATGAAATATACCTTTGGTCAGTTTGGGTCAGCTGCTTTTGTTGTGTCCCCTCCCAACTTCTTGCACACACCCAACCTACTCACTGGGAAGACAGGGAATGTCTTCATGCTGTGGAAGGACTGCTCAGCAATAACCAAAACACTGGTGTGTTACCTACACTTTCAGTCACAAATCCAAAACATCACAAAATCCAAACCAGTGCCATATAGGCTGCTATGAACAAAATCCATCCATCCCAGCCAGACCCAGTGCATTCATCGCAGCCAGACCCTTATTCCATATCATGTATGTCATGCTCAGGTCTTACAGTATCCAATACATCCCCATTAAGCACCACCCTCCTTCCTGTCATGTGATATATATGCACAGATGGGCCTTAGTCTATGGGCCACCCCTGTAAAATGTTCATAAAATGCCCATTGAGTTCATTTAACCCATGACTTGGGCTTCATGTGTTATGGTGGTTGCTCAGGACAGGAGAGATGACATATTGTGTTAAATTGCTGGCTCAGGTTGGGTCACTGCTGTACTTGCCTGGCTTCTTGCGAGGCTCATTCTCCGTTGGTTCGGGTGATTCTTGATGTAGTACTTCCTATTTTATGCAACTCAAATCACATGTTATTTTCCCCCAAAGTTTAATCTCCTTGGGGTACACACTAGATTTCCCCATTCTTCCGCATTACCCACCAACTGTACTCAGTTTCTTTGAGCGAAATGCCCCTAGCTCCAAAACCCTAGAGCCTGACCTCGGGTCTCGCCAGGTGCTTTCTGCCAGAGGCTCCAGCTGAGGTCATGCTCCCCGGCAGCAGCATAGAGAACATTTCTCACATCTGGTCCTGTCTGGACTGGCCCATGGGCTGCTGTATGAACTATCTGCTGTTTGACCTGTTCAACAGCTTGTTGTTGCTCAGGGCTTCAGTCAAAATAGTTCTTTTGGGTCACTCAACATAGAGGACTCACAAGCTGACTGTAACCTGGAATATGCATTCTCCAGAATCCCATAATGCCTAGGAAAGTTTGGGTTTCTTTTTTGCTAACTGGTGGGGACATGACTGTTATCTTATTGATCATATCTATTGGGATGTGATGATGCCCACTTGCCGTTTTATTCGCCATAACTGGATCTCTCATGCAAATCCTTTGATCTTGCTTTGTTTTATGGCAAAATCAGCTTTTGGAAGAATCTGAATTATTCTTTCCTCTTTTTCAAACACTTCTGCTGTGTTGCCCCCCACAAAGATGAGTTTCTGAGCACACAAGCCCTTCTTCAAGTATGAAAGAGAAATAGTAGTTCTCAGCTAAGTTGCAAATACAGCTACCTGGACAAAGCTTCAGCATGAAAGGATCATCCCCATAGGCTTTCCTGAGGTCTGAAAAGATAAACCACAAAATTCAATTCAGCTACTGAGAAAACACACAGGAGTTGTCCACAGTTAACTCAAGACATAACAAAAATAAATAAGGCATTCCAAGAAGGCTAGGGAATGAGGGCTTAATACTGACCCAGATCATCTAACAGTGGTTGGTATAATGAGAAATGTTCTTTCTCCCTACAAACTTCAACTCTATTCTCTTTTTTTCGTTGTTGCAAACACATCCTTATTTTTCAAACTGAATTTATCAGTTTTTTCCCTAATCATTCAGTAATACCTCAAATCACATTAGAACCCCTTTCCTCTTCACGTGCAGAGCTGTATGTTTAAGGTCCTTGTAAGCAACTTTCCATACCCTTGCTTGTTCCTGGTTCCTGCCTATAAGGAAAGTTTTGTGCCAAATTCCATGGTCTCTCATAAGGCCTTCATCCTTCCTCCACTGAACTTACTCCACTACAAATTCGTTGTCTAGCTGAGCATCTAACAGTTGATCCATTCTCAGGTTACCTGTAAAAGCTTGACTGCTCCAGAAACATCTCAGCATAAGTTTGGAAGGAAACTTCTTCCTTTTAACTCCTAGTTTTGCCCTGGCCATCTCTGGTGGCTGACTGTAGATCTCAGACCAGGGCCCTGCAGACAGGCTTGAGAATTTTAATGCTAATTCTGCAGGCCAATTTCTACTGCCTCATCAGCAATAATTCACTTGGATTAGTACTGGAAGTCTCTTTCCCTTTTCTCTTTTGTTCTGAAATGTGTATGCCTATCTCCACACAGGATTTTGCTATAGCCATGATGGTCTGAGAATGCTGAAAAACAGCCTTTATGGTCTAATATAATCTAGAAGGTATTATCTTTGTCCTGTCCATTGCTAGTTTATGATTCAAACCACTAATGAAAATATGGGCTAGAAAATTTATCAGAATAGACCCCTTAAGGACCCCATTTGAAATGTCATCTAAGTATGAATGTGAAACATTTGTAACTGCTCTTCAGGAACAACTTTTTTTTACCAATTGTGCACCAAAACATAATTTCCCCTAGAGCATTTCTTCTGTGCTTACTTCTGAATTGCTCTTAGTTCATCTTAAAAGTGTATTAAAATAAAATAAAATGCATATATTTTGTATCTTCGATCACTAAGCTATTTGCCCCATAAAAGAAGAAAATTAGATTGAGTTCACATGACATATTAGCTATATTTCATTTCTATGTATGCCTGACCAATTTTCTAGGAACTTGTAATCCTCCACAGTTTTTCACGTATATGGCATATCAGAATATATTCAAATATATTCTAAAATAGTTCTCAGATTACTGCATCAATTCTCACCCATGAATTATGGGTGAATTTCATCTGGAACTGTTGACTTGAATACATATATTAAATCTAAATATTCAGCACTCCCACCAGCACCGTGCCCATAATGCAGTCCCTTTTCCATGTTAAAATTAATTTCATTAGAGAATTGACTGCCATTTACCTTTGTGAAGACTCAAGCAAAGAAAGTGTTGAATTCTCCAGCACTGTCTGCAGTTTGTCTTCCCTTCTAAACCCCTTTACTCTCCTCTGTTTTCTTCTTACTTCTGACATTTTTACAGAAATTTTCTTTGACATCTCCAACCGAAATTTATTTCACATCACAGTCTTCCTGAATTTATTCGTCTATATTTTTGTTATTCCTTTATAGCAGCCCTCAGGCACATGCCAATTTTTCCAGATCTCATACAATTCTTTTTTCATTTTTGGATATTTGAAGCTTTCCTGATGCAGGCACCATAGTGTCCCTCTCTGCTCACTGTCTCTGAACCCTTTAAGCCAGGTTTGTCGTTATATATTTAGAATAAATATATAATTTCAAAAGCTACCAATTCACTTGAAGTTCTTTATTCCTTACATTATCTTCACAAGAGGTCTCAGTCTCAGTTCCCTAGGTTGTGTCAAAGCTGTTTTCCCAATTCTTTCTGTGCAGTAGCAAAGGCTGTTATTTCATTATTAGTTTCATCCCCAAATTATTTCCCACCTTTGGGTTTTCAATCAATTCCTTCCTGTTAGTTAGATTTAAAAGACTGCTTTCCTAGTAAAACCAAAGTCCTACCTTCCTGAAACCAAAAGTTTGTCTGCAACACTGGCGATTTGATCACTTGGTTTGTCTGTATCTGACACACGGGATCCTTATAATCAAAAAGTTATACGGATAGTAAAAATCTACCTTATTACGTGGCCTTTGGATGGTTCTGATGGTAGCTCAAAGACTCCTTCATCTGTCCCCTCTTCCAATTTTCTGTTTCATGTAAGATCCTGAGCATGAAACAGTGTGTTCTTTCCCCTTTTGATCTTCACCCACAGATAGTGTACAAGCCTCTTTCCTACCTTTTCCTCTTCTTTATTTGATGCTATTCTGTTGTATTACAAAGACGGTACCAAGTTTTCTTTTACTGAAAACAGGAAAATTCAGACAAAAGGATTTATTTATTTTTTACTTTTGTCTCAAAAACTCTCTTATTCTTAGGCTTTCTCAAAGCTTTATATGATGTACGTGGAACACCTTATCCTGCTTCTGCATGAGAAGAGAAAATGAAGTATCATACACTCTCTGCCCTGCAAGACAGAAAAAAACCTGGTTTTATCATGTATTTCAAATTCTAGATGGATAGAATCAATAAAAAGACTCAGACTGGAAGGGACTTCTGCAGGTCATCTAGTCCAACATTTTGCTCAAAGCAGAGCAAAGTTCTAGGTCAGGTTGCTCAGGACCTTGTCCTATCAAGTTTCGAATACCTCCACAGATGGAGATGAAGAGGAAGAATTTTCAACTCTGTTCAGTAAAATGATCTTGCATATGTTTTCACATAACACCATAATTGGTTTTGAACATATATTCTATGTTTATTAGATGTTTTGATTTCCTACTGAAGCCAACAGTGACTAGGAGAACACCTGAAATTTTTGGTTGTCTAAAACCTGCTCTAATTACATAAACTTGTGTGGTGGGTTGACCTTGGCTGGATGCCAGGTGCCCACCAACCCGCTCTATCACTCCATTCCAGGGGGAAGAAAATAAGATGGAAAAAACCTCGTGCGTCAAGATAAAGGCAGTTTAATAAAGCAAAAGCAAAGGCCGCACGTGGAAGCAAAGGAAAACAAAAGATTTATTCCCTACTTCCCATCCGCAGGAGATGTCCAGCCACTTCCCGGGAAGTAGGGCTTCAGTACGCATAGGGGTTGCTCTGGAAGACAAACGATGTAATAACGAATGCCCCTCCCCACCCCCGCCTCCTTTCTCTTAGCTTTCATTGTTGAGCAGATGTCATATGGTATGGAATATCCTTTTGGTCAGTTTGGGTCAGCTGTCCTGGCTATGTCCCCTCCCAAGATCTTGCCCACCCCCAGCCTACTGGTGAGGAGGGAATGTTGGAGAGACAGCCTTGATGCTGTGCGAGCATTGCTCAGCAGTAGCCAAAACACTGGTGTGTCATCAACATCTTTCTAGCTACCTATACAAAGCACAGCACTATAAGGGCTGCTCTGGGGAAAATTAACTTCATCTCAGCCAGACCCAATACAACTTGTTATGAGGAAGGACAGGGAGAGAAAGTCATGAGGAGGCTGACATCTAGCCTTGGTTTATGATGAACACTTATCTTATCAACCTACTGTTAATAAACTCACTAAAACAATAAAGACCAAGATTTAATTTTAACTTGGTTTACTGGCCTGCTTTAGCAATGGGTAAAGGTGATAGCTTGGAAAAATATTAATCAGAGTCAGCTATTTAAAGTCAGATCTATTTTTTGGCAGCTTCTGCAGGGAAGTTCATCTACCAGCGATCAACCATGAAGATTCTTAGCTACCTCCTGGTTTACCGAAGGTTCCTGCTCATTGTCCTCACCCCATTGCTTTTACTTCCACTTCCACTTATCATCAAAACCAAAGTAAGTGACCTGCTTTGAGAGGTAATTATTTTGCACCGTATATAAAACCTGAGATACCCAGATCTTTTCAGAATCACAGAATCATAGAATTGTTTGGGTTGGAAGGGACCTTGAATGACTTCGTGATGTTTGCATTGTGGATTTTCTTTTTTCCTTTTTTTTTTTTTGGCAACTTAGAGTATTTGCATAGAAATGTAGAGAAGAAAACAGCTTTAATGTAGGATTCTGTACTGGTTGCATGAAGGTGTGAATTATATGTTTGTTTTGTTGTTCAGGAAATGTTTTTCTTGTTTAACATCATCTAGACTACCTTGAAAATCCTGTCCTTACTATTACATTTTAGCCACTTTTAAACATCTTTGTGTGATTGACAATGGAGATTAATTGTCAGGAAGATAGCTGCAATTACCTTTTTATTTGATGATGGATTTTGTTAAGTTCATCATATATTGTGTTAGCAAATGACTGAAATCAATGATCTGAGAAATTCCCTCTGGTTCCTAAATAGAGCAAAGGTTATGGCGGGACACTTTAGTTTTATTTTACTCGAAATAAACTCTTCTGGCATTCAATAACTGTTGTGACAACTCCAGGCTGATGAAACAGCTATTTAAAAATTTTATTAGTGATTCAAATTGGTACAGCTCTGATGTCAGCAGAATGAAAAGGAATTCTTCTGTGATGTATCATCACACATGCATTATACGTATCATGCGTAACAATACATGAAAGTCCAGTTCAGAAGTCCTTGCATCACAAATAAATAGTGGTTACGGAGCAACATGCTTCACGCTGTCTCACTTCACAGTTTCAATATTTCAGTTTCCTCTCTGAGAGGAAATTCTTGAGAAATTCTTGATGAGGTAGGACTTAAGTGAGATAAACATTTGCTAGGTGATAAATGAATTGACACTATCAAATTGTTTCATACATAACACAAGCTTCCCCCAAAAAAACAAATGCGAGCCATAGCTAACTGACTTGGATTTAACAGTGTTGTTTTCCAGTCAGAAGTTCCCAGAGCCATTTCATTAAGTTATTCCCTTCCCAATACAAACCATCTCTGCTGCTGTTGAGTAGTTTCATGCCCTAACCTTCTAGGATTCCAGAAGAATCTCATTATGTTTGGCTGTGGCTGCATTTTATGGGCAGCATTGAAGTAAATTCTCCTGAAAAACCTCCTGTTTTCCAGGAGTTTAAACAAAAGACACTAAAATTACAAGTCTTAAAAACCACAGCTGTGTTTCTTGTCAGTCTTGCACGCTGCTTTTTATATTAGATGATATCCTTGCCTTATTGATGTTGATGACAAAACTTCATTGATTACAGGAGAGACAAAATTTGACCTATTATTGACTGCAACTACTCCTAGAGGTTTAAAGGTTTGCTTGCAGCTGCAGAATGTTTGTGATTTATGTTAATTCATGGTCTGAGAATGACCTATATGATTAATTGTGCTTGAAGGAAAAGGCAGCTGACTTTTTCTCCACCTTCTGTAAGTGGTAGAATTTAAGTGATTTTACTATCTCTTAGAAAAAATTCTTTAAAACTCTTTTACAGACTAAGTTTCATATCTTAGCAGGATTATCAATGACAGACAATAAGTACCCTAAATTCAGGTCCCTTGACTCATACTTTTTCCAGATGGGGGGAATCTCTTTACTGACATAGCTGGACTTTTTGCAATCATGATTTTTTTTCTGGATGATCCACTCATATTTTTGTTGGTGCCTTTTGTATTCTAGGAAGCAGAATGTGCATACACGTTGTTTGTAGTTGCCATCTTTTGGCTCACAGAAGCCTTGCCGCTGGCTGTTTCAGCTTTGCTCCCTGCCTTTATGTTCCCATTGTTTGGTATAATGGAATCCAAGGAGGTAACCCTTTTTTTTTCTCTCTATCATATTATGGATTTCGATGATAAAATCTCCAAAGAACCACATAATGTTGAAACCTGATGGGCTAATAATCCATGGATTTGCTGACTGCCAATCACAGTAGGTCTGCCTCAAGACTTGCTTACATGCTTTGTCCTCAGGACTTGTTCATATGTCTTTAATATTTTTGTAATTCAGTGCTTAGGTGCTAGTTGATGGGAAAATGCTAGAAAGATACAAAACATCCTTAATGTTACAGAAGTGAGATGCCACACTAAAGACCGCATGTGCAAAATGCTGAGTATACATCTTCATGTCAAAGAGAGGACACCACAGATGATCATACTCTACGTCTATGTTTAAAGTTATTCTTTTATCTGTTGGATAGATACTAAATTAATAAAAGCAGCATTTCATTGGTGATTTAGTTCGTATGTGAGATGTGACTGATGATCTTAGGTTGTTCATATCATAAGCCTTATTTTCATTTTGTTTTAACACTATGTACTTTAGTGCAGTTACTCTTGCATCATTTGGTTAGATGAAATTAACAGTTTCAATGAAATTAACAGTCTAAATTTAAGCCAAAAAAGTTTCTCGATATTTTCCTTACCGAAATTTTTTTCATTAAACTGATAATACTAATAGAAAGTCACCATTCAGCTAACAAAATATTTTTTGTTTTTATTTCAGGTGGCATCTGCTTATTTTAAAGACTTTCATCTGCTGCTGATTGGAGTAATTTGTTTGGCAACATCAATAGAAAAATGGAATTTCCACAAAAGAGTGGCTTTAAGAATGGTGATGCTGGTGGGTGTCAACCCTGCATGGTATGTGCTAAACAATGTCTTGAAGGACAACAGTACTTGTGAAAAGCTATGTATTCCAGAAATAATTGCCTACTGCTTTTTCTGTAGTAGAAATCCAGCCTTTCTTTTCTACTGAAACAAAGTAGATATTTGAAATTATATGGTTGATTTGTAGGTGACACTTTATTATTTTGCTGAAATCCTAACTGAAAGTTCCCTGCAGTGATTCTGTTCATAATAAGGATCCTTCTGAACAAAAAATCTGATGAATTTTTGAATAATGTAATGGTCCTGTTTCTTAATGGTGGTAGTACATTACATACCTGATGTCTACAGCTGAAAATCTGTGCTATGCTTATTGAAATTTGTATTTCAATACTGTTTGCAAAATTCTGGACACTTACCAAAAACGCAAGAAGAGTTCAAATACACAGTGAGGAAAAAAAGTCATAAAATTAAAGATGGGGGAGTAAAAACACACTAAACACAATGTCTTTATTTATGTTTTTTTCTTTGTCTACCTATGAAGAAAATATCAAAGGAACAGGAGCTTCCTCAGCTGAATGAGGTGATGAGGGAAATGAAAGCACATACTCTCTACTTACTCACTATCAGCATGTATCTTATGAAGTGAAAACTCACTCTTTGCTTGCTTTACAAGCTTGCAGAAAAGCTTTAGGCCCACAGATTCATCTGTCAGCACACCAGTAAGGCTGCAGATAAGATCTGTAGAGCGAGTCCGGCTTCCCAGAATACATGATGCTTATGACTCCTTGTCAGGAAGCACACAGTGAGAGGAAGTAAGAAGTCAGAAAAATAGAAACCCCAGGTCTAAAAAATGAGATGCCTCTTAGGTGATCTAACTAATAACACCTCATGGAAATGCTGGATTATTTGTATTCCTCAGTGATTTGTCTGCCCTAATTTTGAATATCACACATATTTTGATTTTTCCTGCATCTTTTGATAGCTGGTAGCTTTCTTTTTTGACAAAATGCCCCTTACTTTCTTGTTCAACTGCTTTCCATTATCTTTAGCTATGTTCTTGAGGTATGCAGTTTTAGTTATTTCAACTTCTCTTTCTTGATCACTCCTAAATCCTCACCTTTTGGCTGAAATCTTGAAAGGGAGAACATAAGTGGATGGCGTGCTGTGCTAAGCTGAGCGCTGCTGGGGAACTTGCTGTGGACACAGAAACCTGCAGCCAGCTGCTGAGGATACCTAAAGCAACTCCACAGACAGCTTTGTAACCCTGAGGAAGCAGTATCCCTCATAACTATCTCAGCTCTATCACATTTCCCGATCTTGACAAAAGGATGATAAGATTATGATAAAATGATCTGTGAAGGAGAGGATCCTCCCACCTCTCAGCATCTGCTGCTCGTTAGCTGTGCCCACTGCAAAGTGATGCACGCTGTTCCCTGTGCATAGCCCTCCTCCTCCGCTAGCAGGAGTCCCCAGCCAGCCTGTGCGCATTGGAGCCTCATCCAGCCCAAGGGAGAGATAGACTGTAGGCGGTTTCTGCATTAGAGGACATGGGGGATGCAGCAGTGGAAGCAGAATAGCAGGAGTCTTCTGGATTCTGCATTCTGCATTCTTCTGGAGAAACTGGCCTGTATCAGAAATAGTGTGGCCAGCAGGAGTAGGGAAGTGATTGTCCTTTTGTGCTTGGCACTGGTGAGCGCACACCTCACATACTGTGTTCAGTTTTGGGCCCCTCACTACAAGAAAGGTGTGGAGCATGTCCAGAGAAGAGCAATGAAGGTGGTGAAAGGCCTGGAGCACAAGTCTTATGAGGAGTGGCTGAGGGAACTGGGGTTGTTTAGCCTGGAGAAGAGGAGGCTGAGGGGAGACCTCATCGCGCTCTACAACTACCTGGAAGGAGGTTGTAGCGAGGTGGGGGTTGGTCTCTTCTCCCAAGTAACTAGCGATAGGACGAGAGGAAATGGCCTCAAGTTGCGCCAAGGGAGGTTTAGATTGAACATTAGGAGAAATTTCTTTACTGAAAGAGTGGTCAGGCCTTGGAACAGGCTGCCCACGGAAGTAGTTGAGTCACCATCCCTGGAGGTATTTAAAAGATGGGTAGGTGTGGTGCTTAGGGACATGGTTTAGTGGTGGACTTGGCAATGCTAAGTTAACAGTTGGACTCGATGATCTTAAGGGTCTTTTCTAACCTAAACAATTTTATGAGTCCCTAAAGGCCTCCCATCATTTGAGCTGTGCGGTCTGGTCTGCAGGCTAGCAGGGAAAGGTGAATATGACTTTGCAATGTGCAACAACTAGAATGAGTAATAAAACATTGATTGTGCATTATATAGCAAAAAGTGACTTTATAGTTGAATGTAAATGAAGCTATCATCCAAGGTTCCATGAGAATATTTTTTAACATCACCATAGGGAGAATAACTGGAGCTGAACAGGTTAGGATATATTTTATTATTTTTTTAATCAATTTTAGAGTCACTCATTAGAGTACACCACACTGCACTATATGGTCATCTGACCATCAGTCCATCAAATGCTGGAAATTTATGATGAAGAGTTTTGAAACATATGAGTGAATGTCTTAATTTGCTTTGGTTTTAAATCCTCTTGCAAGTTGTACTGAAATTATATTTCTCTACAATGTGAACATCCATATTCGGTGTCCTTAGCCTGACCAGTACTTTCTGCATAAAAATTTCTCCTGAAAACACAATTCTTCCCCAACTTCCATCTGAGGACCTAATCAAAAACTGCATAAAGTTAATGGGTTTTATACTACTGATGACAATTCGTGTTGAATCAAGTCCACCACTTGCAGATCTGCAGATCATTTCATCATTATGCAATTAAAAGTGCACAGAGAAAAGACAAGGCGCTCCTGTTGAGAAAAAATCAAGTTTGAGATGTTGTTGCTATTAGCTGAAATGAAAGGCTATGGAGGCATTCTGAATAGTATTTTTGCATCATAAAATATTGCTTACATTATTTTTGTATAAAATCTTGTCTTTGTGTGCTGAGTAATCCTTACAGATTTTGTGAAGCTTCTGATCAAGACTAGGCAAAGAGCTTTACAAATTGCACAAATGACTTCTCAGAAAATGCTGCAACACCACAGTCCCTCCACTCACAGTTGTTCTCCTGCTGTGGTGATGCGTGGCAGATGTTTAATGACACTGCCAACACCTTGGGTCAGGAAGTCAAGAGGACTACTCTCATTTACAACTCCAAGAGATGCATTAAAAATGACAACGTAGCCTGTATTTTAAGTTTTCTGTCCAACTTCACCAGATATGACATGGAATATCTGATTTTTTTAGTGTAAAACTAGAGTGACTCCAGTCACTGATGCAATCCAGTGCATTGCATTAGTGCAATCAGGAATTGCACAGATGCGATTCCTATTTGTAGTAAACTTAGCATAAGCTGTGCCAAGACCATACTAAGATATTGTAATGACCTTCACTTTCCCATGTAATATCAAATATGATGTTTATTGAAGCACAAATAATCCTTACACCTGTCTTGGGGCTCTGATTAAGAACTAAGTTAAGTACCGCTTACTGAAATGTTAATATTTCTTCCTGTAACACCTGGACTGGTATCTAGAGGACTTTTAGAGACTAAGTGATAAGTCCAGGGTTTTCACCTAGCTTGTACAAAACAAGATTAATAGCATTAGCAGTATAGCTACTGTAACTTTCATTTGAACTTGTGACATGCATGGTGCTCTTTCTTCAGAGATGATTAAAATACAGTATCATTCTGTAAATAAACATTATTTCTTCTGTTTCAATTTATAGTATATTTGATCCTTTAACTCTAAAATATGATAATTTCAGTGTCTTTGATCAAGATAATTTTAATTCATAAACTTCTTCAGAGGTCAATTACAAGCTTTGAATTTTCAGTGTTTCCTACATTCAAGCTTTCTGTTGAAAAAGCTTTCCATTTATATTAAATAGAGCGGTGATAGGAGGTGTTGCTGTAGCAGCCATAGACTCTTCTCTCCTGTTTCAGGCTTACGCTGGGTTTCATGGTTAGCTGTGCTTTCTTGTCAATGTGGCTCAGCAACACCTCTGCTGCTGCCATGGTGATGCCGATTGTAGAGGCTGTAGCTCAGCAGATCATCAGAGCTGAAGCAGAAGCTGATGCGCTGGAGATGTCTTGCTCTAACGGCTCCATCAACCTGGCACTGGAGCTGGACGGTAGGCACGCAGTGCAGTTTTTGTCTTTGCCCACCCTCACCCTGCAGCGGAGTAAACACCACATAAAATAAAGTTGAATGGCTAGGAAAGTACTAGCGTCGTTATGTGCTTCATTGTGACACTTCTCTAGGATTACTGTGTGTGAGGTCTCTTCTGTTCACAAAGATTAATTAAAATTGAACAGGTGCAGAATACGGCAGTTATATGAGAGAACGGGAGAAGAGAAGAGAAGAGGTTGGCTCGTTCAGCCTAGTAAAATGTCTGAAAAGAAATATGACTACAGGTTATAAATACATTGGAGGTTAGCAAGACAAAAGAGCTCTTTAAGCTCTAGGGTAATGTTGGGAGAACAAATGAATCTAAACTGGTTATGTACAGAGTTGGATTGTAAATTAGAAAGATTTCTCCTCATTAGAAGATTCAGAGTCCAGGGAATATGAACCATGATGGAGTAGGACACAACTACGTTTACGTTTTTAAGATTGGCACTTGTAAATGTATTCATGGGATGATATGAAGAGATTGCATGGAACAGGACATGCTGATGGAGCCTTTCCAATTTTACTCCCTCAAATACTTATCTGTCTTTGCATCAATGTCTTACAGAAAATATAGGAGAATGTGAAAGCAGTGACTGCAAAGAGAAAGAAAAACAAGTTAATGGGTAATAGTTATTCATTTACTAAACTCTGTTCTAAGAATTCATCTAAATAGAATATCTGTTTATTACCATACATACCTTTGTTTTTCCAGATACGACAACAATGTGGGTAGTACTGTGTGCACAACTGAAAAGGAAAATGAAAAAGAAAAGGAACAGGTACTTAAGGTGTCTTTTTATTACGCAGCTAATGTGTGTAACTTAGTTTTAACCTAAATCTCACTTCTGTGTAACACCTAACACAGCACAGCTAGCAATGAAGCTAGTTTCATGTGAATAGGAGATATATGTGTAGATACACAGTTTGCTTATGTAGTTATTTCATTACTGGTTTTGTGCTCCCAGTGTATTTTACACAAGTTAAAACAACCTCACCAGAGTACAAACTCTGTATAACAGGTGTGTATACATATATCAGTATATATAAAGGAAGTTCCTGTGTAAGGACTGAGACAGCTCAGGAAAAGGACTTCAGGATTTGACTCTCCCTCCCTTTCCTTTCCATGAATAACTGTAGTACCACTGTAACAGCAAACCAAACCACTCTACATTATAGCCTACAGCTATATTGCCAGCAAATTGTCTGGTTCTTCTGGGACACCCTTGAATCCTATTTTTGTGCTTGGTGATGAGCCCTTCCTACATATTAATTGGTGTATACTCTTTCTAAGCAGAACCTACCACCTGTTGAAGCAGGGAGAAAAAGCAGAAAGGACAAATACAGTGGGATTTTCAAAGTGATGTGCTTATGTGTTGCTTATTCTGCTACCATTGGAGGGTTGACCACAATCACAGGAACGTCGACTAATCTGATTTTTGCTGAGCACTTCAATACGTAAGAGACTATAGTAAATTATTTGTATTCTTCTTAATCCAGAATTTTAACTGTTCTTTCTTCAGCTCTCACATGGCTCCCCTAAAATGCATTAGAAACCTTACCCTTTGATTTGATGTTACTTGATTCTATTACTTTCTTTTTGTTAATTATCTGTTAAAGAGATAAAATGAAATTGCATGGTTGTATTTGCCTGACACTGGGAAAGGCAATAAGTGATCACCCAACACATGCAACAAGATGACCATTCTTTGGTTAAGTAGTACTTTACTCTTTGAATAGCTGCATGGCAAAAGATGGGCTTATCTGAGGAGGAAGACCCTTAGCATGAATAGGACAGACGCTATCTGGCCTTAAAGGACTGTTATTCATTTCTATGCACAGCAGGAGCTAAGTTCAGGTCTGCTTAGCAAATAGCATCAGGAGACTTTCAGGAGGCTATGCTTAGTGCATTGTTGAAGTGAGGAATTTAGGTCCATTAATCAAAGAAAAAACAAGTCATTTCAAACCAGTCTGAAACTTCGCATTCAGTAAAACACTTTGTTTTGAGGTTATTAAAAACATTATTTAATATTCTTTTTCTTTCTAAGTAGAACTACTTTGAAAAGAAAATTGGCAGATTTCATTCCAAAGCTTTTGAAAAACCAATAGTTCTTGCTGAACTTTTTTTCTTCTGCAAACTACTTATTGCCAGAAATATTCCTACTCTAATTTGAAAATAAAACAGAATAAAGCACAATCCTTTTATTACCCTCTGCCCACTATTCTGTATTGCACATGGTAAAATAGTGAAAGACCAGTTATTGATAGATTTTCTTCCAACCTGTGTTCCATGAATGGACAAAATTTGGCTTCAGCATGCTGCTAAAGAGAACTGAAGTGGTACAGTCTGTACCGCTATTGTCTTCAGCCTGTGCTAAGAGAATAGCAACAATGGAAACAGTATGGAAATTATAAGAGTGCCTGTTATTTGGGCCAAAGAATTACACAGGGCAGACTACGGCATTATAAGTCCTTCAGACTTAAACTTTCAGTCATAAAAGCATTTCTGGTTCAAGCAGGCTTCACACTCAGGAGCCTAGAAGAATCCAAGATTGATTACTAAGGATAAGAACTGTTCTTGTTCATTTCCCTGAAGTTGTAGGAAACTTGAAGAAAACTGGCTTACAGCTGGTTTTTCAGTTTGTCTTAGCTGTTAACAATCTCTTCAAGAATGCATAAGCAGATTGTTGTTCTCTCCCTGGGTCTCCACCCTCTGGTAGGAGCATGGGCCATACATGGAGCACTGCATGTGTAATCTAGTTTTATACCCCACCAGGATTTTCTTTAATCTTTACACAACCATTGAGCCTAATCCTTAAGCTGAATCTACCACCTAACTGTGTAAATATGTTTATCTATCTTTAACTGTCTTGCTCCCCTTCTCCTTGTTTTATTTATGCCCTGTCTGAAGTGGGAATTGACCCGTTAGCATCACTTGGACACATTTGCAGTCTAGCTTTATGTATCGTAAGCATCTGAAGTAGAATCATTCAGCAAAAGAGCTGTACATACAGCATATTCCTGGGTTTCCCACTCAGTGACAAAACAATTGAAATGGCACTGCAAAATTCCATATTCCTCATTCCAGTATTAAATAAGTTGGAACTAGTGTTTGCTCTTCTCTACTTCCCTCCTTTTCATTTGTCACATGAAGAGGAAACCAGTATATCTGTGTTAGCATTGGAGCCTGTGTGTTGCTGGGAGTCCTCAGCCTGCTGTAGATTTAGGACATGCAATTATGCTGTGTTCCACAGGGCAGAAGCAAACAGTGGAAACATTGATGCAACGCTAAGCATCCCTGCCAGTGAGACCAACTACCATAAGAGTTCCTTTCCAAGACAGATTTGTTACTGATCCTCTCAGGGTCACTCTATTCAGTCTTTAATTGTATGCAAAGAGACACTACAATATAGCATCTAGAATATATCCAACCGAAAAAAAAAAGGAAAAAAAAAAAGAAAGAAAGAAAAAAAGAAACGCGTTGGCTAACACACTGAGAATTTGTGTAACCAGCTAGTAGACTAAGCATTAGTCTGCTCACCACTGCCCATAAGATACCCAGAAGCCTTTACTGGCCAGGGAGGCATCAGTGAGGATGAGATGGGTTGGTCCTCACTGTTCCCTCGGTGATGCTGGGTCCCTTTCTTCTGATCCCTTTTTTTCCTTTAGCATTTTATCCCTTTCTGTATTGGTGTTTTTCGTCTTGAATCCTTCAGGCTGCTGCAGATCCCCATGTCAGTTATCTCACGTCTGCAGTTTTACCTATCTAATCTTACACAGCTCTGCTGTAGAGACTTTCTCACAGCTCTTTCCCACACGAAGCAGTTTCGTCAGCGCTGCGAGCCAAGGTTCACAGCTGGGCCATATTAGAGCAGGGCCGTGGATCCTAGAAGCACAGGCAGCTGCACTCCAGGGTGAGGGGAAGGCTGGGGAGAGATCAGAGAAAGAAAGGGTTACCAGACAACACTGTGTCAGGGAGAAAAGTGAGTTCTCCTATGCTAGGTTGCATTATCTGCTATTGCTGGACTATCTACTACGGGTCTTGCCTGAGGACACACTGAACTACTTATTTTCTAGACCTATTTCCTTTGGAAAATGAAAAAGTGTGATTGATTTTAATAATCCCTATTTTACAGTGATTCAGTGCCAATAACAATAAACTCTTTCCAGGCAAACACTACAAATGCCAAGAAATTTGGTTCATAGAACAAATCCAGATAAGATTATTTCTTTTATGACTTTTATAAAATTGCTTAGGTTGAAAATAATGTAATGTTGGCAAAGTTTGATTCTTTGTGTTGGAAGGTCAAAGTCAGTTAGCAGAATAGGATTCAGGAAATTGATTAACCTGAGAGTGAGCCTGACTGGAGAACCAAAGGTTCACTGTCTCATCACTATGTAGAGTTGCAATTTAGAGCATCACCTCAAGAAGTGGGTAGGAGTTTTGGTTCAGTCCCTGCTGGTACTTAAATTGCAATATATGTAAGTATCATAATAAATATAGATCAATCCTAAAATTTGCACAATATTTGAGAAAGCATTTATAATAAGCATTTACTGCTTCAAAGACCTATGTGACCATCAGAATGGCTTTTCTTCTAGCAAGGCCTGATTGGCTAATAATTGGAAATAGTCATTACAGTCTCTGGACATTGTGATTTCCCTTCCATCTGATTTTTGCATCAAGGAGGAAGGCTATTAAAGGAGACTAGTCTTTTCTCACTTTTAACATTAAAAGCTCTCTCAGTAGAGCTGGAGGAGCTCAAAGGAAGAATAACTTCTGTTTATAAAGTAAATTGGAAAACAGGATTCATTTACCTGGCCTTTTTGCCTAGCTGGCATCTATATCATTCAACAGTAAATTAATTTATTTCAGAAAACCAAAGCCCATTTCTCCTTTTCTGAAATGCACATAGCAGGGAGAGCTCTGGTTGAATGGCCCACATCTGTAAACAGTAGATTAAGACAGCCTCAAAGAGACAAGATGACTGGAGAGACAATTCATCTAACAAATGAACATTCCTGCCTTTCCCGGAAATTAGTAATAATAATTTCAGTTTTAATCAGTTTTGAATCCCTTATGGAACCTTAAACAATACAAGTCTCAATGTTGTCTCCGCTGCTGTCTTCTAAGTTCATTGGAGCTTGTTCATTTGAGTATATTTTCTTGTGCTAAGTCTCCTCTCAAAGAACTGCTTTTCTTCAAGTTCTGTTTCTTTGTAGTCCTAATCAGTCCTTAATGCTGTGAGTGGCCCTTCCTTGCCTACTGAACTCTAGATCAGTGTCAGATCCCCAGCCCTGTGCTGATCCAGTGCTCAAATAACTGGCACAGCTAGTTCTTGCAGTGGTCATGATGATCAGGAATGGGATGGGAGGGTGAGGGAAGAGGACGCCGGAGGCCACCTCATGCTCAAGTCAGCTGCCAGCCAGAAGCACTCTCTTGCAGCAGGGCTTTCTGGCACTTCTCACAAGTCTTCATTCCTCTGCAAAGCTCAACTGAACAGTTTTTTACTTTCATCCAGACGTTACCCAACTTGCCAATGCATCAATTTTGGATCCTGGTTTGTCCTTTCTATCCCCATCACAGTTATTATTCTGCTGCTCTCCTGGGTCTGGCTCCAGTGGCTTTTCCTTGGGTTTGAGTAAGTAAATGTTTTAATCAATAAAACTAAAGGTTGATGATATGAGAGATACATTGTACCAGGAGTAAATATTGCATCTAAGTCTAACAGGCTCAATATAAGATAACGCAGCAACAAGATAATGCAGCAACAAGATAATGCAGCAACAGCGATTTTTGATCCTTGATTAGTCCCATCCTTGAGTCTCTGGATGGGACAAGAATTTTCTAAAATAAGGATCCTCGACTACTCAGCCCAAAGTGAAAAGTCCATACCACAAATGATGATACCCATTCCTTTAGAACATACAGACATCATCATTAAACAGTGCATAGGTGCAAGATAGAAGACTACTGAAATTTTATACATTTTGGTCTAAGACTGGAAGATTTATAGTCAGGATGTTGCCCTTCACTGGAGTCAGGGATTGGCTTAAATACTTGAGCAATATCTGTGTTATAAACTGGATGACTTGTAAATGTATTTGTAAATGTAAAGTAAAAAGCTTCCACTTTTCCAAAATGTGTATGTGGTGGGATGGTGGGGGTTTTTTTCCCCTCAGAGCTTGTGTTTTTAAGGTTTTGGAGAGGAAAATACTTCTTTTGGGCTGATTCTTCAAAGCCTTGTTCTCCATGAGCTCACTAACATCTGCAGAGATAACAACAGGGACACTTATCTTCCACAATTACATGGCTATGTATGGCGCAAGAGATGAAGAGTGAGACTGTGCACTCTTAAGCAGACTTAAAATCATCCCACACTTACCACTCCATATTTGAACATTTATTGTTTAGTTTTTCTTGATTGTTTTGATAATGTTCTTTTTAACACTGGGTAAGGGTCTTATCCAAGAATGAAAACCTACCTCATACCAAAAAGTCTGCTGATCAATACGCAGGCTATTCATGCAATATACAAACTTTTTCATTGCAAAACAAAGTAAAGCAAAGTTATAGATGACTTTCATTAAATAGCCAGGTTATGTATTTGATTGTTTCAATTAGTTCCCATGATTGAAATTTCATCCTTCCTGGGCAAATGAGCTTGTCTATAATAGGACACATTTTGTTGCTGCCTGTGTCAATCTCCCGTTGAGCTTTGTCAATTAATTCCAATATGCTCAGGTTTGTGTGTGATAATTAAATGGGAGATACTGCATTGTAAAGTGAAAATTTTACTTTTGCAAAGTGTTATTTGGTAACTGGAAAGGTTGGACTTTTTTTTTCTGTATACACTGTTAATTCATTGTTCAATATTGCTGATTTACATTCCAGTTTTAAAAACATGTTCAAGTGTGGCAAGAAGAAAACAGCTAGAGAAGAGGCCTCAGTACAGGTGATTCAGGAGGAGTACAAGAAGCTTGGACCAATGAGGTATGTCAAACTATAAATCTGCAAATAAGACTGAGTAAATCCAAGTGCGAATTCAGGAAAACATATAACCCATTCTGTTTCTGCTATAGCTACCCAGAAATTGTTACACTTGTCCTATTCATTCTAATGACCCTGCTGTGGTTCACCAGAGAGCCTGGCTTCATCCCAGGATGGTCTTCACTTTTCCCAAAGTAAGTAAGCTTTTTGATACACTAACAAGAACTGTACTGTGTCTTAACTACATACTTTCTTTTCTTCTCAATTTAAAAAAAACTTTCAATACTTCTGAAATATTCCAGGTTGAAGTTGTTGAAAACCTTTGTAGTGTATACAGAATAGGTAAACTCCAGCAATTTCATAGATGTATGTGTGCAATATCTGAAATGTGTTAAACCCATTACAGGATAAATTAAAGTGCCTCCTAAGAGGGATTATACCTAGTTTTTAGACTCGATCCAGTGAGGGAGAATGCATAATGATTGATGTTACAGTAACCTACTTCTTTATCAAATCTTCAATTTCAAGAATAAATCTTTGGTTAGAATATTTTGATCTACTGCCTTTAGTGATAGCCACACTTGTATGCATACAGGACAACATCCCCTGCTTTGACAGCTCTAATTAATGATATAAATCACTATCTGTTCATACATAACTCTCTCAGTGTCACAGTTCAACTAACCACCAAAAAGCCAGGAACTATTCAGGAACTATTACATTTTTTTTGCCTTCTGCTGCAGCTTGGTTTTCAGTCCCTTCCCCAGGCTCACTGGACTTTTTTCCCTAAGAAATCATTCACTTTTGCAAGAACTTATAATACTGTGATATATCCTGTTCTCTTGCTGTAATTACTGTAATTTCAGTTCTGTTCTGTGATAAAGGTCTGAGTTTTGTTCTGGGGTACTGGGAAGTAGTTGCAGGACTGGGAGGAGCAGGACTTTGAGTTGTTTAGGCCCTACTGGATTTAACATTTATTACTGGATGGGTCAAAGGCCAGTGCTGGACTTGGATGGTAATTTTCCATTTTGTTTTCCTGTGTGTCTGTCATAAATGACATGTGAACACGCATCCATCATGCCTCCTCTCTTTAAATATACTCCCACCATTCATACATACACACACATGCATGCACCAGTGCTCTGCCAGGAAGTCTGGTAGGGGGTATTACAAAAAATTATTGTAGCCCTTTGAAAATTTAAAGTGCAAAACAAAAATATTTTGTGTAAAAAATAGCATGAAAAAGTGCAATAAAAACTAAAATTTTTGTTTAATTATTTTTTCATTATGCAAAAAATTGCAAAAGAACTTTTTTCCCCCTTATAACAACAGCAGAGCTGATGATCATTGTCTCATATGAAACACTCTATTCTTGAAGGGGTTTTGGAGCATTGACCTAATCAAGCAATCAGCCAGCTAAGCAATCAGGCTGGCCTTGTTTCTCTTTCTGCATCATATTAACATTCAATGCTCATCGAGCACCGCTTAATGGTGAGATACATCAGATACTGAAAAACAGACATTGTACACAACCTTTCAGATTTGGGACTTATGGCTCAAATGGATTATTTCAGTCCAGAGATCCCCATTTTCCTATCTGAAGTTGTCTGTTTACTGTTGTCTGAGGATTTTGTTCACTGGCAGGGGAAAGCAGAATATTCTCATAAGAAATGTGGTTACAGGTTCTGCACAGGGATGTTACTTTGTGGATGCCCTCTAATGTTTTCCTTGGAAGGGAATGCAAGCATGTGCCATGTCACATTAGGCTGAATCATGTTATAATTTGGGTGAGGTAACCTGAAGACAAACAAAGCTTGTGTTACTGCCTAACAAAACCCTTAAGGGGAAAGAAAGCATTTCTTACTATTCAGACCTTGCCTATTTCTAGATAGCTTTAATTTATCAATCAATTGCATTAACTGGCATAAAACCAGGCAACTGTTTTTTTTACTTTTCTGAGCAACAGAAAACTTCTCAGCCAAGATACGCGAGTAGGACAAGGAGCAAGCACAGGTACAGCTGGGAGTAGTGAGCCACCTTCTTTAAAGAAAACAAAGAAGCAAACAGGAAAAAGAACTCAAAACCCAAGAACTGTGGTTCTGTCAATGGTTACATTGCACTTATCACTGTGATGTCCAAAAGGCTTCTAGCAGTGCATGAACTGCGGCTTGCATCTCTTATGCACATGTTCCCTAATGCCTCTGCATAAAAAATTGTTCAGTGTTTTCGATTTAAGTGTACCGATAGGCATGTGCACAACTTCCTTAAGTTTATGTTACAGGAAATAATTATGCAATGAAATATTCTCTGCCCTTAGAAATCTAATTTCTTATCAGAAACCTGATAGTACTGATTTTGCACAGGACCTTATCCCACAGTCTTAAGTCAGCCTCATGGAAGTTCTGTCACCCGCACAGATGAGCTTTGTCCTTAGGAAAAGCTGCAATGTCAGAGCTATAAGTAACCTTGAGACCCTCCATGGCCAATGAATGGGTCTTATTAGGTATGATTCACACCACTCCCAGGGTCTTAAAGCAGACAGGACGGTCAGTTCATTTGTTCTAACATGGTGAAGATCAGAAGAGCTACATTATTCTGTGTTAAGCTTGGTATAGATTTATTTCATCAGAATATTAATTCCCAGAAAGCAACCAGGCTTGATTTCAGGGTGGCAAAGCTCAGGTTCCTCAGGTATTGGAATTTACCACTTTCCTTGATAGTCTGTCTTGGTAGATAATCATCTCTGTTGCCAAACTAAACAAGACAAACTCGCACCTTGTTTTCTGTCTGAATATAGCTTCCAGCCATCTGTTTTTGTCTCTCCCTCTCGGATTAAAAACTTTTCTGTGATAGGTGCTTTAAGGATATACGTATCTGGTTTAATTATATCACATTATAAGCTTTGTTTTGACAAACTAAATGGAACGGTCGAAGTTTTGCTTTGAGAAAAAAAAATTCCCATCACTCTCACCACCCATGCTCATGCTCTCAGCCGCTTGTGTGCATTCTCACAAGTTACCGAATACCCCTTTCAAATACAAACATTGATTTTTTTGAAATCCCAGCAGAAATATTGGTATTTAATGATTATACCTCCCCACTTTTTAAGGGCCACTTTTTGAAATATCAGCCAATTTTTAATCCACATTTGTACTGTATGAGTATTGAGTAGAGCTCATTTTTAAGCAACATTATCAGATGCCTTTCAAATATACATTACCTTTACCAGTTATTTTTTCTTAAGAAAATTTTGTAAATCTATTAAAGACCAATCCTTTACTGTCCTGCCCTGAGCCCCTGTTACCTCCCTCTGGAGGCAGACAGCAGGATGTTTTAATAAATGTTGTATATTTACACTACACTCCCTAACACTACAGAGAGCAGCACAGGGTAAAACCACCTGTTTCCTCCCCAGCTGTTGACAGCACAGGATCACACATCATTTCTGCTACAGCAGTTGCCTTCCATGTCCTGGCCTGATTCCAGGCTGTAGGGTATTAGCTTCAATTAGAGGAGTTTCAAGTTGGCCTTTGGCCAAGACTTTATGAACCTCATAAGAAACAGAAAGTTCAACACTGGGCTGCAGCTGATTACAGCTGATGTGTGCAAGGTGGGCTTCCCTCACGCTTCCTCAGATTATTGCCTGAGTGTATTCTTTCTTTTTTCTGCATGATTTATTCCTTTCTTTACTGCCAATACAAGGCCACTATGGACTTTTGCCCACAGCCCTGTTCTCTACAATGATCTTAGATGGAGTTATTGTGAGATCTCCTTAATCAACAGGTTTTTTGCTTCCTCATAGGACAATCAGATTTGCAGTGTTACAAGCAGGTAGATGTTGTATATGCAATTGTAATACAGCTTGGATAAATGGATTTTTAAAAATGTTTATCTCAAAATGTGATAATGATTGAAAAGCTTCTGTTTGGAATGGTGCCATGTGTGTCTTCATGACAGTGTGACTGACAGTAGGATGTTGTGTGTGTCCCAAGCAGGTTTTCCAAGAATGGCATTTTGCATCAGGAATACTAAGTTTTTCTGAGAAAAAGATTGCACCTCCCTAGTTCAACAAGGGGAAGTGCAAAGTCCTGCATCTGGGGAGGAACAACCCCAGGCACCAGTACACACTGGGGGTCATGCAGTTGGAATGCAGCTTGGTGGAAAAGGACCTGGGGGTCCTGGTGGACACCAAGTTGAACATGAGCCAGCAATGTACCCTTGCCCCAAAGAAGGCAAATGGTATCCTGGGCTGTGTTAGGAGGAGTGTTGCCAGCAGGTCAAGGGAGGTGATCCTTCCCCTCTACTCATCACTGGTGAGGCCACACCTGGAGTGCTACGTCCAGTTCTGGGCTCCCCAGTATGAGACATGGAGAAAGTCCAACAAAGGGCTACAAAGATGATTAAGGGACTGGAGCGTCTCTCCTGTGAGAAAGGGCTGAGAGAGCTGGGTGGGTGTTGGTCTCTTCTGCCAAGTAACTAGCGATAGGACAAGAGGAAATGGCCTCAAGTTGCACCAAGGGAGGCTTAGATTGGACATTAGGAGAAATTTCTTTACTGAAAGAGTGATCAGGCCTTGGAACAGGCTGCCCAGGGAAGTGGTTGAGTCACCATCCCTGGAAGTATTTAAAAGACGTGTAGATGAGGCCCTTAGGGACATGGTGTAGTGGGCATGGTGTGTTGGGTTGACGGTTGGACACGATGATCTTAGAGGTCTTTTCCAACCTGTATGATTCTATGATTCTATGATTCTATGACTGTTTAGCCTGGAGAAGGGAAGGCTGCAGGGGCATCTTGTCAATGTTTAAAAATACCTGGGAGGGTGCAAAGAGGACGGAGCCAGGCTTTTCTCAGTGGTGCCCAGTGACAGTACAAGAGGCAATGGGCACAAACTGAAACATAGGGGGTTCCTCCTGGACATCAGGAAATGCTTTTTACCTGTGAGGATGACTGAGCACTGGCACAGGTTGCCCAGAGATGTTGTGGAGTCTCCATCCTTGGAGATATACAAAAGCTGTCTGGACATGGTCCTGGGCAACTGCCTCTGGGTGACTCTGCTAGAGCAGGGGAGGGTTGGACCAGGTGACCTCCAGAGGTCCCTTCCAACCTCAACCATTCTGTGAAGAAGCAGCTGCCTAGAAGAAAGTGGCAGCATGAATTGTTTCTGAATCTAAATCTTGCCTTCCTTCAAAACTCCTAGCAAGTCTTAAGAGAGTGCAGGATAGGATCCTAGAGGAAGAGATTTTCTGCTCTTTAGACCCAGTGCATCTGGTCCTAGGCTAAAGGTGATATATAGGCAGAACCCTCGGCCTTAAGAAACTGTAACAAAATAATAACTTGGTTTTTAAAAGTGTTTTATGTGCTAGCAGATGATAGGAAGCAGGAGACAGAATATATTAAAGAACCACTTCAACTTCTATGGCAGCTTTACTTTGTGACAGTGTTAGCTAAAACTATGCTGGTTGTGGTGGCAGTGTGCTATGCCTATTAAGGGTTTTTGAATCTCACCTAACACTGTTGTTAAATCTGGATCTACCAGATTATACAATTATAACATATAACTGGGAGGTGATTTTTCCCTTTCAGTGAAAAGTCCTGGTTTAGTATAAAACCTTAAGCTACTGGGAAGATCTGCTAGGAAGTTATGCTTGGACCTACTGTAGCTGCATATGCAGAAAAGCATATAGTATGAGGCTGAGAGGACAAATATATTGGTGTATTGGTTCAGGAAAATTTACAGAAGAACTTACAGAATATAAGAAGAAAAATAATAGCAAAGCTTAAGAAAATGATGGTTTCAACTTTCTTCAGCAAAATTCTTATTCATTTGAATGACCATCTTGACTGAAATAAGACAGACTGGGGTATGTCACGACCTAACAGTGTGTAACAGAATCAGACGGATGTGTTAAAATGGCCTTAGAGCTCAGCTTTGCTCTTTACCTGATCTTGGGGCTACTCTGTACAAGTTAGAAGGGTATTGGATCAGTTTAAGAAACACTAGTGCAAGCGGTTCTTGGGCACTGGAAATGACCAAAATAAACATGGCCCTTGTGTCTATGACCCTAGTAGTAAAAGCCATAGGAGGACGATAATAAACGTCTGCTGCCTTCTCTTAGCTACAAAAGCATTATCCTTTGGGGATATGCACAGTGCTCTTAAGGCCTGTTGGACTGAATCTATTACACAGCATATTAAAGTTACTAAATTTATCATTGAACTGTGAAAATTAGTTGTTTAAGCATCAGCTATTCCCAAACAGTCCCCTCCCCCAGCTTATTTCTGTGTGACAAAATAACACATGCTTATTCAAGATGCTTACTTATGAATTTAGAGGGCTCACATCTAATATTTGGTGAATTGACCTTGGCTGGCTGCCAGGTGCCTACCCAGCTGCTCTCTCATTCCCCTCTCCTCCCCTCAGAACAGGGGAGAAAATAAGGTCAAAATGCTCATCGGCCGAGATAAAGACACAGAGATCCCTTAGCAGTTACCATCACAGGCAAAACAGACTTGATTTGGGGAAAATTAATTTAATTTAATTGTCAGTTAAAAATAGAGTTGGATGGCGAGAAACAAAGACAAAAACTAAAACACCTTTCCCCCACCCCCTTTCTTTCCAGGCTCAACTTCACTCCTTCATTCCTGACTCCTCTACCTCTTTCCATTGCACCAAGCAGTGCAGGGGGGTGGGGAATGGGGTCAGTCCGTAACAGCTCCTTTCTGCTGCTCCATCCTCCTCCTCACTTTTCCCCTGCTCCTCCTGACTATGTAACATTTATGTGTTTTTTTCTTGTTAACTTCTCCTTAGGTATAAAGGCTATGTTACGGATTCAACAACTGCCTTAGTGATAGGCCTCCTGTTCTTTATCATTCCAGCAAAAACATTTTCTAGGACTTCAAATGGAGAAAACAGTTGAGTATATTTTGATGTGGATTTTACTACAGTAAGGTATCTAAGATGCAACCATAAATATAACTTATTGCACTTGTTAAAGGAACGTTGTTAAATACTAATGTTACAATCTTAATACAGGATAATATCTTACTGGGATATAAAGCATCCCTGGCCTGGAAGTCAGTGCCAACAATTAAGCAATGTGAGCAGCAGGAGTTAGTGCTGTGCAGGAACCTGCTACCTGCAGCCCACCGCCGCCAGTGGAAACCACCTTTTCGTTGACTGCAATGGGCTTTGAATGGGACTGCACGGGGCAGTGTTGGGTTTATTTTTTAAAAATGTTACTACTTATTTAAGGTACTCTATAAAATTCAATGTGGTAAATGAGTCCATTCTCGTTTAATTTTTCTCCTTCAAAATGGAATTTACTCTGATTAAAATATACCTCTGGCTTGTCCTCTTTATGCATTCAATTCTGCTGCTGAAATCAATGAGATCTGGGGGTTCACAGAGAATACAAAATCAGAACGTAAATGAGTCTAAGTGAAACAGCATTTGCTCAGCAATCTGTCTGAATAATGCAGTTTTATTGAGTAAATTAAACTCATCGATGTCCCACAGCTATCTTCCACATAAGGAAGGAGGGGAGAGGGGCCAATGCTCTGCTGGTGGAAACTGTTGCAGCTCTATTTTCTCTTCAG
Organism: Calonectris borealis; assembly: GCF_964195595.1. Lineage (NCBI taxonomy): Eukaryota > Metazoa > Chordata > Aves > Procellariiformes > Procellariidae > Calonectris > Calonectris borealis. Next base: position 25,391,951 of record NC_134312.1, read on the forward strand.
GCTGTGATAGTTTTCACCAGCTAAGGATCTGTCCCAAGAAGTGCAAGTTGTTCACGTCAAAGACTTTCTTCGTGTTGTAATGATGAGATTTTGCCTTTGAATATTTCCCAAGTACTTCCTCAGAGAGATTATTTCAAGATGTTTTTCAATATGTTTTGAAATGTTGGTGGGGGTTTTGGTTTGCGCTTTTTTTTTAATTCTTTTTTTCTCTAGCTGTTTTTGGTTACACTCCACTGATTACTTGGAAGGAATTTCAGTCATGCATGCCCTGGGAAATAGCTATTCTTGTTGGTGGCGGGTTTGCACTGGCAGACGGCTGTGAGGTAATGCAATTTATAGAAGATACTGAACAATTAGCATGACCCACATCAGGAGCAATTCAAACATGCAGTGAATTCACAGTTATTCTCTTGTTTTAGCGAGTTATTCTGTAGTAATGTTGAGCATGATAGAAGTGGCGAATATTCAAGACATTCACAAAGCAGGGTTACAAAAAAAAGTTTACTTTGTCTTCAAAGATTATGCACAATGATGACTACTATTTGTTATTTAATTTAAACCTGATGGTGGTAGGAGTTGTGCAGACACACTGTTTCCAAAGCCTTAGAGTTAATATCCCATCTCACTGAGGTACCTCCCACATAGAGCCCTGCTGGGTACTCCAGTAAATCGAGCAGGTTTGGGCCCAAACTCTGGTTATGAAGCCTGATATATGAATATTACAATTTTCTGATTATGACTCCTCTAAACATCTCAGAGGTGCAAATATAAATAAATGGAATATAGTTTGCATGAGTTCCCATAGGACACCATTGAATTAGAAAAATATGGTTAAAAACATGTAGTAGGAATATGGAAAATATTTCTGATTTTTTCTTTTTTACACAAATACTTTACAATTAGCAGATGAGTAAATTCCTGTTCTATACCATTTATTAAATTTTCTTTTCAGTGATTTGTAAAACATAATCATGTTGTCATATTCTTTATGCAGGTTTCAAAACTTTCTGAGTGGGTAGCAAGTAAATTGACCCCTCTAGGATCATTACCGTTGTGGCTGATTATCCTGATATCATGCCTTATTGTCACTTCAGTAACAGAAGTGGCCAGCAATCCAGCTACCATTACGATATTTTTGCCCATACTATCTCCTTTGGTGAGTATAACACAGGTTGTTTTTAATCAGAATCTGCTCTATCATCCATGTAATAATATAACTGCTCAAAGAAGCAGTTTTTAAAAGTCTCCGTAAAATAATTCATACCTTTTTTGCTGTGCTGTTTTGTGCATTGGAAACTTGGTTGTTTTGGGGCTTTCTTACAAGAGATGCTGAAAATTCGGTAAAATTAGGTAAAAGTTCAACGCTGAAGAATCAATGCTGTTATTCCTATTTGTGAATAGTCGAAGCACTTAAAAAGGACAGCTCTCTTAGTGTTTCTTCAGGACCACTTCTTCAGCGAAATTGGTTAACACCACAACTTTCAAGCTGTCACCAAAAAGAAGAGAGGGCTAATAGATGTGCTTTATACGTAAATCTCATTTCTTCTCTTCGTAGTTCAGTTGTGTCCTTTCTTCTCATCATCTTTATCAAAACACCCAGTTCTTTCTTCTTTGAAACTTACTGATCATCTTCTAGTCTGTAGATTTTCCTTTTGGCCAGCCTAGACACATACGAATGTCCTTTCCCTCTCTTACAAAAAAACCTCAGTCCTCACTTCATTGAATCCCTCCTCTGTATTACATACAAATTCAATTGTATCATCTTTCTCGCAGAGTTTTGCTTTTAGTGCTTGTGCAGTGTCCACACTCTTTGCAATAGTCTTATTTTAAGGACTCAACTACAATTAGAAAACACCAGGTGTGAATTTAAAGTTCAGTAGCTATTCTGTATTAGAATCACCTTTTCTCCTCTGAAGCATTCTCAGATATAATCTTAAAAATGAGATTATTATCAGAAAAGGTTATTTCTCACTATTTAAACTGGCAGTTCTGTTCACAGTTCACTTGTGTTAATATAACCAGTTTGTATTTATGTATTTCATTTGGCAAATGTGTCCCTGACAGCTGTTCTCTCTCTTTTATTTTATGATAGGCTGAAGCCATTCACGTGAACCCACTTTTCATTTTGATACCTGCTACCTTGTGTACTTCCTTTGCATTCCTGCTTCCGGTAGCAAACCCAGCCAATGCCATTGTATTTTCATATGGTCATTTAACTATTATGGACATGGTGAGTTTTAAGCAAAACTCCCTAAAGAGGATTTTCAGCATTTTAAAAACTTTCTTCAGTGTCTTGATGTGAGTTTCCTCTTTCTTTTTCCTCTCCTTTAGGTGAAAGCTGGTTTGGGCATTAACATCATTGGAGTTGCTGTAACTATGCTTGCAATTATGACATGGGTAGTGCCTATATTCGATCTCTATACTTACCCAAGTTGGGCACCAAACATTTCTGTTGCAAATAGCACTGGGCTGTAAAAAAAAAAAAAATCCTGGGAATTGGTTTGCATTGGTTTTGTTTCTTTTCTTTTCCACTGACACGTGGTGAGTCACTTAAAAAATGCTTTTTGTCACCACAACAATAGGGATCCACATTACTATAAATGCCATATTTCACAGTCCCAGAGACCGATGATCCAGTCTGAGACTCTAATCAGCAAGAGTGCTCGACTTTCTAAACATCATAAAGTTAGATCAAGTTTCTAATCTAGTTCAGCTAGTCTGAATTTTTATATCTTCATGTTATGAAGGAAAAAATAAATGTGCATAGCCATTATCACTGGCAGTTTGCCCCATCCTCAGGGTAGTGGAATAATGAGATTTAGATGTTATTATTTCAAATAGCTTTTCTTACTATTACTTTGGTGATATTTGGGGTTTGTCCAAGAACATATTAGTTTTCTGTTTTCTAGATTCAAACACTGTTTGAAATGGTGTTGATCACAAACAAAAGATCAGGCAGGGGATTGTCTAAATACATAGTTTACAGACCTGTCAAAAATGCACAGAAAATGGAGAAGAGCAGCAGGACCACTTACACAGCACTTTATTTGTTAAGCACCTTGTAATTTGGAAGGAGAATATATACTTAAGCATATGTTTAGTCTACCTCCTTCCAGGACCTCACTGAAACATGTTGTTGTTGTCGTTTCGTATTTTTCTGGATAGACATGTATTGATAGATCTGATAGATCTGTATGAATGGAGACTAAATTATCATCATACCTCTCTGCCAAAAGTAGAGATATAGCTCATTGATGAATGAAAGCACAAGGTAGAGTGCTGAAGATGTGTCGCTCAACCCATCAATCAAGACTACAGTGCATCTTCACCAGGAGGTTCATGATCTCTACAGGACAGGTGGCAGTTTAAGGTTTCTAGACTGTGCTAATGTACAGTGCACAAAACAGTGCACTGTAGTCAGAATGGAAGTTTGGAGTTCAAAGATATCTTCAAATAATGATGTTTTATATGGTTGTTACATGTTTTTCACTGTAAGGACTACAGCATTGTTCTTTTCACTTGCTGGGAAGACCCATGATGATTTGTAAAGAGCGTTTAGTTAATAGTCTGAATCAAAGCTGTTTGGGTCATCCCCTGGGGCACCTCTATGATGGTTCTAAGCCTTAATCTGTCTTTTGCAGATACTGTAAATTATCCATTTTTCCTAACAACAACAAAAAAGCGCTTTTGTTTTTGATTAGATGGTTTACATCTATTTTTGATAGTGCATGTTTAGAGTAGAGATGTCAGTCATGACTTCTATGATGCCAAAACACAGTGTATAGGATTGTTATGTATGTAGTTTTCTTCCATTAGTTACTGGTTGCAGATTCAGCTGCGATGAGTTATTAAAGAAGCACTTTTCCTTAATGAAGATGTTTTTGTGTAAGTAATTGCTATCTGTACATGCCACCACACTTTTCAGCCTGACTGAGGCTGCTATCTCTTTAGGATGGCTATCTCCCTTTTCTTTTTCTTTTTTTTGTATTTTTTATACAGTGCTTGGCAAAACAGGGCTATGTCCCTGACTAGGCCAACCAGGAGCTGCCACTATACAAATAATGTTAACTGATCCCCTGCAGTAACCATTATGATTACAGAGATGCAACACCTGGCTAAATGAAGCCTCTAACTCATCAGGTGTAGAGGGAAATGCTTATGCAAGTAGCTAATCCAAGACCTATATCATACGGTGTCTTCCCAGAAGGATGTGCAACACAGAAACAAGGAGCTCATGGTTTATGTAGGCCTTTGGTCCTGCAGGCGTAGAGAGCAGAACCAGCTAAGAGAGTGCTCTTACTTTAAAGTTCCCAGGTATCACCTTTCCAGTTCTGTCAGTAATTTCCAGATTATGCAAGACAGTGGAAACAGTGAATCATAGAATATTTCAAGTGGAAGGGATCTCAGAAGACCATCCCATCCAACCCTTGCTGAAAGCAAGGTTAGCACTGAATTCAGACCAGGTTGCTCAGGGATTTGTCTAGTCACACCTTGAAAATCTCCAAGACGTAGACTGCACAACTTCCCTGGGTAATGTTCTCCAGTGCTTTACTGTTCTTGTGGTGGAATGTTTTGTCTTCAAACAAATGAACAAATATATATTCATTTTAGTGGAATAGACTCATTTTTTGTCCTTTTATTTGGGATAGATTTTTTTTCTATGTGTAAAACTGTTTGTTTTCTTCTTTAATGAAACATGAAAAAGGGGGACAGTCTTCTCTGTGGCCTCACTTCACCACTCCCAGTGGACATGATATTTTCAGTCTCCTCTGGTCTGCTCCACAAAGAATCACCAGTATTATAACCGTGTGGCAACTGTTGTTCAGCCAGAGGAAATTTGTTAGCCATTTATGAGCTGTCCCCCGGTTTTATTAACATTCACAATACAAAATTGGCCGTTGTAACCTCAGCCTTGACTACGACATTGAGGTCTACAGAGGTCCATGAATGCACTGCTCTGTGAAATCATGCTTTGACACCTGTATTCTCTCTTCAAGTTGCATATATTCATGGAAGAAAATAATCATTTTGCACCAATTAAGAGAACTCTTCAGAAGTTGTCAACTGTAGTAAGTGATACGGTTTTCAGTGTAAGCTGAAGCTCAGTTTGTGTTGAATGATTTTCAGCTGTTCATTTGCTTTACTTTTTGGCTTATTCATAGGATCATAGATAATATGATAAGAAAGGCCCATTGTGTCTGAACCCTCACATAATGCGGACCACAGAATTTCCCTAAACTATTTTTTCAGGACAGACAGCGTGATAAAGTCTCTTAGTAAACAAGAAAGAAGATTCAAATTGTTTAATGAAGGATGCACTTTTAAAAACTATTTTCACTACAATCCGTGTATGCAGCAAATAATACACAAAGAGAGGAGAGAGGGATTTGTAACATAAAGTTAATTAGTCATCTGTTAGGCCATGTGTATTTATAAGTTATCAAAATGAAGTGCAGAATTATAAATAAACTGACTTTCAGTGACCAGCATCTTAAATGTGACAAATTAGTGACGAAAATGAAATGATCAAGCATGAGGTTTTTGAGAGATTGTATCCTGTAAGTAAACCACTCATGAAAAAACGAGTTGGTAGTAGTGGGAATGTAGGGTTTCATCAGGATTTTTTTTCCCTTGTTTTGCTAAAAATTTAAGGCACAATCTTTGAGCTAAGTTGTTATTATTACCAACTTATTTTCATAGCTTTTAAGAACCTTTGAAGTCAAAATGAACAACTCTGCAATGCAGAGATTAATATTCCTAGAACTTCCTCACCTGAGAGCATCGAAATGGAGGAAAAAGAGAATTTCAAAATGGTTGGTTCTCTGGGTACCCAATGGGCGGATTTGGCTCTAACTGCAGGCACAGAGCACCATGCTGACTGCCAGCAGAAAATGTGCTCTTCATATGTCGCTATTATATTCATTGTTTTGTCCAGAGTTTGGGAGTATTGTGACAAATGGTGGAAATGCATCTATAATTATTTTAATAGTTGATTAATGTATGATGACTACATTAACTATTTCTAAATTGCTTTGTGCATAATTTTCATATAAAATGGTGTGGTTATTCTTTGTCTCAGCTGAGTCTAAATAGTCTACTGTATTAGTACATAAGTAATATTTATGACTTACTAGTTATTTGTGGTCCCATTTCTGCTGAATTAAATGGAGCCTTTGCCATGTACTTCATTAGGGGAGATGTGCCAGGTCTTTGTTCTCTTTTCTATGACTGTGCTATATTTAACATACTTCCACTTTGCTTTTGGAAGATGTGCTGTTAGATCACCAGAAACCACAAAACAAATGAACCCTGGAAAAAGCTTCTTGACTGTTCTATTACTACAATCAGATAGTCAGATCAATCTTGCAGTGTAAACCCCCTTATGTACTTTTAAAATGAAATATCTGTGTTTGTTTACTGCAAGAGTCTTGCTTGTTTAAAGCCAACCAGCCTATAGCCCGAGGGCTCGCTGAGCAGCAATGCAGCACAGCAGCTCAGGAAGGGTGGAGTGAAAAAAAAATGCCTTATTCCCTGGATCTTACAACTTTTTGACTAGGTGTAGGCACCAAGCAGTTCGCATAATTACAACAATCAAAAGACTCTTGTATGTGATGCGCAGTTGCTGGCAGGACCGGAAAGCATCTAGTGACCCTTGGGATGCAGAGAAGTCTATTCCTGCCCCCCCTCCTGCCCTGCCGTTGGCAGCCCACAGTAGGATCAGCTGCCCTGACGGTGACACCCTGCTGCCCCAGAGCTCCCAAGGCCGAGGATGTTCCCCAGGGGTCAGGTCTGCACAGATTTCAGATTGCTTTTCAGCTATTAGTGATAAACGATAACTTCAGTTACCAGCTTAGTTCTTTGTCTCTGCAAAGTTGATCTGTGGTTTTCAACAATTACTGAACTCTTTGTCAGTGTTATTCCTTAATACTTTTGCCTTGTGGTTTTGGAAGCTATTGTATGCTACTTTACCTGCACAATGTTCGATTTCTGTACAACTTTCCTTTACAATACTGATCTACTATTTTTAAAATAAGTATTTCCCAAATGTGTACAGTCCAACATGTATTTAGTGATAAATTAACAAGAGCTACAATTGTGGTCTGTGAAGAAAGGTTATCTTTCAATAAAAGTGCCCGAGATTTCTTAAACCTTTTTTATTGTTCCAATATCTCAACACCCAATATACATGACAGAGAAGAGTACCTGCTGATAATAATTTAAACTTACTGGATATCAAAAAAGTCCACTTTTAAAAGAATTCAAAAAGGAGAAAGGTCTTTAATTGCTTTATAAAGCAGTTAAAGTAAAAATTCTGCTCTCTGCCAAGTTCCTCTACAAACAGAATAAATATATCAGAGTCTCTAACTGCTTGGTGCTTCATTAGAAAATCAGAAAGCAATGCGTGCTTTCTGCATGCAAAATAGCCCCTGGTACTTGATTCAGTGCCCCTTGAAGTCAGGAAGAAACATTTTAGGTCAGGGTGCTAGAGCAGACCCACAAGGATGGCTGGAAGGATCACTTCCAAGCATTTCACTTGGGTGTCAAGCTCCAAGAGCGGGCTTCAGATTGCTGTCCTGAGTTCTCAAAACTCCTGTACAAGATCTGGGGAAAAACTAGTTACCACATGAGGGCTGAAGGCCCAGCAAGCTGATACACCCAAACCATCCAAAATAAAATGCTAATGAAAAGCGTGTGCCTGAAACTCTGTTCTCAGGCATCGATCCAAGAGTGCTGCGGGGCATTTTTGTGCAACCTGCTTCCTTCACTTAGAGATTTTCATTTCCATCCTCCAACACCCTCTAACAATACAGGAACTATGAAAACTTCTTTTATGATCCCTCCTCAAATGCTGAGTGATTTGAACCAACAGCTTTTACATCCCAAAAGAGAGCCCAATGTTACCAGGCTATAAGATGCATTCTCCTCCTGACAGACTCTGTGTAGCCAACAGAGAAAAATTCATAAGCCCCAAAAGGATAGCTACAAGCCCGTAGGATGGGCAATCAGCTGTGAGGGGGAGGTCTGGGTCTGGCAGCTGGGACCACAATCACACTTTTGCCCTCTCCCACTGGTACCCCTCCAAGGAGCAGGGAGAGACCTTCACCCTGGGCAGCTGAGGGTGAGAATGTCTTGCTGTAGCTGGATCGTGGTCCCACACCCCACAAAGAGACATGGCACAGTGACATTCAGAGATGCCTAAAGTAGGAATCAATCTGACCAGTTTGAGAGAGTAATTTAATATTTCCAGGACTAAGCAGGCAGTCAGATTTGTGGATTTTTCTTTGGATATAGGCCTTTGGGTAAGTAAGCATGGAAAAAAAAGAAGTTCAAAGCCTATGTTAAAGTACAAAAGTTGGACCTTCAGGTCAGATGATTCTCTTTAACTAAACAAAATCTTTTTATTATAAGTGGGTTTTAACACAGGATTCACTAGGACTTATCAGGCTAAGAGGCTCAGCCTAAGATACACAGAGCATCACTGAGATAAGCTGTTCTTCATCTCGAACATTGTAGTTCATGCTATATGATGTCCATCTTCATCTGTGCACATCATGAGTGTAGCTAGCAAAGCAAACATAAAGTGGCAAGCATATGCACTAAAGCTACACAGCAAAAGCATTTCAGGCATGTGTAACTAAGCCACAAACATTTGATAGCTTTTACTATTTGGCTCAGCAGAAGTAAACAGAATAAAAGTCTCTTGTTTATTGTAGCACTTGCTTGAGTGCATAACAAATGGCAAAAGCATTTTCTGTTCTCTTAGGTGATCTCTCTGAACAATTGTCCTTTATCAGCCTTTCTTATTGTCTTGCAAAACTCTGCTTCTTATTGTAAAAAAATAAAAGGAGGAAAAGAAAAAAGAAAAGAAATGAGAAGGGCAAGGGAGCAGGGAAGAAGGAAAGGAAGAGATGGAGGGAGAGAGAGAAAGAAGCTAACCTACAATCTGCAGTTCTGAGTCTCACCTTTCAAAACTGGTAATGATCCATGTACAAGACTGACAACTTTTGCTGACATCCTTCATGGATTTGAAAAGTTCAGTCTGCATAATATAGAAACCCATGTGCTGGCTAGTTCTTTCTTTAGATGCTATTATAATGCATCAGAGGAGAAGGAAAGGGATGGCATAGAGAGTACCATAATTTTCCCTGTTCACACTGTGAAAGCAGATGGAGTTTTGCACCCATTAAGAACAATTCTTCAATTCCAATGAGCCATTAACCCTTTCCTGGTTGCACTGCATGTTTTCAGTGTAGCAATTCTTAGGCAATATCTCATGAGTGATACTTTTGAACACCACTCTTGAAATTCTTAAGTGTGGAGCAGCTTCATATAATAGTAGATTATGACTAAAGCCTTATAATCAGAGCCGAACTTCCAGTGCCCTCCTGCAGCCACTTGCGCCTTCACTCTCAGGTTGTATTGCACTTCCAGGATGGTTTTACAGACCGCATGGATAAAATAGATTGTGTTACGCATGATGCTGACAAGGTCAATGAAGGCTATTATATGAAGTTGCCAGGAGCATGATTTTCTGCTTCTGCTACACAGTCATGATGGGACTAAATCACAGGAAATCTAAACCTCCTCCCAGCTCATGGATGATGGAAACTCCCATCTGCTTTGGTTCCCCTTCAAAGCTAGCAAAGCACAGGAGTGGACAGCAGATCTTGGTCCAGACAAACAGGTCTTTTGTCTATAATGCTCCTTCAAATTGTGTCACAACCAAAGCTAGCTAAATGTTAGCTGGACCTTAGCAGAGCCCCTTGCCATGGACTTTACCTTGCTCTGTCACCTGGGAGCACAGCTCTTGGAAGAGCTCTGGAGATGGTCTTCTGACAGTGAGTAGCACTACAAGCAGCTTGCAGTCCAAGGAGGCATCCTCAACCTGACTCAGCTTCTGCAACAAGCTCCAGAATGAGTCTCCACTAAGCACATCTTGGCTCTTCTTCCTTGTCCACATCTGAGAAATGTCAACCTATCTCTGATTTGAAACCACTGGGGTGTTTTCCTGACAAGTAGATAGTGTTAGCAGAAAAGTAAAAAATACTAAGAAAACTATAGTACTAATTATTGCTAGCTACTGTATTGTGTAGGGCCTTAGCAAAATTGTGAGTGTCTTCTAGGTTAGCAAAGAAAATGAAAGTAAAAAATCTTTTGAGAAACTGGTGACAGACAACATTAATGGAAGTTTTGAACTATTTAGCAGTGGATCAGAGCTATGGAAAATCCCACTTATTTTACTCATAAGAATAGTTGTAAGCCCTTTCAGTGTGATTACCCAAGGTTGTGAGCCACATCCTGCTGAAAACCATTTGTAAATAAAATTCACACACTTTTCCTACATAAATAAAATCACATCACATGATTATGGTTGCAAATTAAATAGAACTGTTTCCCAAAATACGTCCTCCCCTAGGATAAAATGATGCATCTCAGCAGGACCAAGCAATTTATTGCCAGCATTATATTGGCTTCTTTCTTAATTGTGAATATAGCTAAATATTGATTGGAATGAGGAATTGGTTTGGGCCTTTTTCATGCTTTTTTCCTGTGGCTACTAAGACCTCAAAGCATAAAAATAGCAAAATGTTTTTGCAGCTGCTTATTGCTACAGATTCAAAGGGGAAATATTTCTTTGTAATTTTGATTATAGCCAAGACAGTAATGAAATTTTATTAACAATACTTGTAAATGCAAAAAGTGTGGCAAAATAATTAAATGGTTTGAGTTTGGTTAACATATTAGCATTTGCAGGTGATAATGCTGCTATTAACTTCAGGAGGTACTACTCCAGCTAGAAATTAATAGCTAATGAGAAAAGCGATCTGCATTCAGATAAATGCCAAGTTCATCTACTGAATCATTCAACAAAGTAGACTTTGGATAGCATGTTATACAAAGTTGTGTAATACAGATTCTAATCCCTGATATATAATCTAAATTTTTCTCACATAAATTAGTCACATCTCAGCACCAGAGGACATGGTGACCAACTGATCATTGTTCCCCATAAAGGATTCTTTTTTTGTCTGTTTTTAACACTTATTGCTGCCATTCTGTCCCTTACTCAGATTTCTGCTGTCTAACCTAAACAACTAAGATGTTTCTGTATGTCCCTGGGCATGATGCCAATGGCCAGTCATGGGTAGAGAAATCAAGCATGTGCAAAGAGAGAATCTATTCCTTACTCAGTGTGTCTGATTAGCTGTGCCGCTCATGTAATTATCTGTGTATGGTGGCAGTAGCTCCTTTTTGAAATTCAGTAGCCTGCCATCCTGGGAACTCAGAAAAATTGACACAAAAGTACGGGAAAAGCCATGTATGTTTTAAGCAAAGTGTAAGTATTTAACTGATAGAGGAAATCTGGTGGGTTTTTCAACATGTGACCATTTTTCATTGCTAAATCACCTCAGTTCTTTTCCACTTTATAATAATTATTTTCTAAACATTTTATCTTTTTTTTTTGTCCTCTTCTGGACACTGCAGTATAGTCACATCCCTCCTGAACACAGGGCTGCCCACAGAGGTGGGGAACCCCATGGATCCAATAATATAGACAGATATACCTGATAAATCTAGATAAGGCCCCATCAGTTCTGAGTGCAATGCAATAATTATTTTAAACCTCCCACATCTGTTCATACATCCCAAAATGAAGATTTTTTTTTTTTTAAGTTCCTTTTGGAGAAGAATAGAATAGAATAGAATAGAATAGAATAGAATGGAATGGAATGGAATGGAATGGAATGGAATGGAATGGAATGGAATAGAATAGACTGTTTCAGTTGGAAGGGACCTACAATGACCATCTAGTTCAACTGCCTGACCAATTCAGGGCTGACCAAAAGTTAAAGCATGTTGTTAACAAATGCCTCTTAAACACTGACAGGCTTGGGGCATCGACCACCTCTCTAGGAAGCCTGTTCCAGTGTTTGACCACCCTCTCGGTAAAGAAATGCTTCCTCACGTCCAGTCTAAACCTCCCCTGGCACATCTCGCCCTGTTTGTGATCCACTATAGACCTTGGACTTTTTCTGTCCTACTGCTGTCCAGTTAAGAAGTCCTTAACTTCATGAAGGACTTCATGAAGTCTTTAACCTCATGAAGTTCAACAAGGCCAAGTGCAAGCTCCTGCACCTGCGTTGGGGCAGTCCCCAGTATCAGTACAGACTGGGAGATGAATGGATTGAGAGCAGCCCTGCAGAGAATGACTTGGGGATACTGGTGAATGAAAATTTGGACATGACCCGGCAATGTGCACTTGCAGCCCAGAAGGCCAACCATATCCTGGGCTGCATCAAAGGAAGCTTGGTCAGGAGGTCGAGGAAAGTGATTCTCACCCTTTATTCTGCTCTTGTGAGACCCTGCCTGGAGTACTGCATCCAGCTCTGGGGTCCCCAGTATAAGACAGACATGGACCTGTTAAAGCAGATCCAGAGGATGGCCAGGAAAATGATCAGAGGGATGGAACATATCTCCTACAAGGAAAGGCTGAGACAGTTGACGTTGTTTAGCCTGGAGAAGAGAAGTCTCTGGGGATACCTTATTGCAGCCTTTCAATATATAAAGGGGACTTATAAAAAAGATGGAGAGAAACTTTTTACCAAGGCCTGTAGTGACAGGACAAGAGGCAATGGTTTTAAACTGAAAGAGGGTAGATTTAGATTGGACATAAGGAAGAAATTCTTTATGATGAGGTTGGTGAGACACTGGAACAGGTTGTCCAGAGAAGTTGTGGCTGATCCATCCCTGGAAGTGTTCAAGGTCAGGTTAGATGGGGCTTTGAGCAACCTGACCTACTGAAAGATGTCCCTGCCCATGTCAGGAGGGTTGGATGAGATGATCTCTGAAGATCCTTTCCAACTCAAACCATTCTATGATTCTACGATTCTAAGTCCCCTTTTTTTATTTGTGGAGATGGTGTTGCCTTGCTAAATACAGCTCTCTGCAACTATCTTAACTAAATATTTTTTTTTTTTATTTCAGATCATTTACCCAATTTAGCAATACAGTTTTGGATTCTAAACCTGTCTCCAAAGAGCTCACAACCCATAAATAATTTCTGTTATCTGCAGATTTTATTATATCATTCCCTTACATGTGATCTAAATCGCAGATAAAACTAATGCTACTGGAACCCTGGAACCACAATATTCTCCAAGGTAACCTATTGGATATATGCCTCCACTTTTTTGGCAAGTGACCCCTGTTTTTTGAGTGCAGATATTGAACACAGACATATGCTCACACTTTATACTTTTCTTGTAGGTCATATCACCCTAATTTACTTAGGAGAATGTGACGGAACAAAAGCCTTTCTAAAACCATGATACATTATTGCTTCTTCATCTACTAGACCAGACAAAGTCACTGGGTAGTCAGAGGAGGAATTACTTTCTTTGACATGACTTGCTCTTGACAAATTAGTGTTGGCTGTTTCTTATCAAGTTATTATCCTCTAAATATTTAAAATTGATTATTTAATTACTTGTTTCAGTAGCTTTCTGGATATCAGAGTGAGTTTGACACATTTAGTTGATATTTACTCCTGGCAGACCTCACCATGTGCTATGAGGTCTCACAAACAAGTGCTAATTATTCAGAAATTGTTTCATGTAAATTCCTTAAGTACTTAAGAGGGCAAATTTGATCAGTTAACCCTGGTCTGAGTACATTGTACCTACCCAAATGTTCTTTCACCTGTTCTTTTCCTATTCTGGCTTGCTTCCTATACCCTTAATAATTTCCATGTGTTGAGCATCTGGTCACAACTGACCTTTTGTATGAAAATTAAAACAAAAGTAAAAGAACTGAAGATTTTGTCTTCTTGGTGACATCATTAATTGCTCCTCTTCCCTGTAAGTTATGGCCTACACTTTATATTCCTTCTAATTCATTTGTTAAACCATTTTTTGTGTTATCTTTTATGTCCTTTGCTACTTGTAATGCATTTTGAATATCGGCTGGGGAGGATTCTGAAAAGGCAGGAACCAGTAAGTAGCTACCACTAAGCAGTCCTAGTTCATGGCTTCTGCTCAGCTTGGTGTCTCTGTGCATGTCAGGCAGCAGAAGTGTGGGCATTATCAGATATCTAGACTTCAGGACCCTGTCACTGCAAAAACCATGGCAACCCAGATGTTGTACTCAAAGGTACCCTTTATGAGTCTGTTCCTCAAATGTACACAAAAGCGGAATGGATGTGATTCGTCACTAAATTTTTAAGGGAGACAGGAGGTACTTACATTAAATTTATCTGTGAAAAAAGAAATTACTTTCTGAAGTTTAATTAGAAGTTCAATATTTTACATTAAGTTTTATGGTTTTGTTTTTACTTCATATATGGTAACCATGTAGTTTAAGCTATGGCTTTTCTTTACTCGATTTCTTTCTCATTGGTCACCCATGCTAAAGGAATTTCACTAAAATGAAAATAGAAGAAACGTTGTCAGTGTGAAGAGACACATAAATGGGCTTTTTGTCACTTCATGTTTTTCTCCTTCAGGATGCACATCATTATTGAACCAATTATTCTGAAGCATGTTGGAAGTTCTTTAGACAGCTGAGCAGAAACTTAAAGGTATTTACCTAGGATGTAATGGAGCGGCAATTTTTTCTATTTTATTTCTGAGGAGTGTCCATATTTATCTATGCTTTGCTGGCTTCACAGAACCTTGATGAAGTGCCTCCAAGAAGCAAGCAATGGCATCTAAATTATTTAAGGAAACATTCACAGCACTATAATGACTACTAACCCATCTCAAGAATAAAGGTCAGTAAAATCTATTAGGGTCCTTGAGCTTTGCCTTGCTGGTATTTCCAATTCTTCTAGCTCATTTCCCTCTTACTTTTAAGAAAGATAATATAATTTGACCTTGGATTTATTAATGACCTATGCCACTAATTGGACTGCAGGTAGCAGTTACAAAAACACAAGGAAGATGAAACTAAATAATCATCCACACAATTTTTTTAGTTTCAGTTTTGATTGGCATTGCCTCAGCTAATCACAGTTAAGCAAAGCAAATATGCAACAGTACATACTCAGCTATAAATACATTTGCATTAGAATTTGCATCCTGTTTAATGGATCTGTGACCAAATAATAAATTATATTCATGTAGCAACATGGTACTCACCACTCAACTCTCACTGGAAAAGAGTTCATGCACAGAAGTTTAGCGTAGTGGCTAAGAGAGGACCCTGAGGTAGGAGACATGGACTTCTCTTCATTGTTTTGCTATTGCCTCATGTTAACCAATAGGTCAAACTTCCTGTGCCCTTATGGTTTTTTTCTGGCTGTACCAACACTATTGAAGGTGATGGAAAAAACCCTCTCTCTCACTTTCTTCTAGGAGATTCAAAAGAAGTTGCTCAAATTATTAGAGTTAGAATTAATATTTTCATTGGAACAAGAAGAAAAGCCAGAGAAAATTGAGATTTATGAAGGTCATAAGAAGGTGCATGGTGTGTTGAAAATTTCACTGTATTCTTTTGTTAAATCTATACATAAAATAAAAATTCTTCCCTGTCGGGACAATACAATTCAGTACATCATACCACTTTCCAGCTTTAGCGAAATGCAGCCAACTTCAGGATGAAATGTGAAAGTTCTTCAGTAGCAAAGGGGGCAACAATTACTTCTTAACCTGGTCAGAAGGACTCAATACCTGGAAAAAATGCAGAGCCAGGTATTATTGAGAAGGATGGCATGGTTCAAACAGACAGAAAAATTAGGAAAAAATGATGCAGCACTATCCAGCTGCAGCTCAAAATGTTACTGCTTCGTTCCACGTAAGCAGACGACCACTATTAATCACTCACACCTGTGTAATGCATCAGCAACAAATACTAATGGTCAGTGCAGGACTTGTCTGCCTTAGCCAAATTGTTCAATCATTTAAATGGGCTTTAGATGTCCTGATTATAAGACTGATTTATATGAAGTTGCTTACCCAACCCATAGGTACACTGTAACATGAGTGTGGCTGTAAAGAAATATAGTATACCACCTGCTGATAACTGAGTAGTGTACTGATTATCATTCTGCTCCAAAAGAAGAAGGAAGGGAAGAGGTGCTTGCATTGCCTTAAAGTAATTCAGATGAGACTTATGTTGAGGGTGACATGATAATATTGTATATTATCCAGGTCTAGCAATAGAAAAGTCAACTAAGGTTAACTGTTCCCCAGACTGAGAACTACCTGTAGGTGAGACAGTATCCTCTTGAGACAGTAGAGCCCAGTAGGACCAGGCATGATCCCTAGACCTCACATTTTAAAGCTAGTAGATAAAGAAAACCTCAAATCTCTTTTAGCACCTAAACCAAGGAATGTTGTAAGCTTCCCTACTGGCTGGCTGGCTTTCCTAACTAATTCACTTTCCAGCTACTTTTTATTAAAAAAATCCTCTCCTCTGTATTGCCACACTCCTTTCATCCTGAAAGAAATGTTCAAGCATGTGCACAAAAGAGGAGGCAATTGTCTAGAGATCCCTCAGGAGACTGGATTAGGGTTTGGCTGATCTTATTCAAATGCCCACAAAACAGTAGGAATGCTTCATTATACAAAAATGCCACACAGTCAATAAATCCCAAATTTCCAACAGCCCTAATAACTGTTTGTTCGGTCATCATTTCTTTTCCTTTGATGTGACCCACAATGATGCCAGCTGGTATCAGGGCAAATCCCCCACACAGACAGGAGTGCTAGCATGTGGAGATCAAAAGAAAGAGTTGTGACTTATTTAAGACACTGTCTTCTTGAAACATCCCTTGAAGACAGAGTACCAAGATAACTTGGCCATTGTAAAAATAACCGGCTGAAAGGGTCTCACAGGTGGCCAACTAAGATAGAGTTTTGTGAATAAATACAGTTTATTCACAGAATATAGTTTAAATTAATAGTGCCATTTTGTGACAAATCAGTGTCTTTGTACCATAGGAAGAATTACTGCTCTTTGAGAATTTAAGATTATGCTATGTGGTCAGCCACTGAATCGAAATACTATTAATGTGACTTAGAGAACTTAAAGTCAAAAGGTGAATTCTGATCAAACAACCTGTCTTGTCTGCCCTTAAAGATTCTGGAGATAGGAGTTTACCCTTTAATACATGTAACACTAACAACCCTTATCATCCATGTATTGGATGGTGGTTGGAAAGAGCATGGCTCTTTCATTGCTCTGTGTTCACCTAAAGGAAGATATTCTAAATAGTGAGTTTTGCTGGAAATAAATTAAAATGCTGTGGTAGGGTGCATTTTTGTTGTTATTCTAGTCATTTTGGTTGAAGCTGGATGAGAAAAGTATCCTTTTACTTCAAAAAAAGGTGGGGGGAAGAAAAAGCAACTGCTGGCATTTATGGTAAGCAAATTACAGATGTGAGAATCTAATAACATGTTCATAACAAGGTGGAAAACTAAGCATATATTCACAGACAGAATCTCCAGGAATCCTAATCTGACAAGCTATGCTTATATTTCAACAACAGCAGCATCGAAATATTGACATCACAGAAATGTACATTAGCACTCCCTTTTATTTTGTTCTTTTTATCAAATACAGATTCAAAAGAAGTGAATTATTTTTTATCTGGATGTTATACTGCAGAGGGAGCAACGATTCTGCTAACTGTGTTTAGCACTGAAAAAATGGGGGGGAAAAGAATAATCTAGGTGTCTCTTCAATACATTTTGGTAAAATAATATTTTTGAATCAACTGCATATAGATGTCTTTAAGAAGCAGCAGGACAGTGTTTGTTGCAGGGCTTGTCAAACTGCTTATCACTGATTTGTTCCAATATGCTGCGGGATACTCTGTCTTGAAACCAGGGCATCATGTCCTTAAAACTAAGCAATGTGTAAGTGCTTTACTGGATAGCAGCCAATGGTACCAGGCAAGATGAAGT
The DNA here is from genome assembly GCF_964195595.1 of Calonectris borealis. NCBI lineage: Eukaryota > Metazoa > Chordata > Aves > Procellariiformes > Procellariidae > Calonectris > Calonectris borealis. Next base: position 25,409,857 of record NC_134312.1, read on the forward strand.
CCACTGAGCATTTAATGCTGCAGTTGTATAGTTAAAATTTACAGATAACGTAAATTGGATATACCCAAGAGTATCTTAATCTGTTCATCATATTTGGGAACCTACCCAAGTGTTTTCCTTTCTATTTATTATGAATAGATTTACTCTGAAGACCATGATATTTGTTCCTTTAAATTCCACCTGTCCTTTAGGGGATCCAGCTGCCTAACAGGATGAATGCTTTAAAAAAACCAAGCCTAAGTACCTGTAATAAGAGATATTCTCTTTCAGTAGCAGTGATGATATTTTTAAGCCCCAAGACCATCTCACTCAGTTGTTTTTGCTTTCCTCACAGTCACAGAGACTGTAGCTACATAAGTTGGGGGGAAAATGAGCTAATATTTTTTCAAAACTTATCTAAAACCTGTAAAATGATGGCCAGAGGCAATTATTCTCCTGTTTCCCCATTTCTTTGACTCCGTGTCCCTCATGTGTGTTTTGGTTCTTGGCCAGTCTCTGGGCTGCTTACACACTTTGTACAAACAATACACTAAACCAAAAATAACCTGAATTAATATTTAAATATTTAATTACCTATGTCCAGAGGCAGATATGAGTTGCTGCTAAATACCCCAAAACCAGTATTTTTCATGGTAGGGAGTTTGGGAAAGCAATTTGAAATAAGCAGGGGAGTTTGCGTAAAATCATGGAATATCCTTGAAAAGGGATTCTAGCAGAGTCAAACTGGAGATAAGGGTGACACCAGATTTGGAAGAGGAACAAATAGCTCTTGCACATTCACTTTAAATTTTATAAATGTAAAAGTCCAAATTGCTTTTCCATTAGAAAAGTCCAAAAGGACGCTAGTGTTTGCCAAGGAGTATTTTCCTTACAATTTCATGAATATTGTGGATATGCCTTAAAGAAAAAATCAATATACACAGACTATTGGGAACTCTTCTCCAAGCCCTGCTGGATGTCCATCACCAGTGATGCATTTAATCGGGTGCTCTTCCTGCTCCCAGGCTCCCGCAGACTCCTAACGTCAGCTCGGAGAGAGCGCTTGGCTTTTGTTTCATGCACTTCCTATCCTCCAAATTTTCTTTTCTGTCTCATCCACCTCTCCCCATTCTTGATATCACAAGACCTGGGCTCTTTTCCTTTCCCAGCTTTTCTCCTCTGTGCACACGCTGTGTGCAGAGCAGGGGGGAGCACTTGGGAGCTGAGAGGGGATAGGACCTTTTCTCTGTCCCCATCATGGCCTGAGAAGGCCTGGGTTTCTTCCTGTAGCCCTCGGCAGGAGGAATCATTGTCCGTGAGCTGCTAGCAATTAAATGCAACAAATGAGCATGTATGTGAGCATGTGTTTAGACAATCGCAGTGCAACCATGCTCTGATGCCTACAGAGGCCTACCTGAACTTTCCATCACAAATAAATTAATCAAGAACAGCTCATCCATATAAAAATATTATCCCTGCAATGTAGCCAGGAACCATGCTGTCTGCAATATTGTGATCAGTTGAATCGGTTCTTCCGTTGCAAATTAAAACTGCCTGAAGGCGGCTTTATTTCATCTAAAAAACTTTTTCATGTCTTCATATAAAATGATAGAGAGAGACTACAGGCATGCTATTGCTTTTAACTGAGTTTATTAAAAGCAGTTTTGTAGTCTTTTTTGGTCGTTGTCCCCTTCTTTACATGCACAAGATAAATAATTCACCTTTAAAGCCACGGTTGCTGTTCAAAGGAAATAAAAATCTGAGGTTCGCCAAGCAAAAGTACGGGCTGAAGTAGGAGCTCAGATATTTAAAAGTCTGGCATTGCAATGGAGCGGTGTTTTTCTCTGCATGAAATTCTTCTTACTACGTTTTAGCCGTCTACAGTACAGGTGTTTCAATTAATCCACTTGCCTGGAGTCCCTTTCCAGCTGAGAGGGAGAGAGATGTCCCCAGAAGGATTCGTTTGACTTAGCAGCTATCCTACAGAGCGCAGCTTCAGCCCTCTGAAATGGCTCCTTCCAGAGGCAAGGGAGAGACACTGGCAAGAGGATGCTTCGGCTAAGATGTTTAACAGTAAAATGGCTAAAAGTTCAGCCTGCTTCAAAATAGTCCTTCAAGCTATTTGTCACAAAGAGCTAAGAAACATCAGCTGATTAAACCTGGTGGCAAATGCCATCAACTCAAATTTCCCCACAGGTGCTGGCAGGTTGCAGAGTGTGGCAGGGCTGTGCAGAGCCTGACCTGACCCATCAATACTAACAGGCACAGCTGTGGTCCAGGAGCAGAGCTTCATAGCCCTAGAGCTACTGGTTATTGCCTTCTCCATTTTTTGGCTACAAATACTCTCCTGGCAATGCTTGCTTATTACTGGGTCTTTATTCGTCCATTTTTGTAATTCCTTTAGGGCATTTTGTAGTTTAAGACAGGTAGGAGAAGCAACTGACAGTCAGTAAACTATGGCAATTTTCAGGGAGCCTATGGCTCTTGAAGTGATCATTGTCAGTTGGTTTAAATTACAGAAATTTTCAGGCTATTCTATCAGTGTCTGGATTTCTCAGGGTTATGAGAAAAGAAAACAAGGATATTTTCTCCTCTGCTCAGTAAAAGCAAAGGAAAATTTCTCCCTGTAGGTTATCTTAAGACAAAAAGAAAAGGGAAAAAAAAAAATCTTTCTCAAGAATTTTGTTCATATCAGCAAAACATCAAAATCATAAGTAATGACATTAGAATCTTTTTGATATGGTCTCCAGGGCTGCAGAGAAACAGAACAAAGGCGTGGACAGCCTCACGTAGGTCACACCGTGGACTCAGCTTGCTCTGAACACTATCCCATCAATCCCAATTCATAAAGGCAATTCAACAGAAGGACGGAGAAAGTCATTACTGATTGTTCAGTGTTTCATCCCAAGTTACATTCTCTCAGACACAATTTTTCGACCCATAATGAGTCCATTAAATAGCACTTATAAAAAACAAAAAAAGTTTGAAAGATTTTTTGATTCTGTCATCTGACTTCATTGTACTTCTCTAACATTCACCCAGCAATTTATTTAACCATAAGCATAAATTATGTACCTGCTAGCCGAAGAGATCTTAATAAGTGAAAGTGACGGAAAGACAGAAAGACTGAGATTAGCTGACCAGTTCTTTTCTCCACAGAACCTGTGGCTCTAATTTTAAGTCATATCATATTAATTTGCTTTTCTTTCACAAATTATTTTTAGTCCCAGCCCTTTCAGATTGATGTGTATAGATATAAAACAAGGCAGGTGCATGAGCTCCCTCCTTTTTATTCCTCAGTGTTACATTTGAATATTTACCAGTGGAGAAAATAAGAGCCAACAACGAGATTTCAATGCAGGATTTCACAGTACCTCTTTGGAAAGATATTTGTATGATTAATAATGGTTGTTGAAAGTACAGGATATGAATCAGCCTCTATGTTGTGATGATTGGCTCTGTGAGAAGAAGAAAAAATCATCATACCAGGGGAAAAAAAAAGTATTTATGAAAAATTACTGGAAGTGGTTTAAAGCAATCTACTTGCTGACTGACTTAGCTAGGTAATCACTACAGCTATGGTCTAAGGAAAGGAAGATTCCTGGCCTGGCTTTGGTTTAAAAATATGAATTGATATCTCAGAACATGATTCCTGAGCAGGTCATTTCTGCTTCTTATGCACTGGACAGTTTAACTGCTTGGTGAAAGGCATAATTGCTGTGAATGCAATGTCCCTAACATAAAAAGAAAGAAAAAACCTTATTGCACAGATCTAAAAACTGGTGCAAATGCATACCTACCTGAAAAAAAAAAGATGCTGTCTTGGAATTATCTTGGATCAATAGTGAATCTCTGACTACACACTGCAAAATAGGTATTCCTGTGCATTCTGTGATACAGCAATTTGTGCTTGCTTTTCCTTTGGTAATAGGTCTTATCTAGAGAAAAGTAGGGATGAACATATTCAATTAGCTTCCTGAAATACAGTGTCATTGTTTCTTTCTCCTACCTTTTTATCCATGGACATTTTCCCAGTCATTTTTAGTTACTGCCTCCTGTGGGCTTGTGTAGCAGACATGCTGACTCCTTAATTAAAATTGCATGCCAGGAAGTAAGTAACTGCCAGCTGAATTCTTGCCTCCTACTGTTGCATTCTGTCAGCTCAGGGATGGTTTTCTTTCTCCTCCCCCCTTATTATTTTTTTTAAGGAAATGTCAGTTGCTGTTTCTGAAAGTAAATTTGGGAAACTCTGGAAAATGCACTTAATCTGGTGATTAAATCTAGAAAATGTCATTATTTCTTGTGTAGAAGAAAAACATGAGCACATTAAAAGTATGAAGTCAGTTTGCTGGGTCTGAATAACCCAAAGGCCATGCAAAGGAATACTGGGATAAAAACATTGATGGACAAACCAGAGTGGCTTATGCTGCAGGTTGATACTCATCTGGGGACGTATCTGTGGAACGATCCTGGAATTAAGCAAGAACCTCCCATGTACATGTCCCACCCCGTAGATATTTCTCTGTTTTCCTGGAGGTGAAGTCCTGAAGGAGGGATGAGAAGTGTGGATGCCTGCCTGAAGCTTCCCAGGCTTTGAGAAGAGTCAGGGCAGCAGCTGGTCTTCAAGAAGACACAGGTGAGGCGTACGCGTCTCTGCAGAGCAAGCAGGCTTGCACGCTAGCGGTGCCTCTACGGGCTACTGCCGAAAGGGCTGTGGCTGGGAGGCAGCAGGAGGCTGGCTGCCCCAAGCTAGCGTTCTTCTGGAGGCTGCTGCTTCTTCTTCTCTGTGCCTGTGCACTGAGCTTCATCTAGGATTTTCCCCTTTGAAAAACAATCACACTATCTTTGAACCATGGTGGGGTGGAGAGTTAGAAGCCATTTCTAGAGTGGGAAGGTTGAAGACACAATCATTCGGGCCAGAATTAGGCTCTTGAATGCTTTGGGTAGAGGTCAAGACATCCACTCTTCTCTGCCTACACCAATATTTGTTGATTTTCACCA